>NW_006443138.1:24019485-24076269 GCF_000325575.1 Pteropus alecto
CATCAGATGAATTACTCTTGCCACCAACTAGGCAAGAGTAATTCTTTACAATCGTGAGCTTTTTGCACACAGGCCTTAGGTTCTATGCTTCAGTTATTCCACCGGATGTAAAAGGACAAGCAAATTACTAACTTTCAGTTCATGCTTGTGAAGTAAACTAGACTATCTAAGAGAAATAATAGGAACTATAAACTTAGACAAAACATCTATTTGGTAGTTCTGCTAGGCCAAATATTTGTTTATAGTCCACTTTTAGGTATAAACATTTTTAGTCAATCAAAAGTCAAAAGTCTTACTAAGTTAAGTAAAATTTTTAAAAGGCATTGTTAAACTTTGGCGTAACAAACATCATGCACAGAAATGTATTCCAGGAATGAGCTTCTAAAGCCTGACTAGGCAAAGAGATCTAGAAACAAGTTTGTTCAGAGGAGAAAATGGAAAGGAGAATGTGCAGGTGAAGGATTGAAACAAACACTAAGATCCTCTGCTCCTTACAAAGTGGAAGAAAATTATATGTGTAATATGTATACCTTAGAGAGATAAAGAGCACCCTGATAAAAGGTGCCTGCCAACCATGTGGCCTAGTGGCTCCCAGAGTACCTGGAATAAAGCATAACATATTAAAGGCATCAGGGTGTCTCTAGTGAGGGTACCTGAGTGAAAGTATCTCTAATACATTAGATAGTAGTCATGAAATCCAAAACATATGGATATCTTAGCATTCATTCAGCAAGTATTTACTGAGAACTCTCTATGTTATAAGCACTGTTCTAAGTTCTTGAGACATTGCAGTGAACAACAAAAAAAAAAAACAAGTAAAAAAAAGCAACCTGCCCTCATGCAGCATATATTCTAGTGGGAGGTAATAAATGATAAAAAGTAATAAATAAAGTAAAACGTAATAAGTAAGATAGATGCCATGGAGAAAAATAGATGCCATGGAAGGAAATTGGGAAGGTTGGGGGTATAGTATAATTTTAAAGAAAGTGGTTAGGAAAGACCTCAGTGAGAAGATGACATCTGAATCAAGGCCTGAATGAATTTAAGGAGAAAACCAAGTGATTATCTGGGGGAAGAGGTAAATAAAGGCTATTGGTTTAGTCCTGAACTAATCATCGATTTAAGGTTAGGGGGCTCTGATTTTGTTGACTAATTGCATGCATTCTTGTCCTCTTCATTCCCCAATGTTTCAGCTTAACATTGATTTCCTTGGGGAAGATTTCTGATTTTACTCTTGCCCAAGTTAGAAACTCTTTCCTCTGTCCCCACGACTTTCTACTTCCTCAATCGAAACAGTTATCACATTTCACGGTATAACGTGTTGAATTGTTTTCTTTCCATGATATTCTGAAAGGAGTGAAAAAGCCTTCTATCCCACTCAACATTATATCTCTAATATCCAGCAAAGTGCCAAGGAGAAAGTGTTAGGTTGGGAATCAGACCACTTGGATTCATAGCCTGGCTCCACCACTTACTTAAGATGTGCCTTTGGTCAAGTTACTTAGCCTGTCCATGCCTCAGTTTCCTTATTTTTAAAATGAGAGAAGAGATCTAGTAAGTGCCTGGCACATAGTAGATGTTTGATAAATGAATCTAGCAATTACTACATCCTCCAGGAACATTTTAAGTCTCCAGGGAGAATATCCTTCTGTGATTGCAAATCGAAGACAGTGTGTCCCAATGAAATGAGCATAAATTTTAGACTCAGATAAAACTGAGTCAGTTGGAATACTGAGTTCAATATTCTGTAATTGCATAAATGGGAATAAAAAATCTGTCTTCCAGAAGTTTGTTAAGGATTAAAAGAGATAACATACACAAGGGGACTGACATATAGCAGGCACTCAACAGATGCTTATTTTGCCATCACCATTACTCAAAAATATCTATTATTATCCTTTATTTGCAATACATTGTATGATAAACATCTCTTGTGTAGTCATTTAACCTTCTCTTCAGGCCCAAACTCTGTCATTACCAGTAGATTGTAAGTTCTTTAAGGTAAGACTCTGCACTTTATTTCTCAGAAATTCTCATGATGCTGTACACAGGACCATCCTCAGAAGACATTCAGTAGAAATTGAATGAATAATAAGTAGGGGGAAGAGGGAGAAAAAGAGAGATCTCATTAAGTCAAAGGTTAAATGAAGAATAGAGACCTAAGAATGGTTCATGGAAATCAATGTAAATGTTCATGTAAATGAACTGATTGAAATACATTTAAGGCTCTCTTGGGGGTGGGGGAGGAGTTTCATTTCCATCCCTAGGACAGACATTTATCTCTTCAGAATCCCTTAGATACAGTCCTGCCTGAAGAAAAAGATAACTTCTCTCCAGATCCTTTCTTGTCCTATCCTCTCTCTCTCCTCTTCTCTCCCTCTCTCTCTCTCTCTTGCATTTTAATCAATTTATCAATAATTTAGACAGAAAGAGGACAACAATATTGTGTGAGTGAGATGAATATTTTCCTACATGGTACAAATGAAACATTCCAAGAGATAACACAATTACAGTTTAAGGTATTACTAAAATAAAACTAACTATATTTGTATTAGATTTTTTAAAAAATCTCACTGCAGATAAACCAACCTGCTATTTTAATCCTAAATAGAACAACTTTGAATTAGGCAAAAAGTAATGCACAGTATCTGGTGACTATAAAATGCATTACTAAAATCTTATTACTTATTACTAAAAAATTTATTTGTTATTGCTAAAGAATTGCTAGATGCCATGATACATCATTTATAGGCTACTATTGGTAACCTGATTGCTAAGACATGAGAAATTTAAACAATATAAGAGAAAGTGACTCAGCACATGGGGAAAGATATTTGTTTCACAAAATGGCCCCATTAAATTTGAATCAATGAATTAAGGAATTTACAAATTCACCCAACAAAAGCCCAGATGAAAAATAAATCTATGGACCCCCTCATCTACTTCTTCTTAAATATTTAAATATAGCAAGTCTTTCTCAATCTGCAGCCAAGGACTCTTAAAGGATCCACAAGCATCTTTTCAATTTTATAAATTATATAAAATTTTTAATTTTTTCATATTAATGTTCCATATATTTCTAGATTCTTTTACAGTTTTACAACAGAACTGTATTAGTTTTCTATTACCGCTGCTACAAATTACCACAAACTTAGTGAGTTAAAACAACACAAATTTATAATCTTATAGTTCTGGGGGGTCAAAAATTTGACATGGAAATCACTGGGCTAAAATCAAGGTGTCAGTCAGACTTGGCTTCTTTATCAAAGTTTAATAGAAGAAATCCAGTTGCTTACCTTTTCAGCTTCAAGAGCTCGCTCACATTCTTTGGGCTATGGCCTCCTTCTTCATTCTTCAGAGCCAGAGATATAGCATCTATCTGACCCTGCTTCTGTTATCACATCTCTTTCTCTGACCATAGCCTGGAAAACTTCTTCAAGAATAAAGATTCAAATAATTATTTGTTTCAGCTAGATAATCTCCTTGTTTCAAAGTTCGTAAACTTCATCACATTGGCAAAGTCCCTTTGGTGATGCAAGGTAACATATTTACAGGTTCAAGAGATTAGAATGTAGATGACTTGGGGAAGCTAATATTCTTTTTAACACCAGAAATTTTTTTCATTTATAATTGGCAACTGAAAAGTTTTTAATATGATTTTATCTAGATCAATCAGCATTTTTCAAATCGGAGTAAGTAGACACACAATCCTGAATGTCTACAATATTTTTAAGCTATTTCTTAGTTTGAAAAACCCAGACATTTACCTTTTTCCATCAGTTCCAGAGCCATTGTCTAATCAGAGAGAGGATTCTCATGGGAACCACTTAACCTTGTTCAGTGCTACCACCAAAGACTTCATCTGATAAGGATGCTAGCTTGCAAATATGTACTTTAAATTCAAGAGACTCCATGTTAAGAAATACAGACAGCATTATACAAAATCTATTGCCATTTCTGGAAAAACAACTCAATAATCATTTTCTACTATTGTGTATCAGTATCATCATCACCAGGTAGAAAGAAGAGTCCATTAGACACCACTTCCAGAATAACATAGGAGAAAGACTTTTACTAAGGGATTTTGGAACTAGAGGAGCTCACGCCACCTGATCTTGTCCCTCCAACACTTTATGATGCAAAAGAAACAGCACATCTTTGATCAATCAACATTAGAAACAGAGCAGTTAGGCAAGTTGCAAGGGAAAGATATTATAAGAGGACAAGAAGCACTGGGATGGCATTAGAGAAAAATGGGAAAAGGGGATCATAAGAGAATAGTGGTTCTTAACCAGGGATCCATTGATGATCTTCTGGGGACCTCTGAACTCTAATATTCTCTGAGCGTTTGTAAATTTTTCTTAGTAAAAAGACCCTACCATCCATAGAATTTTAAAGGTATGTGACTCCAAAAAGACTGAAAACCACTGTTCTCCCATGGCGGGGAAAAAAAAAAGCAACCTGAGAATTTTGAGAGATAAGACAATCAGCCAATGAAATGGAAAACCAGAATAAATGAATAGGAAGAGGAGAGGGCAAGAGGTATTTATATGTTTATATGAGTAAACATTTATTAAAAGATTATTTCAAAAATGAATATGAGAGGAAATGGAAAGTTCACAGAGCTTTTTAAATCACCAGCTGCATTTTTCTCTTTTTCCTACCGTGCTGCACAGCCCAGCCCAGTCACCAGGTCCTCTTAGCAATGTGGCATTTGGCCTTTGCCTTCAGTTCTTAACATTGTTCACAATAGCAGCTTCAAATGTAAAGGTACCGCATTTATAAAGCCTTAGGAACTCAGATATTCTAAAGACATATTTACACACACACACACACACACACACACACACACACATACAGCCTTTTGTAAAAGGGATATTACTATGTAAAAAAAGTAATGTAAGGCTTATTCACAGCTCCCTGTCTCTTTCCTATTAAGTTAACACAAAATAGAAAGAAATAAAGATAATACCACTCTGAGATGTACTTTTTTACAGCACGTTGTTAATGGAGCAGTTTACCACCCCATCCTCCAAAAGAAGAAAATATATTACCAGTAAAATGCAGTCAGACTCTACCCCAGAAATAGAAAGGGTGTGAGACCAGTCTTTTGGAAATATTTACTCATATTTATCTATGTTTACTGTATTAAATGCCAAATTCTACAACTGAGTCAACACACTCTGATCTCTCATTGTGTCCTTTTAATCACTTACTCTCACATAAATAGTTTAGGTTTCCAAATCTCTGCCATTCCATCATAAATACGGCTCATTCACACATATTTTATTAAAACACTTCATGCTACTTCTTGGATTTCAATTACCCAACAGAAGGTGCATTGAATTTGCCTGAGAAACAAGGACAATATCTGTTTTTAAAAATGTATGCATTCCTTCCTCTCCTCAGAGTGTTTTAGACATCTAAGAAAGTCAAACTCTAGGGGAAAATATAAACAAGCTGCTTGGAATATACACACAATTACATATCCTATTTGCAAAAACTACTGCCACCACCTTGCCAGGCAGAGTAAAAAGGAAACATTTATCCCCATGTAACTCACACAAACTTTTTTTTTTCTTCATCCTCACCCCAACACCTAAATGGTTTAAATGATGAATACACTATTTGGCTGAAACATACCATGATTGCAAGTGTTAAGCTTCCAAGTGTAAAATGGTAACATTGCATCCTGTTTTTATTGATACATGACGCAGTAAATATTAGATTGATCAATAAGCCTCACTGAACATAATGACACCAAAATTCTAAGAATAGCAGAGCAAGAGAATATATTTAAATAATTATTTCTGATGATGGGAAAATGTATTTAATTCCCTAGCAAACAAGAGACTTCATTGTATAGTCATATGCATCTGCATGTACACATGTACATATATATCTCACATGGGGCCTTCACCTAGAAGCGCTTCATAAGTTAAATAAAATTATTACATAGTGTGGCCAGAGAAAAAAATTCAAGATTTAGAATTAAACAGACATGGGTTAGAATTCTGTACTTGCTACTCGTTAGCTGTCCAGTTTGGGATAAAATATGTTACCTCTCTGATTCTCTTTTGCTTTCCTCTAGTATAAAGGAGAGAAATGCCTTTCTTATAAGACTGTTAAGAAGATTGGCTTGTACCTGGCATATGGTAGGCACTAGAGGAATGAAAGCTATTAGCATTAATCATGTAATTACTTAATTCATTCACGAGACACTGAGTTCCTAGTCTCTCCACTGCACTCAGCAATCATGAGACCCCAGATATACTTGAACTTAGTGTACTAGGTACACGTTTCAACTCACAAAATGTTTTCTATTGCTCCATTTGATTTACATTCTGAACCCTCGTCCTGCAAATCTGGGTTCTTCCTCCATCTTTTCTCCAGGATTATGCCATGACTTAGAAGGTAATATAAAGAAAAAGTATAAGTTCACGATTTAGTGAAGAACAAAAACAAATGACTTATTTTAAAATAACATGATGAAAACTATTACAGTGGGATGATGATACTTCGAAATATGGAAACCATCTCTTCTTTAGAACCCTTTGTTTTTGCCCCATTTAAGCTACGTGATTCATTGCCAAAGGGCTATTATAGCAGACTTTAGAGTTTCAAAAGCTTAGGCTAGGCTCTAAGGAAGTCAGGGCATAGAGAGGACAGGATGAGGTTAGAACTAGATTCCCCACACACTTCCTCCCACCCTGCACCCATCTTACCAAGTACTGAATGACATTTTCTCAGTCTGGGGAGGAAGAAGAGTCAAAACAGAGGATGCCTTACATACAGCCAGGCCTGCAAGAAGGGCCCATGTGCAGAGGAAGAGAAAATGACAGGACCTCCAAAGGAGATTGAGAGGTCTAATAATGGAAGAATTTGTGCTTCACTCTCTCATAGAGCCATGGAGAATCATTCAGATCCCAGAGAAGAAATATCAGCACACTGTATCAAGAAGGACCAAATCTCCGACAGCCTTATTTAGTTAACAGAACAGTGTCGTGTTTCTGAGAGTGATTGAGAAAGAGGCAGACCTTGGCACTCTAAATTTACTTATTGCCCAGCACAGCCTGGGACATATATTTCTGGAGGGCACTGAAGCAAGGAATTTTGCTAACTCCGAGGGGCTTTCAAAGGTTTATAGCCACTTGTCTGGACTGACAACCAAAGGAAAAGAGAAGATAATGAGCATCAAGTAAAGGCAAACAAGAATAGATAATGGCCAATGACACATTCCCTAATGCGAATGCTTTAGGTCTATATGAGCCATGCAAGTCGCATGGGTTTAGACATAACCCCAGAGAAGAGATAGGAAAAGTATCCTGCTTTCCCTGAGCTTACCTATACAACAAAGGGCACAATGAGATTCAAATGTAAATTAAATTAATCAATAGAAAAAGACCATGTGAGCTGAAGTATGTACATATTGCACTAAGGCCAAGTTATGTCCAGGGTCTCATGTTTCCAAAGAAAAGAGGTGGGAGGAATCAGAATAAGATCGCTTGACTTTAAAACTGAGGATGAAAAGGAGTTCCATCTGGGATCACGAGTGCTCTGGACAGAAAGACAATATGTGCAATGGTACAAAGGCAGGGATGGCAAGTTTCAGGGATAGCAAGTAATTTGGTGTGGCTGGTCTTAGGGAACAAGTTGGGGAGTGGTAAGAGGCCCAGCTGGGAGGGAAAGCCTGGGTCAGACCATGAAGACTATTATCCAGAATGTTCTAGTACTTCAGAAGGAACATTCTGGTAAGTGTGTATGGAATGATATGGGAGGTAGGGGTGAGGGGCCTAAAATTAGAGGTCACAAGTTCAAACTAGCCCAGACAGTAAACAAAAAGAGAACTGAGCTAAAAAAAAAAAAGGCACCCATAACACCTAGGAGGAACAAATATTAAAGAATAGGTAGAAATAGATTTAAACGATCTTTAGTTCACTAAGGGAATCTGGTTGTGTATTTAACTTAAGTTTTGTTTTTCAGTCTGGTTGTGTATTTAATTTAGGTTTTGTTTTTCAAAGAAGAATAAAGACCCCAAATCATAAATATTATTAGAAATTCTTCTATAAAAGATATAAAATTCCAGAAATGGCAGAATCTGGCCCCCAGGACTGTTCTCTCAGACCAGCTTTAGAGGCTTAGGGAAAGGAAGTCCCCAGTGACTACTCTAAAGTGATAGGGAGTTGGGGCGCAAACCTTGCTATTGTAGCTGTATGATGGAGCACGTTAGCACTAGTTACATCTGTGTTAGTGGATAGAAAGGACTTGGCTCTTCCTGGCATAGTGAGGGCTGGGGTCTAAGGCTCTGGAAATCAGTCTTGGATGATGATCCCTTACCTCTCACTCCAATATTCCTTCTCCAATTTGTCAATGCTGATAGGGACTCTGATTTTTGGCAGAGGGTTTGGCTATGTAAGATAGAGACTGCATTTTTTCAGCTTCTTGAAAGTAGTTGTAACCATGAGATTAAATTCTGGTCCATGTGATATAAGCAAAGTACCATATGAGAGCCCCTTTCCAGGAGCCTGCCCTGAGAGTAGAATGTGTGCGTGCTCTTTGCTGTTTCTCTAAGTCATTCTCCAGCCTCCTTTTGAAACACTGAATTGATTATCTTGGTCAATAAGGTTGAGGCTATGTGGGGTGAAGTATCAAGATATAAAGGGAACATGAGTCTCTGACACAATGGAACATTATGCCACTTTTGGTCCCACCATCAATCCAGACTTTCACATGAATTAGAAATAAAGATCTGTCTTGTTTGGAATTTTTTTTTTTTTTTGTCATTTACATCCATATAATTCATGTGGGCAAGTTCTGTCCAGGGCAGAACATGCACTGGCCAATTTTTGACTTGAGCCCAAAGAGTCAAGCTAACTGCCACTTGGTGTGGAGTGGAGTTGAATGCATCCAGCTCTCATACCTTGAAATACTTGAATCATAGAAAAAATTCCCTTAGTCTGATCCCATACTCATCCAACAACTTAATTATAATTTAACTTCTGTAAAATATGTCTATAAGGAGGGGATGTTCTTATCCAAATATAAGAGGCCCTGGTGCCCTTGGCAATTTTCATTACATATTTGGTAAATTAGTGTTCTGGTTTTTACTATGCTCTCCAGGATCCCATCCCAGCGAGCCTAAGCCTCCCATTGGACTAATCAAATCAAGTTTCTGCAAATTCATAGGCTAGTTCCTAGATGGTATAAACTCACCAAGATTATGACAGCCTTTTAAATGTCTTTGGATAGTCATGCCACCTCTCCTACCACCTCTCTAAACTTGTCCCATGCTTCCTTCTCTAAATTTAACAATCACAGTCACAGTGGGACACAAACACCTAAACTGATTAAGAGTGTGTGGTATCTGTTATGCTAGCTCTCATTAGCCAAGTACATATGATACTCTAAGAACATGGGGTAAAAACATGTATTTACATTGTCCTGTATTGAATTTTTATATGCATTTTATTTTTAGAATGTATTTAGAGATAAAATTATAATGAATCAACTCTGCACAACTATGATTAAAAGATTATTCTGGAGTCCTGCTGTCCTGAGTGTGATTACTAGCTTTACCACTTAGCAGCTGTGTGATCTTAGGCAAGTGATTTTGTTTCTCTAAGCCTTAGTTTCCTCATCTGTAAAACAGAAAAGACAACAGTACTATCTCATTAGGGTCTTATCAGGATTAAATTAGTATAATATATACAAATCTCTGAGAATAGTGCCTGGCATATACTAAATGTTACTAGCTATTATTCTTTTGAGGATTGAGACAATCCTTTCAAAATAGTGTTCTGCCTGGTACAATATGTGCAATCATTATATGTTGGTCATTGCCATAATTATTAGCCAAAGTCACTCAATGTACCCTTCTCCTTATCTAGCCAGCAAGGGGTAGTGATGGTAGCAGCAGGGAAATAGACTCTTGCTGCTACAGCAGCTGCACTGCTAAACACAGTGTCAGCTGTTATTGAGTCGTCCTCCCTGATAAGACAGGCCTTGATACTGCCCAACTCTAATAAGGGAGGGGAACTATCTCTTATGAAAGACTTTTAGAAACTCAGAGTGAAAAGCATCCCTCTCCACTTTCCTTCCTTAGTCTTGCCGGAGGAACAGACGCAGCTTAAGGCAGGCCCAGGAAAGCTTACCTAGTAACTGACTGGCTCTAAACAGGCTGATACTGCACAGATCTTATAGAGAAGCAACAGCAAGCACTCCTCATGACCATGGAAATCAGGCCTTGCCAGCACGGTCTCTTTCCTCTCTCCTCTATAGAGCTAAATGTTTGTCTTTTCATGACAGGTGATGATGCCCTTTATCATGTCCAAGAACTTCTGCATCAAGGCACCTCAAAGATCCAAACAACTTGTAGAAAAAAGCCTTGCATATATTATGAGCTAAATAAGTATTTGTAGAATAAACCAAAAAAAATGAGGGGGAGGGGGACACATACAACTTGCATTTTTAAATAGAGTTCATTTTAAGAAGAGTTTTAGGGTCGCAGCAAAATTGAATGCAAAGTACAGAGATTTCCCCTATACTCCCTGCTGCCACACAGATAGGCATAGTCTCTTCCACTATCAATATCTCTCAGAGAGTGCTACATTTGTATAATCTATGAACCTACATTGACACATTGTTATCATTCAAAGCCTATAGTTTACTCTTGACGGTATACATTCTGTGAGTTTGAACAAGTGAATAACGACATGTATCTACCATTCAGACAGCCTGAGCCCTCCAGTATGGTTTACTGCCGATTCTCTTCTCCTTCCTGCCGACTCCTGATCTCTTCACTGTGTCCATGGTTTTGCTTTTTCCAGAATGTCATATATTTGGAATCACACAGTGTATAGCCTTTTCAGTTTGGCTTCTTTCACTCAGTAAAATGCATTTAAGTTTTCTCCATGTATTTTTATGACTTGAAAGCTCATTTCTTTTTAGCACTCAATAATATTTCATTGTCTGGATGTACTACAGTTTATTTATCCATTCACCTACTAAAGAACATCTTGGTTGTTTCCAAGTTTTGGTAATTATGAATAAATCTTCTATATGTACCTATGTGCAGGCTTTTGTGTGAACATAACTTTTTAGCTCATTTGAGTAAATACCAAGGAGAGCATTGCTAGATTGTGTGGTATGAATATGTTTAGTTTTACAAGACACTGCCAAACTGTCTTCCAAAGTGGCTGAACCACTTTGCATTCCTACCAACAACGAGAGTTCCTATTGCTCTGCATCCTCATCAGCATTTGATGTTGTTGGTGTTCCAGATTTTGGCTGTTCTAATAGTTGTGTAGTGATATCCCATTGTTGTTTTGATTTGAAATGCCCTAAAGACATATAATGTTGAATATCCTTCGATATGCTTATTTATTATCGGTATATCATCAGTATATCATCTTTGGTGTAGTTTCTTTTGGCTTTTTTGCACATTTTTTAATCTGTTGTTTATTTTCTTATAGTTGAGTTTTAAGAGTTCTTTGCATATTTTAAATGTCTTTTATCAGATATGTCTTTTGTAAATATTTTTCTTTTAGTTTATGGCTTGTCTTCTCATTCTTTATTAAAACTTATATTCCAATATCTATTATAAATATTTTCTTCCCTTGCAGAAAATCTATTGCTTTTACTTTTTGTTGGCCATGAAAAGAACATTAACAAAAGAAAGACCACAGTGAAAGAAAAATCACATTGCAGACACACTCAACTCAGGAAGTACAGAACAGTTGTCACTGATCAAACATGTATAGTACAGTTTGCTGGGTCAGCTCTTACTGGATGAGAGCATATGACAACTAACTCAGAGTATGGGAACAATATGTGATCACAGTGTCCTGTAATAGATTATTACATATGTTTCATTTTAGGAATATATTTCAGAGACAAATATCATTTTGATGAGTCAACCAAGTAAAATCTACAATAAGGAAAATATTCTGAGTGGGTGGGGAGGGAGTTTCGGGAACCCCACTTTCTCCTGAAGTGTTGTCCTTCCAACTTGAAACAAAGGCTGACTGGAGAAAAGCAAATGGCCTTCAGGTGGGCCTGAAGACCTCCTGAGACTAGATAGAGATTTATCTTGATTTGGTTAAGGAATCCAAGAGAGCATAAATCCTTGAATCTGTCATAGAAGAAGGATATTCTGGGTCTGAAGTGGTTCCTGTGCACTTTGCTAAAAAGCATGGAAATTTCCAACAGAATATTCACAAAGGCACGTTCTGTTTTGCCTCAACACATTGTTCCTGACATGGAGAAATTGTTCATAAAGGTATTTTAGGTATTGCCCAAATCATGCAGGGGCCTTGAAGGAGATATCTGCCTCTCTTATGCTGTGCCAAGTGTCAGACACACACATTCACAAATTTAATATAGTTTAATATAAAATACTGAGCTCTGATATTAAATACAGGCAAAACACTTATGGAGGTCCCTTTTTGATTTTGGAAGTATCAGCTGTTAGAAGAGTCTAAGGTTCGAGATGCTGCATTTGGGAGCGGCCATTTTCTCTCCAATCCAGCATGAGGGAAGAGCTGTTTAATCCTGCAAGTCCAGAAAATGAATACCAAGGGTCTTCTATCTTTAGCAGATCGTATACTCATATTATCATAATGTCACAGAGGCCGACACAAAAAGAAGCCTAGTCTCTCCCCTCTCAGACTCAAATATAGAATCCTGGGTTAAATACGCTTGATGAGCTGGCCTTTCAACTGAGTCTCCAAACTCCAGGCTGGAAATCGGCCCAGCAGAGAATCTCGATACACACACTTTCTTTGTTCCTTTCTTCCTATAGCTTATCAAGTGGAGGAAACAGTGAATTAGAGTACAAAGGCATCTGGAATTGATTGCATCAGATTTTAAGAAACTTGTATTTTAGGCCTATACTCAAGAATTCATGCTGACCCTTGTGCCCAATATTAACAACCATAAGAAAGGCTAAATATGTTCTTTCAATAGATTATATTTGTAGTATCATAATATAATATTATGTTTAAGTCTTTAAAAAGCACACTTAGTCATGGAGTATATATTAAAATGTGACCTTAAAGTTCATGAGTTCAACTTCTTTTTAGAGAAAAAGAAATTGGATTCAATAGAGATGATTTTCCTCAGCAAGGTTTTGATAGGTAAAGTTCTATCCAAGATCTTATTTAAGCTAAAATACATGATATAATAGACTCGTGTTGCTTTTGCTATTTCAAATCCATTTACCCTTCTTTTGGTTCCTCAATTTTTCTTGGGGGAAGCCGCCCCCCAAAAAAGACATGTATATACTTCCTCAGTCTACACCATTCCAGTAGAGCAAATAACACAAGCATAAAATAATCAGCATACAGCATTTTCTCTGATCGCAATAATTGGTTTAGAAATAGGAATAACCCAAGTAGAGCAAAAGAGACAAAATAATATTTTGCTGATAATGTTGAGACAAAGGTCTTTACTCTTTCCATTCAGTTGAAGTACAAGGATATAAGAACCAGAGACACGATAGCTTTCCTACAGCCACAAAAGGTCAATCTATGTGAGAATGAAACCATCACATAAAGGAGAACAGAAAAGAAAATATCTTTTCCTAATTTGTTTATCAAACCATGCCTGAAGCCAGACTGAGACCTTGAGTTTTGGATACACTGAGCCAGTAAATTCCTTTTTAACCTAGTTTCAGAAATCATTGTTGAACTTTGTATTCCTCTGCTCAGAACATCCTTCTCCCAGACAACCACACAGTTAGCTCTATCTCTTCCTTCAAATCTTTACTTAAATGTCACCTTCTCAACATTTCTTGACTTTCATGTTTAAAATTGCAAACCCCACCTTCGACATCTTCTATCCTCCTTCTCCCTTTGTTTCCTCAGTAGCACTTATCGGCATCTCATACTTTACAGAATTTTGCTTCCTTCGTTGTCTGTATTTCCACTAGAATGTCAGCTCAATGAAGGTGCAGATTTTTGCTTTGTTCACTATTATATTCTCAGGCTCTGGAAGAACCCCTGACATAGAGTAGGCACTCAGTATATTCACTATATCTAACACATTGCCCATAAATTGTTTTTGTTTTAAGCATTTCGCTAGTGGTCATGATAAGGACAGTGAATGACCACAATGGCAAACATGGGAAGTTACAAAAGTGTCAGAGCTTGATAATGATCTCATTGTCTTTCTTTCTGATGTAGATTCTGAGTCCCAACTGAGCAGGTTACCTAAAATCTCAGACCTCAGCTCTTTCTTCTAGAGCCCTGAAGTTTGACTTGTCCTTCTTTTGGTGCTTATCTTTCAAGAAATTCCTCTCTTTATCAAAGAAAAAAATTAAGAAACACACTAGGTGCTGTGTTATCAAAATTGAGTTATTTGTGCTTCTGAGCACCCATAAAGATCAGAATAATAACTTTTCTGATTCTTAAAAGACTATCTCTTAGGAATTTTCTCACAATCTTCAAGAACAAGAAAGAGAAATGAGTATTTTCTATTATAAAAACCTATACCTCACTCCCCAACTTTCTAATGGCTAAGAGGAGAAAATACGTAGAATGCAGCCCTGCAAGATGCCATTAATATCTTCCTCCTCCACAGCACCAGGACTGAGTATAATCATAGCTTTATTTGTCCTTTCCCGTGTTCTTTCCTGTGACTTCGAATTAACATGGAGGCCCCAGGAAATTCTCTAAACCCTATCCTGTAGTCCAAAGCTAATTGTGCTATATCACTTTTAAACACTTTTTAATAATTTTTTTTGAAATATGCCATCTCTTTGTCCAAATGAAATACTTAGCAAAACCAGGCTAAAGAATAATTCGTTTTGCTGTGAGTAGAATTAAGAGCGATAAACTTGCAGCCTCAGTAAAACTCAAGCACTACCTTTCCTTTGTGAGAGCAGATTTGAATACACAAAAGCCAAATTTTTCTATGAGAGTTTATGTCCTCAGCTAAGGTGCAATTGACAAGATAAAAGCAGACTAGTTAATTATTATTTCCTGTCATTTTCCACTAGAATTTATTAACAAGATTATTAAGTTAGGTGTGCAAAAGAAAACCAAATAAAAATGTAAGAAGATATCACTAACCCGCCAGCAGTAGGGCATGGATTTCTACTAGCGGGTGCGGTTTCCCACTAAACTCATCACATGTTTCACCTAGTGTTCCTAATTAACATCCTCACACATTTGTGAATTGACTGGCTAAGATTAAGATATAATCAGAAGACGCTTGTTCGGATGGGCTTCTGACTCAAAACTTTAGTGTCACTAGAAGCATGATATAATACTCTAAACATTTCAAACTTAACCAACATTTTGACTTTTGTAAAGCTTTATTACTCACTTTAATATACAAGCCTTACATTAGTGCTCATTTTTAAACAGAAACCTGACCATTCCCCTGACTTCCTACAGTGTAGATAAGAGTCTCTAGGGGCTACCACCTGCTGGAGAAGAGTGTGTTGGGATTAGAGGAAAGAGAGATGAATTCAACAAGGGGTGGGGAGGGTCTTGGATATTGGATAGTTTCTGAGAAGAGATGGGGTAAGAATCACGGCCAAGACTTTTATAGATATTGGTGCATTCATTCATTAAGTATTTAGTATATGTTCCTGTGTTGGGTACAGGGAATACAATGGTGAGCGAAGTGGTCCAGATCTCTTCATTCACAGAATTTAAAGTGGAAGAGACAATCCCTACTCAAATGATGCCAAAAATCTGTGTGAAATTATAAACTGTGCATCTTTTAGTACAAGAGCTATGATGGTGTTTAATCTAACTAGTGTAAGAGTGGGAAACAGGGAAGGCTCCCTGAGAAAAGATCATGGAAGATTTCTCTGCAAAGTAATTTTGGAGTGAGAGCTGGAGAATGAGTAACAGTTGTACAACTAATTGCAGCTGGCAGACAAGCTGAAGAGGACACTGATGGCAAAGACTGTGGTTGGCAAGGGCAATCAACTGAAAAAAAAGCCTGTATGGCTGGAGCACAGAGAGATGGAACAAAGATCAGCGGCAAAGAGGTTGTGGGGATTATCCAAGGAACGACAGTATACTATCCTGGCTAGAGAAAAACCCTATATGGCAGAATACAGATCGAACTGGAAATAATGATTAAGGCCCTTCATATTCTGGAAGAATATACAGAGCAAGTTAGAGAGTTTGAACTGTATTCTATAGACAACAAGAAATCATTATAGGCATATAATGACAGGGGTCAGACCTGTTTAAAGATGACTGTTCTAGTAGCAATATTCCAATGGATTTTGGTGAAGAGAGAGAGTGGGAAGAACCCATGAAGAAAGGAATAATAATTAGGGGAAATAATAAATAAGGGAAACAGCCAAATGAGAGTGAGCAATATCTTGAACCAAGGCAGTGGGAATGGAAAGAACTGAGCAACTGTCGAGATACTGTAAAGTAGAATCAACAAATTTGGTGGCTAATAGCATGTGGATGTAAAGGGTATCAGGGGAGACAGAGAAGAGAGGGAGCTCCAAATGATTGAAAAGTGTTTAGATTTAACACTTTTCTCATCAGAGTTCAGAAATAAGAAGAGTCAGAGGCTTTGAGGAATGTCAAATTTTTTCAGCTATGACATCTAGGGCAGACAAGTAACTAATTCTGATAAGCTGGCATTCTTCAAAAGATGTGTTTGGAAATAAAAGCACACAGGTCAGTCAACCAACAATGTTTACTGGGTGCCTTCTATGTATCTAGCATTATTTTATACCCTGAATATAGAATTAGAAATTAGACCTAATTTTTGTCTTCATGGAATATGACTTGTTTATGAGAGATAGTTTGCGAAAAACCCACAGGAACCCAAAGGTAACTTGATTAACTCAAAAATAAATCATAAAGAAATGATATATAAATGAGACAACAGTTCAAAGAATTTTCCATTATCTGATATAAAATTCTCAGAGTTTAGCATTGTGAAGGTTAAGGCTCTCCTGTTAGGAAAGACATTACAATGCAAATTCAAGTCACCAACTACCATCAAAGGAGAGGTAGAATTTAAAAGCTTCCTGTGAATTTCATCCAAGAATATAGAGAACACAGCAAAAGATAGGATAAATAATGGATTGTTATTCTTTGGAAAAGAGATAAAAAGAAGACATAGGGAAATCCTGCTAGCCAGGACACTTAAACATCATGACCCTTCATAAACACTCAAAGTATATATTGAGTTTCAGAAAAAAAAAAAAAAAACAAGTCTTTGCCATTTTTACTTTTAAGTAGGTGCCAAAATTATGTCATATTAGAGCAGCAAGAGTGCTCAGATTCTCAAACCCTATCATTTTTTAAAATAAATAGATAATCAATAAAATATAATATACCAACTAAAATTATCTTCATAATAAAGGAACAACAAAGGGCTAAAGATTTAAAAAAAAATCTGAAACCTAAAATAAAATCAATAAATTTGATTAATTTAAAAGCTAAAAAACAGACATAGATATGTATACACATATATCTACATATGCAGATATGTAGATATATAAAGATTACATAAATAGATAAATAGATAGATGACAGGTGATAGAAAGATGATAGATGATAGGTAGATAATGATAAAGAGATAAAATTAAGCCAAAATATTATTTAAAAAAATTAAGCAGGAAATTAGATTTAAAATGTATATATCATGTAGCTTGTCAATGAGTTATTAAATGTCTGGTCTATTTAACTAGCTAATGCTAAAGTTACTTGGAAGAGTAAATATAAGAAAATGTTGAAAACTAATTCTAATAAGGGGGCAAAAATAAGTTTACATAACTAGTAACTACTTAAATCTGCAACCACTGCAGATTTACATAACTAGTAACTACTTAAATCTGCAACCACTGCAGATTTAAAAAACTGCAGATTAGGCAAGCAGATCAATGAAATTAAACAGAGTCCAGACATAGACCCAATAATAGGAATTCAATAATTGAAAAAGGTTAATTTCAAACCAGTTGTAAGGATTGATCAATGTCTACATAAATGGCATCAGAATAATAAGAATTCATTTAGAAAAATTAAGTATAATCACTACAGAAAAGGATCATTTGATTCCATTGATTTTGTTCTAAGATCTTTTCTTTGATGTTATTAGTGAAAATAATTGTAAAAAATCATAATTTTATCAATACTCATTAATTTTCCTGAATAAATTTTCTGAAATTAAACTATTTTTTATTTTTCTTCAATTTGCTATATAGCATAATTAAAACATTTCTCTAATTATCATTTTCATTTTTATCTTATTGAAAATTATTTTGAGACCAAGATTTTTTTCTCATGTAAATCTTCTTTTTTTCAGTTATTGCCATTCTTTATTTAGACTTTCAATACATATTTTTTTCTTTTTCTTAAAGAAGTCCCTCCATCATTTCCTGTAATACTGCTTAGTGGTGATGAACTCCTTTATCTATTTCTTGTCTGATAAGCTTTTTATCTGGCCTTCGATTCTAAATGATAACTTTGCTGGGTAAAGACATCTTGCTCATAGGTCCTGGGTTTTCATCGCTTTAAATATTTTGTGTCAAGCCCTTCAGGCCTGTAAAGTTTCTGTTGAGAAATCAGTTAACCGTCTTATGGGCATTCCTTTGTAAGTAACTAATTGCTTTTCTCTTGCTGCTTTTAAGATTCTCTCTTTGAATTTAACCCTTGGCATTTTAATCATGATGTGTCTTGGTGTGGGCCTCTTTGGGTTCATCTTGTTTGGGACTCTCTGAACTTCCTGGAGTTGTATGTCTATTTCCTTCATCAGGTTAGGGAAGTTTCCTGTCATTATTTTTTCAAATAACTTGCTCTCTGTCTTCTCCTTCTGGTACCCCTATGATGTAAATGTTGTTATATTTGATACTGTCCCAGAGTCTTCTTAAACTATCTTCATTTTTTTAAATTCTTATTTCTTGTTGCTGTTCTGATTGGGTGTCCTTTGCTATCCCATCTTCTGTGTCACTAATTCAAAATTCTGTTTCATTCACTCCATTGATTCCCTCTAATGTATTCTTCATCTCACATCGTATTTATTACTTCTAACTGGCTCCCTATTATGTTTTCTATCTCCATTTTTGTTTATTTTATCTCATTGAGTTCATCTACTTTTCCACTAAGTTCCTTGAGCATCTTTATAACCAGTGACCTCTGTATCTGGTATATTGCTCCTCTCCATTTTGGTGAATTCTTTTTCTGGAGCTTTGTTCTATTCTTTCACGTGGGACATACTTCCTTTTCTCCCCATTTTGGCTGCCTCTTGTGGCTGTTTCTATGTATTAGACAAGGCTTCTAAGTCTCCTCATCTTAATAGAGTGGCTTTATATAGTAGGTGTTCTGTGGGGCCCTTTGGCATAGACCTGGGAGGGATCCAGCTGCAGGCCAAGTTCAGCCGCAATCCACATATGGCTGCCACCCATGCTGGGCTCATAGATGCCTTGAGAAGCCAAGTCAGAAACAGAGGCTGGCTGCCACTAGTGCAGGACCTGGGGCTGCTCAGCAAGAAGTACAGGACTCACCGAGGCCAGTTGCTGCTTTTTTGGGTTTTGTGAGCCTTTGCAGGATTTCATAAAAGTTTGCAGCAGGAGCCAAGACAGCCCTTTTGTATGGAACAAATCACTAGAAGTGGCTTGGGTGGGCCCACAAATTGGGAGAGACAGAGTCTCAGAGAATCCCCTGGGCAGACTACCTGTGTTATCCAAGTTTATGGTGCCTGCATCTGCAGCCTGGGAGGTGGGAGGGCTCAATAAAGGAACAATGGCTTCTGCCTACATCTCTGTCCAGGAACAAGCTGTCCCTCCAGCACTCACCCTGAAGCCTGACAGCTCAGCGCCTTCCTGTATGTCCCTGGTGCCCCTTGTGCAGCTGCCGCAGCGCTGGAGCCCCCAGTCAGCAAGTCTGTCAGTGAGTAAGGCCAGGGGTGGGCCCTTTAAGAGGGATGTCTGTGACTTCCTCAGCCTTTGTCTCAGTCAGCCACAACCTTCACTGGTTTTCACAGCCAGAGATTATGGGGACTTTTCTTCCCGGCCCTAGAATCCTGAGCTGGGTAGCCCAGTGTGGCCAGGACCCCCTTGCTCCTCAGGTGGGGAGATGGCTCTGCAGCCAAGAAAACCCCCCAAATTCTCGATCGCCACACACAGTTGTGGGAGTGGACCATTTCGCATCTCCACCCCTCCTACTGTTTTGAGGTAACTTTTTATTTGAGGTGACCTAGTTGTAGGGCTTCTGTTCAGCCAGACCTCTGGTGACTCCATGTATTGGTTGCTCTGTAGTTTTCTTATAATTTTGGTATGGTCACTAGAGGAGGCATAAACATCCACCACCTTCTATACCATCTTGAATCCTCCAACCTCATGTAAATCTTATAATGGCTTACAGCAAATTGTTTTATCCTTTTCAAATCTTATCAATTAAAACTTCTGCCACTCTTGGTTTTCTTCTATGACCATCATTTTTATCAAGTTAAATTTTTCCCAAATCAAATACTGCAGGCATAAATTTGTCAAGAACATATTCTTCTGGAAACAACTAGTTAACAACTTATTTTACCATGTGCAGTTGTAACTGTCAGCTTTAATTTGTATTAATTACAAAATGGTGGGCTCAAAACATCCTATATTGAATTCCTGTCACGATTTATACGCAAATAATTGCAGATGGATTAGAAATTGTATAATATGTACAAATAATAAAATATTAGAAAGAAAACATAGGATATACATATATTATATATATTTTATATAATATTATGTATTATATATTTATATATGTGTATGTATGTATGTATATTTATATATAAAACCTTGGAGCAAAAAACCAAACAAACAAAAAAAAAAAAACAGCCTTTCCATGAATAACCCCAAAATCTGAAACCATTAAGGAAGTTTGAATTCCTTTACCCGTCCCAGATGAACCATAGCACAAACATTTTTCAAATATTCCATGGCGGGTGATCTAGGGGTCTAAGAGTCAGGATTTCTTGCCATGGGAGAGGGTGGGAGTAAGAGGCTGATTAATAACAGATGTAGGTGGAGACAATGGATAGTCAAAATTCTGTAGAAACTATATGTGGAATTGGAGCTCTTAAATGATTTTCAAATATGTTTATTGTTGCAAATATAATATACAGCATCCCAATGTAAAAATTTAAAATATCTAACAAGTTTAGCATAAATTAAAAACACCCATTACCTGTAAACATACTTACAGAGATAACTACTGTTGATAATTTGACGATTATCATTTCAGGTTTTTTTTTTTTTTAATTTGTTCATCTTTTTACTTATTGTCCTTAGATGCTGGACCCAGATACTGTAAGTCCAGGGTTTTGTTTTATTTTTAATGCAAATGCAACCACCCTCAGATACTCTCTCTCTCTCTCTCTCACGCATGTAATTTTTTAAAAATGGAATCATAATATACAGAGTTGATCTATCTAGTTTTATGGATTTAAATGTCATCTGTACATATCTGAGCCCACTTCAAAAAGAGTTGGAAGGAAAAAATTGAGACACTCGTCAGTGAGTATATATTACTATTATACTGGCACTTCTAGGAATTTTTTTCTTTTTTCTCTCTGATTCTATTTTCTCTTTTTTCTCTTTTTCTCTTTGATATTAAAGAAATATATGCTTCCCTTAGGAAACACAGAAAAGCACAAAAAAAAGAACAATCACCCATAATTCACCACATAAAGCCAGCCAGTAAAACTTTTGATGAAGAAAGATTTTGTATTTAATAGACCCAGAGAAGCTGTGGACAGCAATCTTGCGAAAGCCAGAGTTCAATAAGAAGGTCCCAGCACCATAAGATAAATGTAGTAGATAGGAAGCTATAGACCACACACCAGTACTCTTTGACAAATAGGATAAGAAGGAAACGAAAAATGGCCAGTGACTTTTTCTTTTTTTGAAAAACATACTGTTCAAATTTAAAAAGGCAGAACTCTGAGCAGAAGCCACAAGATGCCAGTTACAGGATAGGCAGATCCATTTCTGTCGGCTCGGATAAGCTTATAATTTTGATCTATAAACCTGTACAACACTGTGGATTGGCAGAGAAAGTCTGGAAAGTGAAAATGCCACACTAAGAGGCTTTATCATCAGATTCCTCCCACCTCGACTCTTCCCCTTAGATTTCCACTCAAATTGAACAGACACCCTTGGGACATTTCAAACCTGAAGTATTTGTTTAAAGGCCAGCATTGGAGTTGACTGTTGGAGAGACAATACAGAAAGGAAGATTTAGCAAGAACTTCAAAAACTGGTTTTATTTTAAGCTGGAAAGGAAGGAAAGTGTCTCAAATGGTAGCACTAACAACTTCTTTAGATAAAAATGATGGAAATACTG
The DNA here is from genome assembly GCF_000325575.1 of Pteropus alecto. NCBI lineage: Eukaryota > Metazoa > Chordata > Mammalia > Chiroptera > Pteropodidae > Pteropus > Pteropus alecto. Next base: position 24,041,802 of record NW_006443138.1, read on the forward strand.
GAATTGTGGAGAACTTCCCACTCAACTAAACACTCTCAGATTTTAGAAGTAGTTAGAAGGGTGCATAAAACACCCACTCTGTGGTTCTGCAAAAAGCTTAAGGTAGAGATCAAACTTTCTATGCAAAGGGCCAGATAACAAATATTTTAGGCTTCACGGCCCATCCTAAAGCCTCTGAAGCAACTACTCAACTCCGCAGCTGCAGTTTTATACTACGAGCATAGACAATGCATAAAAGATGGGGGTAGCAATGTGCCAATAAAACTTTACTTTTTGAACATTAGCATCTGAACTTCAGAGTATGTTCATGTGTCACAAAATACTCTTCTTTTGATTTTTTTTTCCCCTCAGTCATTTAAAAATATAAAAATTCTTCTTTGTTGGTGGTACGAAAAGAGGTGCAGGCTGGCTCCGGTCCATGTGCTGGCCAGTAGTTTCCTGAACTTTGGTCTAAAAGCAGAGTTTCTGCTTCAAGTTTACATTCTAAAAACATAGATAACTGGAGAATCAGGAGGCATTTATTTTATTTTGTTTTGTTTTATTTTATTTTTTCTTTTCAGTCATTTTATATAGAGAGGATTTCTGCTTAGGTGAGTGGAAGTGGTCTTTGTGGTGGAAGACTCTTTGGACTTTTGGTGGCCAGCAATTCGGCTAGGATTGGGGTAGGACTGTGGGGTGGAAGGTGCAGGAGCACAGAAAGACTTCCCTAAGGGCTGAAACCCAGGGTGTGTCTCCATAGAGTTGGCCTATAGCATCAAAGGAGAGAGGGGTTAGAAAATGCCTCCCTATCCCATTATGCATGCTCTACTTTCCCGGTGAATCAGGCCAGTGATAATATTAGCAGCAGCAAAGTCAAATTTAATTCATAAGACCTTTTTTTGCATAAAGATGAGGCCCTACATTGTACACAAACAAAAACATTTCTCAGATCACCTCCACATTGGTAGTCCGTCTTTGTTCACCTGTGTGGATAGGCTCTTATGCAAATTCTGGCAGCCAGTTCAAAATAATCCTGAGCTTAGCCTTGATGGATTTATTTCTCATTTACTACAGGCACTGACCACTTTATTGAAGAGAGAAAAATACCAACTCTTCCACAGCTGCTTGCCCAGGAGTCCTGGGTCTGCCTGGCAACTAGCCTCTTTGCTCCCTCTCCAGCTTGGGCCTGACATTACCTTGCCATTGAATAGTCCAGTGCAAGAGTTCAGTGCAGGGTTTGCACTTTCCCAGCCATTAGCCAGCTGCCAAAGCATTTCATTATCTTAGGAGTGTTTTGTACATCAAAGAGAGCCTCAAACAGTGTGATCAAGTGGAAGTAACAGCGCCTGGTCAACATTATAACTAGCAGCATTTTTTTTCATGGATATAATGCCATCTGGCACCCAGGAACAGCGAAGGCCAGTGATGGAAAAACCCTGTCGCCCTGTTTTGCTTATTGGTGTAACAGTTAATCCTGATAAAGGCCAAGGCCCCAAAGTAACTGCCCTGTTATTATCGTACGTATCTATTGTCTTACACAGGCCTAGCTGCCCTGAACCTGTGAAAGGGAAGGTTGCACATGCGATTGCCTCAGGGGAAAAATATCCAATACAGTCTTTTTGTTTGTTTAAATAAACACACACACACACACACACACACACACACACATATACACACACAGGGAGGGGACACAGATTTAAAGCCTTCTCCTTTCCAAACTTCAAGACTTTCTGGGGAAACATCAAGTAACTGGCTTTGAAATCCCTGCACTAGGCTCTCTAATAAGAGCTTAGTATCTTCTCCTGTATCGACTTACTTCTGATAATTTTGAAAAATCTCTCCAGCCTTCGATTCTCAGTCAGAGACCACCAACCCTCCTCCAAATCAGAGACTTCGAAGCTGATTTCTGGTAATGAATTTCTCATTGAGTCTTTTATTGCTCTCTTACAATTAAGAAGAAAGAAAAAGCTTTTCTGTAATGGCAGCTAATAGAAAAGTACTGAATAAATTCATCTGTAGTACACTCAAAATCCTGCTTTATGGGTAGCTGATTTTCAATTGGCAAATTAAGAAAGGCAATACCATGAGTATCTTATTGTTTTTATTTAGACATCAATCTCCAAAACACAGAAGACCAGAACACAAAATGAACAATCTCCTTCTTTGCTGAAATGAGGACAATGATGGGGTTTATGGTATTTTTTTTTTTTTTTTTTGCATTCTCAAATGTGGTTGCCTCAATGAACTGCAACTGTTTATAAACTCTTCAATGATTTTTCCACTCATTACACAAACTCCTCCCCCTTCCTATCTTCCACTAATGCCCTCCTCCTGCCTTCCGTCGCTGCAGGAGGAAAAGCCTAAAATTTTGAGTAGGATATTTCCTTCTTTGGGTTAAGTTCACATGAAGGGAGGGTTTTGCAATTGCCACATAAGTAATTAAGGTTTTCAAAAGCATGGAAAATTTCTGGGGCAATTGCCACCTATACCCGTTATAAGAATCTAGATGACTTTAAACATAAGCAGACATCACCTAATAACCAACTGGTCATTTGAAATTTCCTAAGAAAATCCAACTTGATCTACTTTTTTCCACTGTTTTTCTCTTCACTGTCACATATTGTAGTAGAATTATAATATGCATATGGGACTAGAGTGTTATTTTAGGCTGGCATAAAAACTGAGCTCAATACTTGAAACTAATGAAAAATAATAAAAAGTAAATTTTAAAAACTGAGCTCAGAGATATGAAGCCCCCAGCAGCCAATATTAAGAACAAAGTTCTGACTCAATATCTTCAAACAATGACTATTTTCCTCACTTATTTTCTTTCTCTAAGAATCAATGGAAAATTTTTTAAAATGAGCCAGAAAAGAAAGTGATTAAACCTTTGGCAAAGTGAAAAAAAGGTACATGATAGCCAAGTTTCCAAAACCTGGTGTTCAGATATTAAAATTTGAGTTATTTATTCACAATATATGTGTCATGCTTCACATTTTAAAAAATATGTAAATCACTTGCTATAGAAATAAAGGTTTGCTGGAAGAAATTTTCAAAATCATCTTTTGTAGGTGAAGAAACATTACATCAACAGTTCAAAGTAACAGTTAATGGCAGAGCTTAAATAAAATTCAGGACTTCTAACTACAATGTATTGCTTTTGCCATGGCATGTATGCATTTATTCATTCATACATTCAGCAAGCATTGGTTGACTGCTTACCATATACCAGGTACTGTGGCAATACTGAGAATACTTTTTATAAGTATAAATAAGAAGAGCTCCTACTTTCCAGGAACTCATAATTGGATAGTAGAGACAGGCATATAAACTAAGAATTGCAACAGAGAGTGACAGATGCCAAAGTAGAGGGGGCAGTACGATAGTGGCAAAAAGAAAAAATAGATGACTTATACCCGAAAAGGTCATCACTATTCTGACTTATTCCTAATGTTAAAATAGTGACCTGCTATTATGTTTAAAAGTCAAGTAAGCCTTTGTCCTTAAATTATCCTAGATAGAGAATCAATTACTTGTGGCATGTCTTAAATTTCACTTTAGTAAAACTTAATATGTCTTGTGCTTCCTCTAATTATTCTGGATTTGTCGATGTATAATTATAAAGAAGTGGGGCTCTGTGGTTTCCCATTTAGATTGTTCTAAAGTGACATTCACTGCAAGATTTGGCCGACATGCTAAGTAGCTGAAATTTGGAAAGCAGTGGGCAAAAGGAGACTAGTTCAGATGAGAAAATTACACATAATTTCTTTCCTCTCATTTTGTGAAAATCTTAGACCCACAGTTGCTAGGGATTAAAAAGAACTTAAAGCAAATTTCTACATCTGCAACATTTTTTGTTTTTTTTGTTTTGGTTTTTTTGTTTTTTTGTTTTTTGTTTTTGAATTTTGAATCTAAGTCCAAGATTTGAATTTCTAAATTGACTATTCTATAACAATTTCCCTGTGGAATTAATTCCAGTCTTAAGGGCCTGTTCATTGACATCTTCCTATAGTATTTTGCCAGCCTCAAAAGTTCATTCTATTTTTCCTACCAACAGGTTAATGTTCCTAAGTGGAAAGTTAGTGACTATCTTAAGTTGGTGCCTGATTTTGTGCAAAGGTGATAGGTAGAGAGAGGAATGATATTATGTTATAGTGCTTACTTTGAATCTAACTTGATAAGCAGACAGAGAAGACAAACTCTCAGTCTGCTTGAAACACAGTGTATCTTCCAGAATCTCTAATATACCAATCTACCATTCTCAACCTAGCAAAATCAGCAAGTTAGAATAATATTCTTATATGATAGAATTATCTTTATTTTTTTTCTAAATAAGTTTTAAAAAGAAAAAAAAACTCAAACTGGAATCAGTTGGGAATAATAATATCTTAAATATTTTCCCCTTCCCTGGTTCTCTCTCTTCTGTAAAAAAAAACCCCTCCTTTTTATCTCTGTCTCTCTCTATCCTATATCATAAAACTAGAGGAAAGATGGGCATTTAAGGAAAATAAAAGGCAGATAAGGCCTAATGTACACACTGTAAACTAAAATTAATTTTAGACTGTGGTAAAAAATATAAGCATTGATTTGAGCAAAAGGAGCCGCAGCCCAAGAGACACAGATTCAGGTAGCAACCTAAATTGCTTTCTCCAGAGACAAAGGGGAGGTCATCTTTTATAGTTAAAGTCTCCGCCTAGGTTCCTAATTAGGTCCAATCTATGTAAACGAAGTATCAAAATTTGTACACTCCTGATTCGTCTGAATCGTGAAGTCCTGATTGGTCAGCATCATGCATCTTGATTGGTTATTGTAAAGCATTGAATGGAGTGGGTCTTAGTCCATTGGTCAAAGGATGAAACCAGGAACTCCCTTATAATAGTTGATTCAAGTGACTGTGTATTCGAGCTGAGCATAGTGTAGGAAGCTGAGAGTTCAATCTTGTTTGACCATAGGGAGTCCATTGCAGTACCTAAATTCCTTCTTGGGGATCACGTCATATGAATCTTTCTTCTTAGAGTCCACAACATAAAGAAAATAACATAACCTACCATTACCACTGGTATAGTGTCTTTACTAGTTTATAAAATTTTTTTCTGATATATATAATAATAGAATCTGCCTCTAAGAGGTGTTGTAAGATAAATATGCTAATAGAACTAAAAGAGTCTGTAATAGTTCCTGACGCATAACATACTATCAGTAAATATTTGTTGGTATTATTATTATGCATGCTAATATTTTTGTCACTTCAAAAAAGTACAAGTAACTATACTTTATACGACATTTGTTGAAGGTTTACTATAAAAGATTTGCTTTTAAAATGATTTTGAATAATTCAAAATTCCGTGGAAAAGCAGTCACAACCTAACTCTGGCCTACTTCTCCAGCCTTTATAAATGCCACTTCCCATTCTGTCTATCTGATGTACCCGACATAATGTCCAATTAGCCATTCCCCAAGCATGCCTTATAGTTTCATGCCATGCTGCCTCTGTATGCATGCTATTCTTTACGCCTAGAATATCCTCCCCTCCCTTTCCTTCCAAATCCATTGTAAAGCCTTCCGCTTCTTACCCAGCCAGAATATACAGCAATCCTCCTTCTTTGCAGTTTCGCTTTCCAGTTTTACTTACCTGTGGCCAATTGCAGTCCAAAACATTAAATGGAAAATTCCAGAAGTAAACAATTCATAAGTTTTAAATTGTGCTCTGTTCTATGTTAGCATGATGAAATCTCATGACATTTCACTCCATGCCATCCAGGATGTGAATCATCCCTTTGTCTGGAGCCTCCATGATGTGTTCACACTCTCCCATGAGTCACTTGGTAGCCATCTGGATTATCAAATTAACTGTCAAGATATTGCAGTCTTGGGTTCAAGTAACCCTTATTTTACTTAATAACATCCCCAAAGTGCAAGAGTAGTGATGCTGGCAATTTGAATATGCCAAAGAGAAGCCATAAAGTGCTTCCTTCAGGTGAAAGGTAAGTATATATAGAAAAAAACATAGTATATATAGGGTTTGGTACTATCCTTGGTTTCAGGTATCCACTGAGGGTCTTAGAATGTATCCTTTGAGCATAAGCAAGGACTACAGTAACCCTTTTCTCTACTTGCAAAGGGTATTCTTCATCCTACATGCTGGAAGACAACCTTCCTTCTATTAGCCATATCCCACTGCATGGAAATCCTTTATTCAAGGAAATTCTTTATTCACAGGCCTGTGATCTCCTTCAGGGTTACAGTCTGTGTCCTACTGGAGAATATTTTCAGTGCCAAGCGGAAGGTCCTCACATAAGAAGGCCTCCTTCATTGTTTGCCAGATTTTAGCAAATATATTTCAAGCAGAAAAGACTAGACCTATGAAATATTACTAAGCTCCTGGTTCAGACTTGAGGACAGAAAAAGGCTGTTCACTTGGTGTCCTTAGACTTATTGAATGTAGTTTAATGTAGATACCAAAAAATTTCTCATGTAAAATTCATAATTATAATAACTATGCTCCAGCCACTATTCTCAGATTCATGAATATAAACTCATTTAATTCTCAAAAGAAGCCTATTTGTTATGTTCTATTACTTCCATTTTATAGATTAAAGAAAAGGCAGGTGCAGAACAGAGAGGTTGAGTCTTTGCCCATGATCATACAGCTAGGAAGAACTGAATGCAGAACGTGACAGCAAAATTTGAACCCAGGCAATTCCTGCGGTGCCAGATTCTCTAATCACTACCATATTTTTGAGGTTAAAGAGACTTTAACACTTATCATAGATAATAAATAGACTTTTTCCAATAATTTAAGAGGAGTTAATAGGGTTGACAATGACGAGTTTTAAATTTTTATTTTTCACTAAAACTAACTACAGACATCCAGCTTTCATTGATTGAAGTCATGACCAAGTTTATAATGTATAAGGTCCACTGAAGGTATTTTTCAGGTTTTCTCTAATCTAGCCTCATCATTTCAATTCTATACTTCCCCCCACTAGTTTCACCTATCTCCAATGCTCGACATTTACCACCCCATTCACCCGCTTCTGCCAGCTGCCCTCAGAGAAGCAGGCTACTTCAGAGATTGCTTACCCTGCTTGCCTCGTCCCCCTGTCCTCTTACCCTCGTCAGCTTTTCTTCATCACTTTCCATAAACCTTCTTTTAATAATATAGTGATAATAACTTTTTAAGTTAATTTTCACATTACATAACTTTTTCCATCTTTTTACTTTCAATCTCTTTTGTATATTTCAGGTGTTCCTTTTATATATAAAACATATAGATGATTCTTTTTTTTTTTTAATCCAGTCTGACAATATTGGTCTTTTAATTGGAATATTCAGTCTATTTACATTTAATGTAAGTATCAATATGATTGGGTTCAGGTCTACCATTTTGCTATTTGATTTTTATCTTACTACCTGTTCTGTATTCTTTTTCTTTCTTTTGATTATTTTTTATAATTCCATGTCCTCCCTCTATTAACTTGGTAGCTATACATTTTCTTACCATTATTTGTTACCCTAAAGATTGCAACATGCATAGATAACTTATTGTAGCCTAAGATAAATGAGTATATTTACCTCTTACCAGACAATGCAAGAATTTTAGAACCCTTTAACTGCTTTCATCCTCTCTTAACACATGTTATTTGTAATACATTTAGCCCTATAAGATATTATTATAGTTTCATATCAACATTAAATCTTTATCCTTTTCAAGACTTTAAGTCTGTCCTGTGTTTTTGAGTTTCCATCTAGAATAACTTTCTTCTCTCATAATAGAATACATTAGTATTTCCTTTTGTATAGTACTGTGGGTACAAAATTTCCCTGTGCTAATGGGGAATACCTTTATTTCATGCTCATTTTTGAAGAATGCTTCTTTAGCTTACAGAAACTCTTTTGCAGGTGTTTTCCCAGTATTTTTAATATGTCATTCCATTGTCATCAGGTTCCCTTTTTTTATGTAGAGAAAAATAATTTAATAAACTTTTTATTTCTTGTTGCTACTTTGATGGTAATTTTTCCTTTTTTCTTTTTTTCCTCTAGCTACATGATGCTTTCTCTGAGAGCATGCCTTGGTATAGTTTTCTTTCTTTTTATCCAGCATGGAGTCACAGATATTTTTCAGGAAAATGTCATCCATTGTCTCTTCAAATAGTGTTTCTCCTTTATTATTTTTCCCTTCTTCTTTTGGAACTCTGTTAACATACAGGTTAGAACTTTTTACTAGTTTCCCTATGTCTTGTACACTGTTTCCTCTGTGTGTGTGTGTGTGTGTGTGTGTGCGCGCGCGCGCTTATATTTTTATCTTTTCGTGCTTTATTCTGCATATTTTTATCACATTTATCTTCCAGTTCACTAATTGCCTCTTCAATGTGTCTAGCCTCATGGTAACCCTGCCCATTAGGTTCCTGATTTCAGTCATATATTTATTTGTTTTAGAATGTCCACTTTGTATCTATTTTATAGTTTACTGTTATCTGTTGAAATGATCAATCTCACATTTTATTAACTCAGCTATAATAATCATATTTACTTTACAATTCATATAGAAAACTCCGTTTTTAAGATTCCTGATGGGTTCCTTGTACTGTCTGTTGCTTCTTTTGATTTTGCACTACACTGTCTTGATTTCTTATATGTCTGGTTATTTTCAACTGTCATATATTGTACATGAAAAATGGTAAGAGATAATTTGAGACTAAGATGTTACCTTCCTTCAAAGAGGATTTTGTTTGCTTGACAGGTGGCTAGGGACACTAGCAATCCTGGATTATCCCAATTCAATCATAAAATAATGTGATTAGAAGCTGGGCTTTAATACTTTCAGGGAGAGATCTATTTTGGGACCATCCTTATTCATGGAGTGTATCCCTTTAGTTTGGAGTCCCAACCTAAAACCTGTGCATTTACCAATGATTCCATCTATGGCAGCATTGAACTACTTTCTCTCAGATCCGAGAGTCTCAAAAGCTCAGTTCATCTTCTCAGCCTATTTAACCTTCAAAATTGGCAGATGCCTCTCGAGTAAAAGCACTCCCAAATGCAAAGCTCCATCCTCTGGGCTTCCTTCTTTCGTTGACTTGTTGGCTCTCTGGTGATTTCAATGGTTCTTTTCTCTTAAAATTTTTTCTAAATTTTGTAGTTTTCTTAGCTGGAAAAAAAAAGGCATTGTTTAATAATGTGTTTGTTTTCACATATGTAAATTTAAAATATTTATAGTCATATTTCTTGATTGTTTTTCCCATCATTCATAGAAAGGCTTACTCCAACTTATAACTAAATTCCATCTGGTATTGATTTTAGTATGAACTGTGAGATAATAATTTGGCTCTCTATTTTTCCCCAAACAACTTATTATTATCTAATTATATATTGAATAATTCTTATACTCTTGAATTTCAGACACACGCACACACACGTACACACACACACACACACACCTTTCATTAATGTATTAAGCCACCTTTATATTGCTTTGGTATTTTCCTGGATTTTCTATCTGTTTTACAGTTTTCTCTAATTTTTTGCACCCATACCTCATTATTTTTAATTACTGTAACTTTATATTATATTTATATATCTGGTGAGAAAAGGCTTCCTTTTTCCACACTGGTCTTTCATGCACTTTGTTGTTGTTGTTGTTTGTTTTTGTTTTTGTTTTTTAATTTCCTGGCTAGTCTAGCATAATTAATTTTATCAGATACATTTTAAAATCTTTTGTCTCAAATGGGAAACCTCCCTTCCCAAACAAATATCCCAAAGAAAAATGTCATTGGGATTTTGATTAGGTTTGCCAATATTTTAGAATGTACTTTAAGAATAGACATCTCTACAATATTGTTTCTCTAGTTAAAATGATCTTAAATCTCTAAGTTAAAGTTTATATATTTTTATATAAATACTGCATATTTCTTAATAAATTTATTCCAATATATTTTATACTTGTATAAATAAAATATTTTCGATTATATTTTTAATTGGTTATTCTTTGTGATAGGAAAACTATTGCTTTTTCTCATTATTAATATTGTAAAAATAAACTTACTTATTATTTCTAATTATTTTTGGTATGTTTTATCAGTCGATCCTCTTAACTTTTGAAGGTATAGAATTATATTGTTATCCAGTAGTGAAAATTGTGCTCACTTCTTTATAATACTTATACTCCTTACTCTGTTGTCTTGAATAATGGCAAATTAGCTTGGGTGGGAATGAATCTCAAATTTCAATTTTAGACCTGAGCCCTAACTCACTCCGATTAACCATTTATCATAATACCAGTCTCATCACCAGAGCAATCGGTTCAAGGATGAGTTACACAGGCCCCATAATCAATGGGGCATGGCATACCACCTGGTCAGAGTGATTTTTTTTTTTTTCAGCATTTGGCATGTGACTAAAGTATTTTCAAGGTTTTTCAGGAGAAGAGCTCTATCTTTTTCTGGACTGTAAAGTATAAACAGATGGGTGGCTTGGGACTTCTGTGGCCATTTTGCTCCCATGAGAGAAGCAGCCCAACACACAAAGGAACACAGAACTGAAAGAACTGAGAGAAATCAAGCAACAACACTATGCAAGCCATGCTTAAAACGAAACTTAACTTGAAACATTTTGAGAGTAAATATATCTCCCTTTATTTTTTGAAATCAGTGCACAATATTTGCAACCCAAATTATTCTAACGGATATACCAGCCCAATGCTATATTCAAGAAACACACCTAAAACAGAATGACAAAAAAAGTTTGAAAATAAAGGCAAAAACTAAAATTAAAACTCTATTAAGACTGATAGGTAAATTTGGCAAAGCATCAAAATACAAGAAAACTATAGATGAACTAATAATTTTCTTTATATTAATATTATGAAGTTAGAAATGGACATACATAATTATCCCATATACAATACAGACAGCGTATAAAATATCTAGACATACATTTAATTAAAAAACATGCAGGAAAATATGTGAAGTAGTAAGATGTGAATGAATATAAAGATATAATTTTTCTAGATAGAAAGTCTTAATATTATTAAAATGTTAATCTTTCCAAATATGACCATGAATTTAATACAACTATAATTAGAATTTCCAAAGGTTTTTCTTAAACCTTGTGGTGTACATTAAATAGTTTATAATAGAAAATTTTAGGATATAATAGAAGAAAAATTTCCTGAATAAAGTGATTCCTGAATATGAATTTTAAAAATGCCAACTAAAATGTCTAATTATTATGTTGTATACCTGAAACTAATATAACATTGTACGTAAATTGTAATCGAAAAATAAAAATTTACTTGCCCACTAAGCTCCATAAATAAGTTAATAGAACTCATACACCTATCAATAAGTTATAAGAAGGCCTGTTCTCCCACAGTCTCACCAGCACAAAACAAAGGGTTATAAATAACACAATGAACACCCATCCTCCTACTATCTTGCCAAAAAATAGTAAAATAAAACATAACCAACACAGCTGAAACTCATTGTGTATACATTTTAGATCCGTTCCCCAATCCCTTGAGTTAACCACTCTCCTGAATTAGTTTATCATTCTCATCCATTGCTTTATGTTTTCATGTGTTATACATATAGAAATGTTTATATATTTTTTAAGCTTTATGTAAATAATAAAAACCTGCATGCGTTCCTCTGCCATTGCTTTTTGTTTTGGAAAACAGTAAGTTTATGAGATGTTAATGCGTTATTTAACTCCAGATCATTCTAGGTTTTCATCTTCCAGCACACAATTAATCATCCCTTGTTGGGGCTCCATATCTATGAGCTCCAAGTTAATTTTTTCATTGCCTTGTATTTTTTCACTTCCTTCTGCGTGGATTCTTTTCATACCTACCCTCCATATCTCTATTTTTTTTTCAATGTTGTTTCTGCTCCTCTCAGCTTCTCAAGCAGTTTTCATTTTAAAACTAACCACATTTTTCCCTTTAATTTCTTTATTAAGCACGTCAGACCTCCTTTCCATTCACCATGATGTTAATTCCTTTGAAAAGACAGAGGAAATATAGTATATTGTTTTCATTTTCTAAAGTAATTATTTTAACATATTGTATTTGCCACCTTTCTTAATATGTCACATTACTTTTTAAATTATTTTTTAATAATTTGTAAGGAAATCCATTGATCTTGCTTCATATTCAACTTTTATTGGGCACAATTTCACCTGGTCCTGATTTCTGCCCAGTAGTATTGGTGGATGGCCATCATAGCCCTTCAGTATTTACCTGGTCCCCTTGAATGGTCTCTTAGGACTCAGGCTGGAAATCTGGACATTTGAAAGACTGTACTATGTTTTCAGTCAGAAAACTAAGGAGGGAAAAGTAGAGAAAGTACACATAGGTGTTGAGTAACTAAAGGTATGGGTATGTTGTCTATAAGCATTTTTCCAACAAATGTCTTGATCCTCATCCAACCAATCTCCTTAAGAAAAATGTCTCTTAAATTTTTGTCATTTTCCCCTTTCATGGTGAAAAATTAACTCCATTAGAAATCAGGTCAGTGTGAGAGCTCTTGGCTCAAAAGCCTTTTGTTAGTGGTTAGCTTTTACTTACCTCTGCTTAGTCACCTTTTCTCTGTAGATGTTTGACTCTCAGGTACTCCTCTCTCCCAGCTTCCCCTGATCTTCTTCTAGCTTGCCCCTTTTTAAGAACAGTGTAAAGAATACTATCCCTAGTTAAAAGGTCTCTCCTCTCCTCCAGTTCCCTTATTTCTCCGTAGTTTGGTGGTGTGCTTAGAATAGAGATCCATCTCTCCATTCCTCAGCTCTGTGAGAATTGTTAGATAGGCCTTAAAAATCCTAGAATTTATTTCGCAGTAACTGCACCATTTGAAATGGGGCTAGATCTGTGTTAATACTGTGCTTTTGCTGAAATTGTCATTGTTTAACTGGCAGATTTTTTTCAAAGTCTGTTGTAGGAGGTGGTGGCTGTTCCCTATTTGATGGAGCATCAATATAAACATGGAGTTTTCATGAGGAATAAGGGACTTGTGTATTTGAATCGCTCAAGGATCTTGTTAAAATTGCAGGGATAGAGCCTGAGAATCTGTATTCCTAAAAGCTCCCAGATGATGCCTATGCTGCTGGCTACAAACCACACTTTGATTAGAAAGTCTGTGCATAAGTTAAGGTTCTCCAGAAGAAAAAGAACCAGTAGGATATATATCTACAAAGAGATTTATTATGAGACTCATGTGATTATTGAAACTAATAAGTCCCATGATCTGTTGTCTGTACACCGAAGATCCAGGAAAGCCTATTTTTGTAAACAAAGGCCTGAGATAGAGAGTTAATGGTGTAGATTCCAGTCCCCGTCTAAAGGCCAGAGAACTAGGAGCACAGAGAGAAGATTGATGTCTTAGCTCGAATAATTAGCAGAACATGAATTCAACCTTCCTCAGCCTTTTTGTTCTAGTTCACATCCTCAGTGGATTAGAAGATGCCCACCACACTGGAGAGGGCCATCTGCTTTATTCAGTCCATCTACTCAAATGCTAATCTCTTCCAGAGTCACCTTCTTCATGGACACATCCAGAAATAATGTTTAACCAGCTATCTGGGTATCCCGTAGTCCAATCAAATTGACACATAAAATTAAGCATCATATGGATCTGGAGATAATCATGCTAAGCAAAATAAGCCAGACAGAAAAAGTTGAAAACCACATGATATCACTTATATGTGGAATATAAACCTAAAAGCAACAAACAAACAGGACAGAAAAACAGAGACTCATGGACATGGACAATGGAATATAGACCAGAGGGTAGGGGGAAGGGGAAAAAGGGGTGGTAGATAGGGTAAAAGAGATCAAATATCTGGAGACAGAAAGAAATCTAACCATAGGCAGTGAACACACAATGCAATATATATATGACTTACTATTGAATTATACACTTGAAACACTGGATTTCATTAACCAATGTCACCATAATATAAATAAATAAATAAACAAACAAACAAACAAACAAATAAATAAACATAAAACACTTTGAAAATGAAAAAGAGAAAACATTTACCAACATTATACAGCTAATATTTGTGAATTTTAATGTATATAAATTTTCCTAAGAAATAATAATGTCAAAAAATAATAAAAATTGAGCGGGTGAAAATATAGTGAAATAAGAATGGTACAGTGTGATAGTTTCTGAAATAAGGTGATGAGTACATAGGGATTTACCTTATAGTATATTATTTATTTTGTGCAATTGTTGAAGTTTTCCATAGTAAAAAGTGAAATCAAATAAAAGGAAAGAAAAGAATAATGATAAAAAATTAACCATCACAGGCTGTAATCACATATGCTTTGCGGCATACAAAGTAAGAAGGCAATAAATGGCTGGCTGAAGAATTAAAAATAATAGCTAATATTTATTAAAATGCAACTGAATCCTAACCACAGCACTAAATGCTCTGCATGGATTATCTCATTTAATTCTCACAACGACCTTGTGAGGTAGGTACTATATTATTTCCACTTTATAGAAGAGGACATTTAGGCATAGAGAGATTGGATAATTTGTTTGAGATTAAACATCTAGCAAGTGACAGAACTGAGCAATAAAACTCCACAGCCTCAACTTGAAACACCATCTCTTGGTGTAAACCCGGGGCCATCTGTTACTCTGCTTTACTATGGAAAGCAAGGGTCTCATCATGCCGTTATAACGAGTAGGGTTTTGCTCAATGAAATTCATGGGATACTGGGAAAGCTGGCCTGGCAGTTTCCTCTGAAATGTAAAACAGTACTGGTGCTTCCTCCACGGTCAAAACTTAGAGAGAAGTGAATGTAGCTTTACTGAGGAAAAGAAAGTGATAAGTACCCATAAGAACAGTGAGAGAAAAAATTAAGGAAAATTAGTGAAGAAAGAAAAAGCAGAACTTGAATCTTTACACTTCGATTTAGAGAAGAAAGAACTACTATCTAGCAGAATCTTAAAATAAAATTTCCTAAGAAAGCCCCAGAAAATTTGTGTGTTTGTTACAAGTCAAAAGGATAAGGGAAATACATATGTGCTTTCCTCATATTTCTATGGGCAAAATACTACTCCTTCAAGATTCAGACTCCACAAAGCTTTCAACCAACCCCTACCACAGTTAGGGTTTCTTCTTCTATGTTCCAAAGGTCTTCGTGCATAATTCAGAGTGCAAAATATACAATCACTTATTTGTTTATTTACATTTCTTCCTCACTAGATTATGATATTTTTTATTACAAGGTCTTGGTTTATAGACATAACTTGAACTCTGCATACACTAGAATACTCTATTCACTGAACTTCAGCTTTATAATCTTGACATGATTCCTTTTCACTATGGCACCCTTCGACCCATCACAGTTTGTACAGATGTCACTCTTAATTTGGTGAAGACTTCTCTAAATTAAGCATTTCACTTTGTCTCTTTACTGTGACACAAAATATCCTGCCTATTGGTAGATTTTGTAAAGCTCTTCGTTAAATTATAGACTCCTCATGGTTATGACTATGTCTTCATGACCTTTGAATTCTCAGAGCTGAGCAGGATCCTGCATATTAATTGATGCTCATAAAATCAGACATTAAATACATATTTTAAAAGAAAGGAAAGGAAAAAAAGGTTTAGGCACAATGTACCTGGATTGGCTAAAATGGACTCAACAACATCTTAAAACAAAGTTTAAACACCTCAAAGGCCCGTCTCAAATGATCTCCCAGATCTTTTCACATATATGATCTTTCTAGACCCTAACTTCTTTCTCTACTGAACATATCACTCAAGAATGAGCCATTTTCTCCTTGTTCTTTGGAAAGTTATCACAAACATGTTTTTAGTACAGAAGAGGGAGGATACCAGGAGCTGAATTTACCTCTGAACTAAGATCGGAAATAAAATCAATGAATTAAAAAAAAAAAAATTAAGAAACAAAGGATTCAGAAATTCAAAAAGAGACTTAAGAAACAAAAATAAATTAAATTCTATTTTGTTTGAAGAGAATATCAGATTTCACCTACTGTGTACCATACCCGGAGACTGAATAAATGGAGAGTTCCTGACCAGGGATTAATGATTTATTCTCAAGTGGAGTCCATGGGCCATGGGCGCCTTTAGAGAAGACCAAAAAAAAAAAAAAAAAAATTGTGGTTACTTGCACTCTTTCATTAAAGGATAAAAAGAGAGCTTTGGTGATTTCCTTTTTTCTCCTAACACCAATTGTGAGTGTTTTAATTTTCTACAAATTCTCTATTTCTGTCTTGAGACAATACTGTGGAGGAGAGTGAGTGAAGGAGGGAGCTGTGCGCTACACAGAACTCAGAAAGCCATGACAATTACAGAGTTAAAAGGGGATTTTATTTTTTAAAATTTCATAGCAATTGTGCTCAAAACAAATTAATTTCTTTGGCCTCTAAAATAACTATCAGCAATAAATGACTTGTAGCTGAGTTTACAAAGTAAACATAAAATGTTTTTGAAAACTTCAGATTCTCAGTGCTCTGTTTGCATCTCTTTTTCACTTAGAATGATTTATTTTGTTTATTTTTTTAAATCAAGACAGCACAGAAATTTAGTTCTTAGACTAGGTTCTGAGAATCTAAAATCTTAATAGCAGAACAAACACAACAAAAACAGAAAAAAGAACACTTCTAACAACTTAAAATATTTTATAGACTGCATACTCAGAAAATAGTCTCCATTCAGCCAGAGTTTGGAAACTGGCATGTACAGGCAAAACAAATCCACAACTTGTTGCCGGTTTGGTTTTTTTCCCTTTCCTTCCCTTCCCTTCCCCTTCCTCTTCCTCTTCCTTTCCTTTTCTTTTTTTTTTATTGAACATCAATATTTCTTACAATAGAAAGATGTTTTCATTATCTTATCACGTGAGACGAAGATTTTTAATTTTTTTAAATTTCATTCAGTCAAGTTCTTCCAGCCTAGAACCATGTATTCTTCCTCATACTCAACCTCCTAAGTTTATGTGCAGGAAAAAGAATTATACTTAACTCAGGTAAAAAGACCTTACAATAGAGAAAACACCCCCTCACCAAAAAAAAAAAAAAAATCACTCTCTTCAAATCACCTTATATTTATATCCTAAGTCTTACATGTGTGTGTTCATTTTCCATCTCCCCCACGAAGTTGTCCCTGTTGAGAAGTTCTTTGCACCAGGCTCCTGAGAGAATATCCTGAGAGCTTTACTGAATTACGGTTTTACATTTAACCTCTTTTGTCCATTAATTACCACTCAGAGGAAGGTGCTGCTTCAACAGCAATCAGCTCTCTGGTTCCCTGTGGTCAGGGAGAAAAGCAATTAAGTGCTTGGGGGTAGGGAACAGGAGAGAAGGAGGAAGGGACATGGGGGGAGAAAGGGAGAGAGAGAAAGATAGAAAATGCTATTTATCCTCTGATTAAAAAAATGGAGTTAAAGGGCATTGAGAAGGCATCTAAAAAAAATAAACAGAGGCAAATCAACACTCAAGATAGATATAAACAACAGATATAAAATAAGCCAATTTGTAAAACTGCAGGGTCTTATGTACTTCCTAACAAAATTTTGTAACTATTCCTGGAGTAGACATGCAATAGTCCCTGCTTTTCCACACCCAGTGGAAGCCTGAGACCATGGTTAATATTGAACCCTAAGTATACTGTTTTCTCCTATATACATACCTATGAAAAGTTTACTTTATAAATTAGGCACAGTAAGAGATTAACAATAACTAATAATAAAATAGAACAATTGTAACCATATACTGTAGTAAAAGTTATATAAATGTGGTCTCTCTCTCAGAATGTCTTAGTGTACTGCACTCATCTTCTCACTTAAAGTTAGCGTTTCATTGTTTCTCTGAGGCACATCCAAATTGTCAGCACATCCAAAGTCACTACTCGCACTTTGGGGCCGTTGTTAAATAAAATAAAGGTTACTTGAAAACAGCCCTGCGATACCATGACAGTAGACCTGATAACCCTTGAGAAGTGATCAAGGGTCGTAGCTTACACAGAGTGGAGACACTGGACAAAGGGATAATTCATATGTGGGGGGAATGGGGGTACTGAGTGGGACTCGTAAGCTTTCATTACTCCTGAGACTGGCAAGCAATTTAAAATTTATGAATTGTTTATTTCTGGAATTTTCCATTTAATATTTTCAGACCCCGGTTGACTACGGGTAACTGAAACCACAAAAAGTCAAACTGTGAATAAGGGGGACTACTGTACACAAATACATTCATTTAAGAGCACAGTACTATGGCAAAAACAGCCAACACTTATCAGGTGGTTATTCCTATGCCGGGTCCTATTAAACTCCTCACCGCTATCCCATTTAGGATCCCAAATACTCTCTTAGGTAGATAACTATATCTCAAACCCATAGTGCCATTTGTAATTCTGCAATTCAGCATTTTTCAGATTTTAGAAAGTCAATATGGAGCATGTGCCATAGAGTAGGAATCCCTTCCACGGAAGCTGGAACTCAAACATGTCAACATTCCTAAAGCAAACAGTGTAGACAGATGCAGAAGTAGGAAGAAGACTACTTCTCACTAGGTTAGGTCAGGTTTTACCACCAAAAGCTTTTTTGCCAAATTTAGACTTAAAAACAAAAACAAACAAACAAAAAAAAAACATCTCTTTTCAGAGGTTGAATTTCAGAGTTGAAGATTGAATGTATTATCAACTCCATTTTACAAAGAACGAACGAAACAGGGACTCAAAGAGGATAAAGTGTCTTGCCCCTTGGCACCAACAGCAGGGTATGGGCTGGATTCAACCAGGAAATAGATTCTAGAGCCTGTGCCTGAAACACCATTATCCTGCCCTTCAAGTTTTCTTTAGGTGTCTAAGTAAATGCAGATGTGCCTGAAGTCTTTTTGTCCATCCTGAAGACTTAAACTGGCCTTTCTGTTCATTACTTGTCTTTCTCTGCAACCTCAATTAGAATATGATTTTAGAAAGAAGAAAAAAGGGAAAACACGATTTTTCCTTCGGTGATAGCAGAAAGAGAATCAGCCTTGGATCTTTATTTTCTTAGGAATTTGAGAAGAGAAAGGAGGAGAAGGTGGAGAGGAGAAGAGAGAAGAGGAGAGGAGAGAAGAGAGGAGAGTGGAGGGAGGAGGAGGAAAGAAGGGGAATGGTGAGGGGAAGAGAAGGAGAGAGAAGAGGAGAGGAGAGGAGAGAGGAGAGTGGAGGGAAGAGGAGGAAAGAAGGGGAATGGTGAGGGGAAGAGAAGAGGGATGGTGGGGGGCAAGAGGAGGAAAGGGGAAAGAAGAAAGGACCTGAAGCCTGGGATCCAGAAATGACCAAAGCATTTAAAAATTCCTAGTAATTCAAGATGTCTTTGTTCTTGCAGTGTCAGTCTCTTTATCTCTTCAGGCCTTTGGTAGTCAGCTGCACAAAGAGATGCCTCCTAGGAGTGAATGTTTGCCCAGTTGAGGATGCGGCCAAGCTTCACGTCTGGTTAACATACAAAAAGGACAGGTCGAGCAGACTGGTAAAATGGTCACCAAACTGATCTAATCCCGCAAAGGCTGCGGTTCAAGGGCAGAGTTCAGAGGTGATGTGCTACCTAGGAATGTGCGAAAACTTGAGAATGACGTCGGACTTTATCAGGCCAGAAGAATGGGGGTTTGATCTAACCCCCTAAGGTACAGGGCGACCCTGGCTGAAATTGGGTTACATTAGGTACAAGAGTTTGTGGATGGTTAACTTTTGCATGCATGCATAGAGCGTCTTCAGCACTGTTACTCTTACTCTCCTACATTTTAATAGGATTTCTGCTGGGAGAAAAGGGAGTGTTCTGAAATTACACATAACCCTGAAATGCCTATGGGAGCGTGTGGTTTGGGAATGTCCTTTGCTGTGCCTATCAAAGCAGGAAAAGGGTTGGCACACATTGTTTATGTTTTCAGTTTGAAATCCTAACAGCTAAACTTGAGCATGATGGCCAAACTAATGCCAGAAAAAAAAAGCAAGCCCTCACAAATCAGTCTTGCACGGCACGGCAGCTTCAGTATCTCTTTTTCTGTCTTTCAAACCAGGGCAGCTGCGCCCTACAATCAGTATTTCTGCATCAATATCTTCGGTGCTAAATTCATAGATGGGAATTTAATCTAGGTCCAAGCATAAAGGTTGGATTCTTACTTCACTCCTTCTTTCTATTACGTGAGGTAGCTTGAGTTGCTTCATCGTTTTTTAATGTTGTAGCTTTTGATACTTCACCACCAATGTGTGCCTAGGGCCTTGTCAATGTACTGATTTGTATATTGCTGTTTCCAACATGAATAGAGACCTCAATTCCAATAAGGGTCCCGCACATAGGAGGCACTCCCTAAATGTTGGTAATTTAAAAAATTTATAAAAAATATACCCTCCTAGCTCATGAATTTTCTTTGTGTGATGCCTTAACTCAGAATAAGGTTTTAAATGTTGTGTACACAGGGGCTTACTGGTGTGATGATAGAAATATTTTTTCTTACATTGTAAACTTTCTTTTACCAAAATCAGTACCCAGGCATCAGAATAAACCATATATATATATATTTTTTTTTTTTTTTTAAAGCTAATCAGCACATTTCTTTCTCTGCACTAATTTAAGAAGGGCAGACATGGGCGTACACATGTGACACTCGAATGTATGTAATTTTCCTTTTGCATCATTTCTTGAATTTTACGCTCTTCTCAAAACTAACCCTCTGGACCCTAACCCCCAAGCAAGCACATATGTAGCACACACAGTGCTTTGTTCCCCTGAAATAAAATTCTAGTAAAATGAAAGTTTTCACACACACACACAAAATACTATATTAGGCCAGAGAGTCGTAGTCAAGATACTGAAATATATTTTTACTCTAATAACACCCTAAAACCTTTTAACTGTGAAATAGTCAACTAAATAATCCCATTTTAGTTAGCTTCATTAGAAATTTAATTATTGCCTAACACAAAGTGTTACACCAAATGACTCAGTTTAAAAACAAGTTTGTCCAATCACACATTTAGATGTTTTTATTTTATTCTACACAAGTAGAGTGTTTTCTGATCTAAATTGACAAGTTCAGCATGAGTACGTAGAAGGAAGAAAAAAAAAGGAACTCTCATTAAAAAATGAAGACAGGAGTTTTTTAATGAAAACAGAAAGGCATGAAAACATACCTTTCATAGCCAGAGAATCATAGCCAGCATTTTGATAACAGAATGAACTTTAATCTGTACATGTGATTCTGAGAAATCTTTTGAGGGATGACATAGATTATTGAAATAAACAGTATTAGCAGAGTCACAAGGCTAGGATCACTTTCTGTATCCATGATACTGAGTTTCAGATTAACATGATTATTTTACTTGTGTTACCAAATTTAAAGTTAGGAAATTTTGGTTGTGGTCCTATCCTCATTAGGCAGACATGTATATATTTATAATTTTGAAATAATTAGACAGTATAGACTGGACAGCATTTACAAGAACAAGTTTAGAGGTTGTTTAAGGGTCTACTCGCATGGCTCAAAAAAGGTCCCAAGCAACTTTGGTAAACGTTTGCTTTGGATAAAATTTCTAGTTCTGCACAAAATCCTACATAAGAACATTATTGTTTTTCAAAGTGTATATTTCCTTTTTTTCATTCATTCTCTTCCCCTTTCCCCACCATTCCACCCCACCTCTTTTAGTCAAATGGCCAGAATTATCTGGTTAATTTTGGGCAGCTTTGAAAGGGATATTGTCTTCAACCCAGAAACCTGGATTTCTGCTCTTGCAGCTAGCTTTGCTTGGACTATCAGATGAGGAAGAATAATCATCTGATTTGGATTTAACTTCAAAATGCCTAAAGTACTTATCCAATTTTTATATAGCAAAAGGAAGACAACCTAGACTGGAAGGATACAGCAAATTTCAAACGTTTGGAAGGAAGTATTCTTATTTCTTGGGCTAGAAGCATGGCTGGGTTTGAATTCATGGTGAAATATGTTTAAGAAAGTACGTTTTCACTCATCTTTGATAAGGCAAGTATAACCAGGGAAATGCTAACATTGGGGGCTTTCTGTAATTCAAGAATAGGTCAGATACTTGCCATCACCTGAAAAAGAATAGTAGTAGTCCATGATTTTTGAGTGACAGTATGATGAAGGTAACATACCTTTCCTATTATCTCATCTCATACATGAATGGCAGGGGCTCTCAATGATAACAAGTCTCTGTACTTTAGTCTCAAATTCTGCAAGAAACAGGTATTTTAGATAACTGAATTTTCCAGTTATCTAAATGTCAGCAAGAAAATCCATGTCTTCAACACTTGTCTGTTAGCTTGCTTAGCTATACATCCTGACAAAATATTGAGCGCCTTGCTGAGTTTGTATGATTACAGTGAACATCAATTCTCATAAGTATTGTAGATATAGAATTTAAAGAAATCAGATTTTTTTTGTGTAAAAAATTGAGGTTTTCTTATCAGTCTGTTTATTATGATCTGTAATGCTCTCTAAAATGAAGAGGATTAAAAAAAAAAAAATCCAACTGGGTGTTCCAGTAATCAAAGTTGTGCTGATCCCTGAGATATGATAACCAGAAAACTAAGTAAAAAGTGGTCAGGAAACAACTGCCATAAACCAGGTGTGTTGACATTACAATAGTGTCCAAGAATGCCAAATTACAATTATGCATCTGAGGAGAAAATGAGCCTGGCAGGATTTTGGAATTCACTCAGTTATTTGAATGGTATGATCTTTTCTCAGATACCTCAGGCTGTTTCTCTGGTCTCTTTCAAGTTTCTGCTCAAATATCACTTTATCAGTGAAGCCTTCCCTGATGATTTTACTTAAAATAGCAACATGCCCCTGCCCCTCCCCCTCGCCCCGACTCTATTACCCTTTCTGTGGGGCCTTCTCGCAGCATTCCCAGCGCGAGCACGTCAGCCCTGCTCCTCAGCACTAGCACCGCCTGATACATTTCACTGGCTTGTTTACCTCTCTCTCCAAGGGCAGGAATTTTTGTTTGGTTCATTGCTGTATCTCCAGTGCCTAGAACAATGCTAGCCACATAATAGGTACTCAGTAAATATTTATGAGCGAACAGATTAATTTTAGCATCTTCTAAAGCCCTGGTTGAAGAGTCCCCGACTTCAAGGTCTTCCTGTCTAATGGGAAAAATCAGACAAGAATGAAAACAACTACAGTACAGTGAGATCTGAAAGCAGTGCACCAGGATGGTATTGGTTGGAAGCTGGTGCTTGACCTCAGACAAACCTGGATTCTAGCCTTAAATCGTCCCACTGATCTCTGTCCTTGGGGAAGTCATAGTATAACATCGTTATACCACGTGTTTTCAAATCAGAGATAACTATATAAACAAATGTCTCCTCTTACATGCTTGTGATGCAGAGTCAGTGGAGGGATGCACATAGGTGTTTAGCACAGTCCTTGCACAGTCAGAAAGTCTGCAGTAAGTGCCTGCAGCATCGGGTCAGATTTTTACAGAGGCAAAGAGCAGAGCAGAGCACAGGGGCTAAAGCTGTCCAGTGCTCCTGGGAAGGCTTGCCAGTAAGAGGACTGAAGTGAGAATGGAGGAAAAATGGTCCTCAACAAGCATATAATGAAACAACATATTAAATTTTCCTGCACCGAATGCATTAAACTTTTTAAAAATGAGGAATGAATCTACTAGTAATATGAATATGTTATCAGTGTAGGGGCTTCTCCAGCTGAAAATGGGTTATTGACAAGTCTCTCCACTAACTAGATCTGGCTTTAACCTTCCATACATCTTCACTGAGTTGCCGGTCTTTCTAAAATGGAGTGAAAAAAAATAAAAGCCCACTTGGTACTAAAGTAGTAGGTATTATTGCCCTGAGAAAGAAACATCTAAGCCACTAACCACCTTCACCATCACAACCCATCACTGCTTTGGCAGCAGAGGTTTTGCTAAGCAGAATACAATTGTTCTTCTCAGGAAAAAAGGCTAATTCAAGATCTGGTTCCAGATCAGGTTCCAAACCAGAATTCTAAATCTACAGGGAAAAAAAGAAGTTAGCCTCCTTTTCGATCACTGGTGAATTATCTATTCCCTTTCCCTATACCCCAACAGATCCCAAACTCATTAACAGTCTCTTTAGGACAAGTCTTCCTATCTCTGCACTCAAGAATCTTTAAAGACAGTGACACACAGCTTTTAAATTCAATCAATTTCACAACTAATTGTGCTGTAACTGGGATCAATTGTCTAACTGCCTTTTGGCAACTGGAGTTGAGAATTTTGAGATGGAAACAAGTCCTCAAGGCTAGGACTCAGCTAGATATAGGGTTAATACTTGTGTCCTCTTTTCATCTGCAGAATCTCCTATACATGACATAATCAGACTAAAAGAAAAACCTGGGGGTGGGGGGATTATATAAATTTGGCATTACCACAACTTTTTCAGTTGTTCAAGATTGTAAAGTTCCAGCCTAATAATAAATATCAGGCAATCCTTAGTAAGCTTATGAGTCAGCGATAGGAATATAACTCAAATTTTACTACCCACTTTAAAAGACTAAAAGCCATACCAAATTGGGCAGAGATGTACTATATTAGTAATCACTAAATCAGAACTAGCCGAAAGGCAATGGTTTCTTCTGGTGACATTTTGTTTCATGTTTAAAGTAACCATTACCTCATGTTTAGGAAGCAAAAATAAAGTTAGAAAAGGAGAGGGAAAACAATTCATTTTTAATTTGAGGCCTGCCTCCACAGCTTTATTACTTAATTAAATGTTAAGCGCACCCAAAGGGAGTTTTCTGGGGCGGTAGAAATATTCTACCTTTTGATCGGGGCGTGGATTACATGGGTGTGCAAAATTCACTAAACTCTATACATTTAACTGTATAAAATTTTTACATCAATTTAAAGGAAAAAAATGTGTAGCCCACACCTTGAAAGTTATGTCCAAGTGATACTTAACACCCAAAATGTAAACCTAGAATAAAACTATTAAAAAAATTATATTTAAATAAACACTCATTGCAAAAATGACGAGTGCTATAATAAAATATATATATATATATGGAAAATACTCAAGATTTGGTTGAATTGTGCTATCTCATACACCACGGAAATGCTTCTAATCTGTTAGCTCACATTAAAACCCAACTTTCCATGCTAAACCTTTAAAACATGAAAGTAATTAAAGTCTGTACCAAAACAAATCGTAATAACTTAGCTGTGCCAAAAAACACTCTGAGTTCTGTTTGGGTTCCTCTTGGACTGGATCTGGTGTCCTAACTCCTTCATACGTTCCCCAGGAAGTAGAAGCACTGCTGGTTGCCATGCCCTTATTCAAAAAAATAATACTCTTAACATAGCCTATAAAAGTGAGATGGCTGTGTTCTTGCCAATGCTTATAGTCTAGGTTTAACTATTAAAAACACCCTGTTTTACTCTCAAGAGTCAGTTTAGTTGCTAAACTTATCAAACTATATGGTCACTCTACCTAGTGTCCCTTCCTCTGGGAAGCCTCTTTAGGTCGTCACATCTATTATAGATCTCGGGAAACCACTTCACCCCTTTCCTTTCCTTAGCATGTCTCAGGTCCAGTCTTTACATTTGTTGGTAACTCTCTCTGCCACTAGGCTTTAAGCTTCTTGAGGGCAGAGAAAGTGATTATTTTTGCTTAGCACAGTACTTGGCACACAAAGTAACTCAATAAGTATTTAAGTGAATGTGACAGAAACAGAACAAAACACCAGTCATAATATTTTAACCATTAAAAAAGACCCCAGAAGACTTTTATTTATTTATTTATTTTTAGGTGAGGCAACCCTTGGTTGACCTCACAGATTACAAGGACCTTGTCAGTTTACAATCCCTTATTTTTTTTTTATTTTTTACGCCTACAGCACCTGGTCTTCTTAGGTGGTTTCCCATCCAAGTACTAACCAGGCCCGACCCTGCTTAGCTTCCGAGATCAGACGGGATCGGGCTTGTTCAGGGTAGCATGGCTGTAGACCAGAAGACTTTGAAAGGATAGGGCAATGGGGAAAAATCATGAATCTGGGAGTTAGGTGAAGAGAGCTGGCATCTACTGTTTCAATATCACATTAGCGCTCCATCTCTAACTCAATGACCATAACTACTGTCTCAAGGGATAACTATTCTGACAACACTGGCCACCTAAACTTTGTTTTAATTAGTTCCAAAGTCTTATTCTTACATCACAATCTTAAACATTAGAGGAACACATTGACTAATTCATAAGGCTACATACACATAACTCAAAGCAGGGCCTGAACCACCCAAGTGCTTTAAGATGTAAGACTTCTGGAAAGGTCAAAGGAATTTTGTCCCTAAGTCTCTTGAGGTTCTTCTAAGAAACTTTGTTTCCTATAGTATTGCCAAATAGATTAGCAAGAAGCTCTGCTGGCTGAGTACCTATTTCACAAAGATATGCAGTAATGCTATACAACCCAGCAGCAAGCTACTCAAAAATCATCACAAAGAAAAAGGAACTTGAGTTTATAAACTAAAAAAGGACCTACAGTTACTTATTCATTTATGACTGACTAGGAGAAATTAATTATATTAGTGATTCAAGCAAAGGTTGTATCAGGTTACATCACAAGAAGAAACTGAAATCCAAATTGATAATTTATAAAAAAGGCTGCTTTTCTTTGCAGTAAAGGAGTACTCACACCATTCTAGATTAAGAAGAGATAACCACTGAGTTCTGTTTGAAAACCACTGTTTGAAGATCTCTTGTAAAAGCAAAACCAAATACAAATAGCTTGAAGGGCTGCAAATCCTGTGAAAAGTTAACTTTATATAGCAGAGTTGTGAGGTTTAAACAAGAAAATAGATGCAAACATGCACTGTACAGGTCTGTATTGCTATACACATTTGGTAGAGTCACTCCACCTCTCAATTTAAGGTGCCTTCAATATAGACAAAAGATCTGAAGAATTCCTTCTTTTTTCCTTACTGAGAAAATAGCTCCAAAAACTACAATGCTAAGGACACAGCTCGGGAAAGGCTATAAAATAAACATACAAAGAAGGCCTGGGTTATCTACTTCCACCCTTAAAAAGTGTGTGTGGAGGAACAGGGAGAAGCAGTTCATTTCCTTTCTATATTATTTCAAGTACATTTCTTGCATCTATTGGCTAAAACAGACTTTTAAAAAACTCCAAACACAATCACAGTAATATCACATTTTCAAGAAACCAAGAAAACAAACTGCTATATTTAATTTGCCTCCATGATACTGAATTTGCAACTTCCAAGAATCCAACCATTCATTGCTAAATGTTGTCATGTATTTGACCTTGACCACACTTATTTTTATCCCAGTTTACATGTGGAGTAATGGGCTCAGAAAGACTAAGCAACTTGTCAAGTCACAAGCTGGTAGCTGGTACAGGCCTGGATACCAACTCATTCCTCCGAGTCCAAGACTAGTATTCTTTATACTAAATCCCAATTGCCTCCTAAATAAAGCCTAGTTTTAAGACAGTTCTGTGCCTAGTGTAATGAACATGGAAAGCGAAAGGGTTTCAAGGATGAAAATGACCAAAGATGACCAACTAGCAATAAAAAGTTAAAACATTCATGTTTCAACAATGTGAAACAGGTAAATAAATCATATACCAGAATATAATAGCATTTAAGAGCTTGGATTCTGGGGTCATAAAGACCTGAGTTCAAATTATGAGTTTGCTATTTACTAGCTATTTACCATTAGAACAAATTAAATTCCCTAAGCCTCAATTTTCTGTCCATAAAATAAAGATTAAAAAATACTGACCTACCCGCCAACCTCACCCGGTTTGGGAGATCAAATAAGAATATATATTGGTAACTTGAAGGCTCACAAGTGCAATTTATAAGAAATACAACTCTAATTAGTCTACTGACTTCTGGGGACAAAACTGCCATAAATCAAGACTGGAAAATACATCCAATCCTGTTAATAGTGCAACTGTCAAATCATATCATTTTAGGTTTATGCCTGTTCACAGAACCTTCTCAAAGTTCAATTTGTTAGTCATCTTTCCTTTCTAAAAATTTAGGAATTGCTCTGAACAAGAGGAAGATACAGTGGACTACTGGTTAAATATTAATGCTAAAACAAATTTAATCCCAGATGTGCAACTACATTAACTTAGTTCTTTTACAAACATGCAAATAAATGAAATGTTACAAAAGTCCTAATACTTAAAAAGAAAATTTCTAAAAGAAATGTGAATTTCAACACGTAGCAACACATAGTTTAATATATAGTTACATGCAGATTTTGAACTGGTATAATATGTATTTTTGATATCTGTTGGCTGTAAAGGATATCTTAATTTTACAAATACAGACTCAGGCAGATAAGCTAAAATTAGACAAGAAACCCCGCTCTTGTCATTTTACAACAGCTTCTCATTTTAAGACTTATCACTTAAAGAATATGATCATGAATTATTCTTGGGAGAGTAAACATTCATCTACTTTAGTGATAATCTAGAGAAATAGTCTCTAAACATTTCTGATCATTTACCCCATCAATAAAATTAGCATATTCCCAATATTATGTTTATTTATAAAATGTGCCATGTGGTTTTGCATACACACATGAAACTGCATGCAAAAGGTTTTAAAAGAATGACATAAAATAACTAGAGATGGCTTATCTGGAAAATTATTTAAATCAAATATACCCATGAGTGAACATGACTTCTACCAATGTTACAATTTGAAATATTAGTGTTTGATGTAATATTCTCAAAATTCAGGAACACGGTTAACTCTACTGTTTTTTCCTTCCTGGTGGTCACTATTGTGATGTTAGGTATCTCACCTATGCTTAATCATCTTTCTATCCTCTGAAATGGGGTCATAAATGGCTTTCACAACTTAAAGGTACAAGAAGAGGCTATAATCATCATACGGTTTATTACAGCTTAAAAAAGTATTCTCTTTTTATAAAATACTGAGACAAAGGCATTAGTACTATATTCGAACTTCTTCAAAAACGCCTTTAGGAGTATATTTATTTACGCTCCCATTCACCCCTCCCCCAGGCCCAGTTTCCACTTAGTATGGGCCATAAACCTTACTAGCACTTTGACCTGCATGTTCACAAATTGAGTGCAGACTTTGTTCTAGATTCATGAATTACAGAATTCCTACAGTAATATTACCCAAACTCTGTCAAAAGACTATGCTGCACAAGCCTCTTGATAAACATCTATGACCACAGCAAATGCACTTTTATTACCAAGCCTTTAAATTCCTCCATCTCAGCTGTTTCCCACTTTTCATATTCCTCATTTTTTTTATCCAACCCTAAACTCGAATCACTTCATCTTTCACTATTATTACTCTTTATAATACTTAATTCCCAAAAGATCACTGCACCTTCAACACTAAAGTGTAAATATAAAAAGACTCATATGAAAGCCAGAAACTGAAGTCCAAAATATTCCTTGTTATTCAACTATGAGATGACAAAAACATTTCTAAAAAAATGGAGACTCCTATGATTGGAAATCTTATCATTTGTCTATCCCTGCTTGATACTTTGATGCCAAAAGAAATTGGTAAACCAAATTAGAACTGCAGTCAAAAAGACTGGTGTCAATTATACGCCACAGATTGTTGAGGAAATGATGTCAATCCTATTATACAATCTCAGGCTTACAGGAGCATCTCAGAATTTTAGCTATTTTTAGAAAATACAAAGATCTATAGAAAAAAATAGAAATTTTAACTCATATAAATTCCTCTGGCCTATTTATATTAATGTAAATAACTTAAGGACTCAGTTAAACAGCTTAGTTTAGTTAGTAGTACAGACTATTTCACTACAAAAGATTTTTTCACAGTTATGTTCCAAATATGAAGAATAAACCATTGTTATATTTTGGCAGCAGCCACATACAAAAATTCAACTGCACAGACTGAGAGATGAGACCAAACTATATGCAGTCCATATATATATCTTCAGATAAATAAGAAATCTATTGTTTCAGACAATCCAGAAAACACTTTGAAGTCCCTTGTGTATGGATAAAACTACCAACAAATTTTCCCCAGTTTATCAATAGCATCTTAGAACATCATCAGAAATAGGGGTCCAAAAGGGAAAGGGAATACCTTTAAACTTCAATATACAAAACACTATTTCAGTTATCATATTTCTCTTCTGCAAAGAAGGAGAGCATCAGAAATGTTAAAAAATCACCGAGAGAAAAGTCTAATAGCAGGCCTGTACATGTAGTCATTTTTGTTCCTAAGATTAGAGGACGCCTGAAAACCTTTTTGAATACTCTTCAGGAATACTGCTTTTAACTTGAAGGACAATTCCATGATCTCTAACGACTTACACAAAACTACTTGCAATTTGGGAGTTGTAGTGACTTAAAGAAATCATTTGTGCAATAGCACCAGAAAGCATTTTTCTGGTGGCCTTTCCAGTCTATTATTAGAGAAATATTGCAGATTAAGGGTAAGGATATGTGATTCCCTTTCCAGATTGCCAGGGAAACAGCCACATTATCCTGCATGAATTAGGATAACACTTGTGATACAATCCACTTTAAGTCTTTCTTCATCATTAGAGCAAGATTGTTACTTACATATGGAGAAAAGGAAGTAATTGTTACAACTACCTGTTAAAATTCAGTAACATTACTAATCTTATTGCCAATAACTAAATTCTCAGCTCAGTAGCAACTAATAATTTTGTAAGGCAGCTCTTTTTAAAAAATGGTTTCTAAGAAACTATCTTTTAACTCAGGCAGTGCCTTTTATCACTATTAGAAGTACACAATTGCTCTAAATGGCATGTACAGGCCTGGCACATATCTGCATGTGCATACAGCAGACACTCAAATGTTTTATCAAAATAGATAGGCAAAACATTCTCTGGAAACAATGAACAAGAAGTATCAGCTACTGTACTAGACAATTGTCTGGGGAATATAAGGTTAAAGTCACAGGAAACAGCTGGATGGATGGTAGGTCTGTGATGCTTGCAAGTCTTTTAAAGAGGAACTTAACAGCTCCTTACATGTCAGACATCACCTGAATTCTAAAAAATGTTTTTATTAAGTTCTCTTTCCACTAAATTTAAAGTACTAAAAAGTATGATGTGATGATCTTCAAAAATAATTCTCCATCTGAGAAAAGGTCTTAGGATAAAAAAATTTGGTCTGGAAGTCATCCTTACTTTGCCCTAGGTCCCCTAAAGATTTAATGTGCAAAACTTTCACCTAGCTTCAAAGTAATTACCAGATGAAATGCAGTCAATATACAATAGTAGTCAGCACTGGTGTGAGACTTGTGTAAAAATGATAGTACCAGTTGTTCTACTGTAGATTCAAGTTTGGAAAACAGGAGATTTTCAAATAGTCTGAAAAATAAAACCGTAATTGGCAAGGGGTATCTATGTGTTGTTATATTTCGAACTCCTAAGGATAGCCTACCAATGAAGCATACAGATATCACTCGTATTCTAAATACCTGCATATTTAGCTGTGTATTATTGTGTAGTCTATAAGATCAGAATTTAATTTTAGTTATAAATTCTGTATTTATTTGGGAATACTGATTTCAAGTAACTTAATTGCATATTTCCAGTGTGAACTTGTTTACATTTCTAACCTCTCCTTCCTAAAAGAAAGGTCACTATATGGTAAGTTACTTAACTGTGTAGAGAAATACCATGTTATCCTCTACAATCAAAGAATTATCAAGTCTTTATTGTATGGGGAAGTGGAATAGACTCCAGCATTATTCATGTTTTAAGGTCTTTGAATATAACTGAAATGTTTGAAAATGAGGAATCAAAAACTCAGCATTTCTACTTTTGAGAATAAAAATTTATAAACATACCTTTTGTTGAATTCCAGGTTAAGTGATTTTTTTATGTAAATCTTGCAGTTGATGAAATGCAAAAAGCGACCAATCTTTCTGCAGTGATTAGCCTATTCTTTAAGACTATGGGTCATCTGCCCCAGGATTTTCTAATTGAACAAGGAATTTATGGGGCAAAATAATTGTTTTTCAAAGATGGGCCAGAATGGAACATATCTTCACTTCAACAGGGAAGCAATGAAATGTAATCCTCTGAATATCACTTTTGGTAGATGTTACCTTTTGTATCTTATCCTCATTTCATGCGTTTAGCCTGGGAATGTGTCCATGTTTTGACTTTAGATTAAAAAAAAAAAAACTTGTTACCCCTGTGTTTCCTGTAACACCTAAATATGTTTACACAGATCATCTTCACTCCTTATCAAATGTTCTTCAGCATGACCAGTGAGCAACTGACATTCACATCTTATAAAACCTGTCTTCTGAGAAATATTTCCTTAGCTGAACCTCTATAATCAGGACAAGAGATTTATTAAAATGCCAAGATAAGAAACAATTTATTATAGAGAGAAGAAAAATTTCTCATCCAAAATATAGAAATCTGTACAACTTTGCCACAATCAATATACATGAACTGTACAAATTTACACCAGTTCATAATTTACCAAATAAAAGATGACTAACAAAGTTCACAAAATAGATGGTGGTTTGTGGAAAAGACTTTTACCCAATTAAGTACAAGGAAAGTTACAAACCAGACCTCCACTTTCTAAAAATAAGTTTACTCAGTCTTAGAAAACTACAAGCTAGCAAATGTACAGAGAGCTGGCTGGTGCAAACACCACAGTTGAGACAGTGTCTTTTTAAAGGTCTTAATTTTTAAAGCCTGTTGCCATGGCAGATTCCGGTCACTTGCTACTTTCAAGGCCAAAAACACAATACAAGGTCTGACCATTCCCCAGGTCATGCTTACTAGGTTTGTCCTATGTACATTTATACATATTTAAGTGCTAGGTAAAAGTCTTGTCATAAAATTTCCAGTAATACCATGTTTAAAATGTTGAGCTTTCCTATTGAGCTGCCAAAGTTAACAATTTTCAAGTGTTAAGAGTGCAAATTTCCTCTGCAAGATCTACTGCAGAGAGAGGTTCTTTGAAATACAGATCTGCATTAAAGCGACTGATGTAAAATTTTAGGTAGAATGTCTGGGAGAAACTGAAACCACCCTAGGACTTCACTCCCTAGCAAATAGTGATCATTTACTTGGACTCACAGGCTATTAAATTAAATCATTGAAAGGTACTGTCCAAACTATGGCACTGTCACTTAAAAAAATTTACCACTCTATCTTGTGCCAGATCTTCACAGCTGTGACATGGTTTAAAATCCATAATCCATCCCCAAGAGGAGCCCACCCAAAGCAAAAATCAAATTTATCCATCCATTATAAGATGATCCATCCATAGACTATATCTTAACCTGATACAGTCATCATATTGTAGTTTTTGGAAGGGCTTGTTCTGCCCAAGAGAAGTTCCTCCTTACAGCTGATTCTGCTGTCTACCATTTGCACGTTGGTGCTGTTTTGAGTGCTACCTCCTGCTGGTGAGGCTTCATACAGCACACAGATGGAGCCATCCTCTCCAATTCTGTAGGACACTTCATAGGGGTCAACCCAAAGGGTGAGTTCACTTGGGAGAAGCCTGAACAGCTCCTGACTGCTCAGTCCAATCCGTTGTGCTGCCTGTCCAATCAGAGGATCCATTTTATGGTTGATGCGAATACAACGGTAACCTGATCCCTTGCACGGCTTTTCTGGGAACCAGTGATGTTTATAATGTTCTACAGAAGAAAAGAACAGAGAAAACAATACTTAGATGGTTACTGTTAGCTCCCGCTGTACTTTCCTTTTCCGCTAGCTCCTATCAACTTTTTTAAACGCCCAGCATTGCATTTGCTGCTGTGCGTGTGTGGGAATGGGGAAAGATCGCACAAAATTTTTGAAACAACACAGTAGTATGGGAGTAGTATGGGACAAAACAGTCTCTAGGAATCAACCAGTTGAGCCGCCAAAAACAGGAATCACGCGCGCAACCTCGGCCAGCCAGATGGCACTGGCGGCCAGGCGGGAACCTGTTTACTTTCTCTACCCCACCCCAATCGCACACAATGGGTTTATGGCTTTGAAGAAGAGAAGCGCCACCGGACTGTTAACCCCGAAGGGAAGAAAACAAGCAACCCTAAACCACGCTCTGGGCAGGGCTGTAATTGTACCGGTGACAAATCCGATGATTAATGGGCAGGGGTAGGCAGCGCGGGGAGACGGCACGTCCGTCCTGGGCTGGCTCCGGGGCAGCGGCGCGGTTTCCCACTCCCGGGCCCAGTCGCCGAGCCCACAACGGTTGGAAGGGTTGGGGGGGGAGGGGGCGTCGAACCAATTACAGCCCCGAGACTCCTTTGTCCCCGAATACGCGGACGGTCCGAGGACGGCAACTCGCGCCGTGGTTGGCTTTAGTTTCTTTGTTGTGCGTCTCTTTTCTCCCCTTAGCATGCCAGTCGTGGGGGGAGGGGGTGCCCACGGCCCAGCCCCCAGTCCCCGGCTAGGACCCGCCGTTAGCGGCCGCCCAGCGCGCCAGCCCGGGTCCCGCTGCGGGACCCGAGCGCGGCAGGCTCG
>NW_006443138.1:24076289-24077349 GCF_000325575.1 Pteropus alecto
GGTCCGGCCCCGGGGTGTGGGGCCCGTATCCCCCCGGCGCCTCTTGCCCTCCCTCAGCGGCCCGCTCACCTGCCAGCAGCTCCTGCAGGCTCTGGCTGAAGGTCTGCAGCTGTCGCTCGCTCGTAAGCCCCTTGGTGCGGAGGAACTTGGAGATGAAGGACACGGCGGCGGCGATCTCGCCTATCATGGTGGCGGCCCGGGTGTAGAAGGGATGCATGGGGGCGGCGGATGGGGGCGGCCCGGGGCGGCCGGGGCTCGGCGGCTCGGCCCCGACGGCGGAGCGGCCACCCCGGGCTCCCTCGCAGATCAGAGGGCTGAGAGGAAGAGAGGGCGTGAGGAGTGGACGGCTACTTTTTTTCCTCCTTTCTTTATAGTAAAAAAGTTACTTTCGAGACAGGAGGCGGCAGGAGAGAAAAAGAGACGAGCGATGGCGGCCTGGTCACATCGCTCGGACCTCCCCAGCCGCCTCCGCCTCCAGTTCCGCAGCCTCCGAAGCTCCCAACAGTTGCATTTCCAGCTCCAAGGGGCGAAGAGATGTAGATACCGTGCAGCACTTTTTATAGCGCCGCGGAAAGGAAGTGCGTAGCTGGAGCGTAACAGCCGACTCCAGCCAATCCGGAGATCGCACCATTGTGACGCAAGCAGGTTCGGAGTCGGAGGGGGCGGGAAAAGGGCTAGGGGGCGGGCCCAGAGACCGGGAAGAGAAGGAGGAGCTGACGTAATCCGCTTGTAAACAAATAAACCCCAAGCGGCGACCGAAGACGGGGGAGCTGTGAAGGGGGTGAAGGAAACCGAGGGTGCGCGTGTGAAAGCCCCGCCCCTAGTCCTAGCTCCTCCTCCTCGCTTTAGCTACTAGAGACTCTACGCCAGTTCACCCTCTGCAACAGTAAGCTGCTCAGGCTCGTTTGCCAAGAGGCTTAGTGTGCATGTACAAGCTGCTTTGCTCTGCCTGTACGCGCCCGGGTTGCTCGGATCGACCTGCTCATCTGCAGCGCCGGCCCCCTCGCGTACTCGGTGTTTACAACCCGTCCGCGCTCCAGGTCTAGGTTCCCTAGGCAGG
>NW_006443138.1:24077373-24083435 GCF_000325575.1 Pteropus alecto
AAGAGCGGGCTAGCAGCGCGGTGAGGGTATCGGTGCTGAAGGCGCGGGGGGCGCGCAGCAAGGGTGCGGAGAAAAAAGCAGGGAACGGGCTCTCACAGAACATTCTGTAGGTATCCTCGCAGACCTGCGGCCAACGACACGGAGCCGTTTCATTTCCATCCTCGGGGAGGAGTGGGGGGATGTCTTTGTAAAAGTCTGCAAAATAAATGAAAGGTTAGTTAGCTTTTTATGGTTGCAGTTTCAGTAACTTCAGGAGTCAAGTGGTGTCCACCTCCCTGAATCTAGTTTGATACTGATAGGAAAGCCTGTTACTGAAGCTAAATACGGTAACGTGGATCCTGTGAAGTTTAGTCTATAAGGCAAAAATAAAAAACGACGTAATTTACACCGTTTATACACAAAACCAAAGAACGTTTTCTGTTCCAAATAACTATCCGAACTTTAGAGTTCTACTGCTCTTTATAAAAGTAAAAGAAAATAAAGATAAAATTTGAAGCTCGTGAAAGTTTTAGGCGTAGACATTAAGTTTATCAGAAACCCTATTTGCGAAACTAGAGAAAAGACTGGTAGGAAGGCATGAGCCTGCTAAAACAATTAGACCTAAAAAAGGGTTAACCAGAACTCTATTAAGGGGGGTGGGGGAAGATAGTGAGGCGGGCAGATGGAAAAAGCAAACAAGAGGCAGAAGTTGAACTCTACCAGATGGAAATAAATATCCTTAGCTTAGTTGGTCATCAATATTGCAAAACACATCACTTTGAGTTTTCTTCTTTAAAAAAATAAAATAAAATAATGAGCCAAAAGGCATAGAAATGAAGCAGAAGGTGGGTCTTGTTATAAAGTAGAAAGAGAAAAAGTTTTATTGTTTACATGAAATATGTAAAGCTCGGTTTGAAAGAATAACTAAGATTATTTTTTCATTCATGCGCAATAATTAAGTGGTTACATATGTAGTAACTTAAATATTTTAAAAAATAGTATTGTTAAAAGCATCGACTTGTGAAATTTCCTTTGGATAAATTCATCAAAAATTATGATAAAATACATTTGTTTCCTTCTAGGACTTTTCAGATAGAACTGTGCTTAAAAGGTAAGCGTCATGGTAATTACTTAACT
Source organism: Pteropus alecto (assembly GCF_000325575.1). Lineage (NCBI taxonomy): Eukaryota > Metazoa > Chordata > Mammalia > Chiroptera > Pteropodidae > Pteropus > Pteropus alecto. The sequence goes on from NW_006443138.1 coordinate 24,078,490, forward strand.
GGGGACTTGAAACCTCTTACTTCTCAGAAAGGAGGTAGGGAAAAAGAAATAAATCCTTAAAATCACTGTTGCCCTAGTACAAGATCTGGTATCCCTCCTAACCCTGCCCACCCTTAATCATCTGCTCTGTACGTTTTCCTTACATTATCAGTCTTTTGAGCACTAGATTTGAAATCAGGTGAAAGCTTTACTCCAACATGCACTCCCAATAATTCTGAACTTAAATCATTTTATCTGCAAAACAAACAATGTAGCTAACAAAACGCTAAGATTTGAACTCAGACTTGTCTTCTAAGCCAATGTTCTCGCCTCTACTTTTAACCACCGTCCCAGGCACCACCTGGACCCCTCTTGAAAGCTTTTTAAAATCAGTTGAATAAGGTTAACAAATAATTTTAACTCATATTCCTGAAGGGTTTCCTCCCACTGTTTTCTATTGTATGTGTGTGTTTCCCACCTTAATTTATCCCTTTAAGAGACAAATGGATTTAAGAAATTACTCTTTTACCTTGTGCATCTACAGAGCACTCAGGAAAAAAAGTAAATAAATAAATATTGGTCCTAAATGCAAGCTTTAGATAGTGCACAATGTTAATTGTTAATAGTTTTCAATTCTATACATATGTTTAGTAACATTTTTCCAAAATTTTAGTCAGGCTCTTCTCTTCCAAGAAACAAGCTATTTCTTTTGACAGCTTTTGGGCTGTAAAGATACTTTCTCATGTTGTAGTTATGCTAAACTACAGGACCGTCTCAACTATTTACAAACCCAACTCTTAGCTTTGTGTCTTTAAGCCAGTTATTTAAACTCTCTGCATGGTAATCTAAGAAACAAAGACTTGTGAGGACTAAATTGAATTCCTACAGAAACTATTTAGCACTGTCTCCAGCACTAAGCATTCAAATATGAATATATATATCAGCTGGCTTATTATCAGGCAGTTTGATAATATTATTGTGAAACTAATTTCTAAAACCTAGAAAGTTTTCAGTCAAAGCACTAAAAATAAATTTTAAGAATTCTGTCAAAACAAATCCAGAAAATGAACTCGGGTTTCAAAATAAGTCTGCAAGTAAAAGCACAAATGTCAGGTCTTTGGAAACAATGCTGAAGAGTTCAGAAAGTATTTCTATAGAGGTAACTATTGGACAACTAACTAGAATTGCAAAGGTCTGCTCCGATGTTCCTGGAACAGTTTGCTCTGGACTGACAAATCAGAGTTTCCTGTAGACCTTTGAGTATTATTGTTTTGTAACCAAAAAGAAAAAGAGAAAAATAAACATTTATATACGGTTGCTGAATGAACTTCTTTCTCTGCTTCATAAACTAGTAAAATTTAAGGATCAACACAAGGTAGGAAATCTTTTATTTTGCCAAAGATTTAAAAAAAAAAAAAAATCCATTAGCATCTGCTATCACAATTATTTAGGAGAAAAGATGACATTTTAACATCCCCAAATAGGAAAGGTATCTGTATCAGAATAAAGCATGGTCATATTTTTTTTTAAATAAATTTATTTATTTAAAGTAGTTTCAATTATACAGTACATTGGTTAGACACCTATAATGTTTGTAAAATGATCCTCCCAATTGCTCCTTCCCTCCCCTAGCCCTCCACTTAGCCATCATATTAACACTAACTGCATTCCCTCTGCCATGCTCCCCGTGCCCAACTATCAACTATTAATTTGTACTTCTTTAATCCTTCACCCCATTCTCTCAGGCTCCCAACTCCCTCCCCTCTGTCCATCACCAAGTTGTCCACTGTATTTGTAGGTCTGTTTTTGATTAGTTTGTTCTTTTCGTTCCTTAGATAACGCATATAAGTGAAATCATATGGTATCTATCTTTCTCTGAGTTATTTCACTCGGCATGATAACCTCTAGGTCCATCCATGTCATTGCAAATGGTAGGAATTCATTTTTTTTAGTGGCTGAGTAGTATTCTATTGTATATATGAACCATAATTTCTTTATCTAATCGTCTGTTGATGGGCATTTAGGTTGCTTCCATGTCTTGGCTTTTGTAAATGGTGCTGCCATGAATATTGGAGTGCATAGATCTTTACGAATTATTGTTTTGGTTTTCTTTAGATAAGTACCCAGAAGTATAATTGCTGGGTCAAAAGATATCCATTTTTTAAATTTTTTGAGGAACCTCCATACTGTTTGTTTTCCATAGTGGCTGTACCAATTTGCAATCCCACCAACAATGTATGAGGGTTCCCTTTTCTCCACAGCCTCGCCAACACTTGATGATAGCCATTCTGATAGGTGTGAGGTGATATCTCATTGTGGTTTTAATTTGCATTTCTCTGATGATTAGCGACCTTGAGCATCTTTTCATATGTCTATTGGTCATCTGTATTTCCTCTTAAAGACCTATTCTTATTTTAATCTTTAAGTAGTATATAGAAACTGCTGTGATTTATAGAAACATAGCTGTGTCTTCATTAACATCCATGCTGCCATAGAATGCAGATTCCTTCTTCTTCTCCATAATTCAGTGGGCACTCTTGCTCCTGTCCCCAAACCCTCCATGCACATTGAGAAATTAATATTTTTATAAATCAGTAGAATGTTTTTCCTCATGTATTTCTTAGTTTTGTCTATAATGCCCCTAATTCAAAATTTCTCAACCTTGGCAGATCATTCTTTTGGGGGATGGGGCGGTCTTTAGAATTATAGAACATTTAGCAGCATCCTGACATCTACCCACTAGATGTGAGTAATACCCCCAAACATCTACTCGTGACAATCAAAATTGTCTCTGAACAATGACAAATATCTTTAAAATCCAAAATTTTCAGTTGATTAGGAATCACTGTTCTAACCCAATGCCAACACCTGACCAACAATTATTTTTTCTTAAGATACGCCTTAAGTGTAAGCTCTTAGAAGCCCTTCTTGACCTTCCAATGACAAATGAAGACTCTGGGCTTTTTGATTTTAATGTAAAATTGTTTGTTTTCTCTTATTACACTTATTTATATAATTGTACTCTATACTAGATTACAAGTTTCTCCAGCAAAAGATATAATTTCTTATATATTGCTGCATCCTGAAAGCCTGTTAGCTAGTCAATGTTTGTTACAAATTCATATACAGGAAAAAAAAGAGTGAATGAGATTTTAAAATGTAGATTAATTAGGAATATATAATCCTATAAACAATATTGTTATCCAAGCCTATAGATGCGCTATTTTTATTTAGCAAATGAGACATGACTTTGAAAACAGTAAGGTACTCAACAAAAGCAGTTATAGTGCACCTACAAATACCCTTTCTATTTATTATGAAACTAACAGAATTCAATCAATTTTAGTTCATGTGATGTAAAAGGGGAAGGTTTCAGATTCCCAGGCTATATAGTTTTAGCATCATCTACAGAAACATTTATACTGTCTTAAAACGTGTGTGTATGTATGTATAACAGAATGACCATTGTATTATGACAGCCTGTTGCTATTTTAGTAAGAAATTTAAATCAGGTTATGAGAATGAATATGAACAGTATTTTCTAGCTTAACTATTACTTATATTGTCTAGTAATAAAATTTGTTTTTGTGCCATACCTGTTGAAAGAAATATTTCTTTTGTACTAAATGCTCATCAGGCATAAGAGACAAATACGTACCATCAACTGATGAAAACTAATTTCAAATGGCTTCTGTTCAGATGGATGTGAAAACTAGAATCATAATTATAAATATACTTATGAAGAACTCAGCTCTAATCTTAAATGTTTTCTGTAAACTAGATAATCATTTAAAGATTTTTATATATTTCAAACATATATCTCTATAACATATTTTGTTTTTCCAAGTTTCTTTCATTTTCAAAAAGCAACAACATTTTAGCAATAATTTACAAAGCTTTTCTCTCTTAAACAGAAAGTCAAATGACTAAATTCTATTTCTAAACAGTATTATTTCATGAGAAAATTACTATTATTTTCTCAAACTTTTAAAATTATAATCTTTTCTTGTGCTTCAACCTTTTAAGGAAAGCTTCTATAATTGGCTTATGTTCAAAGGACATGAAAAAAATATGCATTCATTAAGATGTCAATTAAATCTCAGAAATAATTTTAAAAGTAGAAAACAGAAGAAGCAAGCATGTTGAAAAATGCAATTAGAAACAAAGGCCTGAACTGCTCTTGAATAAAATGTCAAGCTAAATTCCCCCAAATGGCAAGTGGTTTAAATATTAAATTTATGAAACATTGTAAAGAATAAACATAGGCATAACTATGATAAATAAGACTATTCAGGATTTAAACTTTATTCAGGTGAATTTTAGTAATTAGTCTTGAACTTTCCTTCATGATTTTGTGGAAATTATCAAATGAGTGTTCTGCTCTGTCATAGTTTCTGAAAAATACCGGTCAGAAGCAAACATAAAAAAAATGTTTTTTGAAAATGTGAAAAGCTCAATATTTTTTAAAAGGTTATCTTAATATACTTTATATTTTACTTAATATCAAAGATTGCATTCAATAACCTTACATTTTTTAAGTTTCATTCATTCAATGGCATCCAGCTCTTTCGGTCAACTAGAATACTTAGTCCCATTTATTCTGGAAATTGCTATTTCCTGAACTCGCTTTGTTTCAGATGCGGCTAAAACTGGGTACAAAATTACACATAGTTTGTGTCTCTAGGTTGCATTATTTCTGAGAAAAAAATAAATAAACAAACATGCCAAAATAATCTTGAATAGTTAAGGATCTTGATGACATCTTATGCAATCTTCCATTTCATGTACAAATCCCATTTCCAACATTCTTAAACTAGAGATGGGAAAGTAATTTCTTACATATTAAATGTTAGTGAAAACACCTTGTGTTTAAAATGTTATTTCTTATGTATGTCTTCTGCTCACTGATCCTGGATCTTTCATGTAGAACATTGAATTTTTTTTAATTTCATCTTTCCCTTATTTTG
>NW_006443138.1:24083469-24101735 GCF_000325575.1 Pteropus alecto
TTTCCTTGATTCTTTGCCTGGAAGATCTGTCCATTGGTGTCAATGGGATGTTAAAGTCTCCTACTATGAGGATATTACTATTAATCTTTCCTTTTATCTCAGTCAATAGTTGCTTTATGTATGTAGGTGTTTCTATGTTGGGTGCGTATATGTTTACTAGGGTTATGTCCTCTTCATTTATCGATCCTTTTATTATTATGTAATGCCCCTTTTTATCTCTTATTATAGCCTTTGTTTTAAAGTCTACTTTATCTGATATAAGTATTGCTACCCTGGCTTTTTTTTCATTTCTGTGTGCATAATATATTTTTTTCCATCCCTTTACTTTCAGTTTGTGAGTGTCATTTGATCTAAAATGGGTCTCTTGTAGACAGCATATGCATGGTCTTGTTTTTTTTATACATTCGGTTACCCTACATCTTTTGATTGAAGCGTTTAATCTGTTTACGTTTAAAGTGATTACTGGTAGGTTCATTGTTACTGTCATTTTATTATTCATAGTTGTTATTTCTATTTTGTTTTTTACCCCTTTTCTTTTTACAGAAGACCCTTCACCATTTCTTATAATGCTGGCTTGTTGGTGATAAATTCCTTAAGCTTTTTTGCTGTCTGGGAAGCTCTTTATCTCACCTTCCATTTTAATCGAAAGCCTTTCTGGGTAGAGTAGCCATGGTTGTAGATTCTTATTTTTCATAACTCTGAATATTTCTTGCCATTCCCTTCTGGCCTGCAAAGTTTCCACTGAAAAGTCAGCAGGCATTCTTATGGGAGTACCCTTGTATGTAACCAGCTTCCTTTCTCTTGCTGCTTTTAAGATTCTCTCTTTGTCTTTGAACTTTAGCATTTTAATTATGATGTGTCTTGGTGTAGGTCTGTTTGAATTCCTCTTGTTTGGCACTCTTCGTGCCTCCTGAACTTGTATGTCTAGTTCCTTTGCCAGGTTAGGGAAGTTTTCTGTCATTATTTCTTCATATAGAGTCTCAATCCCTTGCTCTCTCTCTTCCTCTTCAGGTATTCCTATGATTTGGATATTTTTACACGTCATGTTGTCTCAGAGGTCTCTTAAACTATCCTCATTTTTTTAAATTTTTTTTTTCTTTTTGTTCTGATTGGGTGTATTCAACTATTTTGTCTTCCAATTCGCTGATTTGATCTTCTGCTTCGTCTAATCTATTGTCGAATCCTTCTAGTGTATTCTTCATTTTAGTTATTGTATTCCTCATTTCTGTCTGGTTCTTTTTTTATGGTTTCAATGTCTTTTTTAATGCTTACTGTCCCTCTGATGAGATTTTCATTGTGCTCATCCATTCTCCTCATAAGTTCATTGAGCATCTTTATAATCATTATTCTGAACTCTGTCTCTGGTAGGTTGCTTGCCTCCATTTCATTTAGTTTATTTTCCAGAGTTTTCTCTTGTTGTTTAATTTGTAGCATGTTTCTTTATTTTCTCATTTTATTAGCCTCTTTGTGTTTGTTTCTGTGTCGGGAATATTTGTTTTGTCTCTCACCTTTGGCCAGATGGCCTAATGTGGAAGGTGTCCTGTGTGGCCCATTGGCACACTCTCCCTGATCCCTTGTGCCAGGAGCTCTGGATGTGACCTTTGTGTGGGTTGTGTGTGATCTTCTGTTGTCACCAAGCCTTTATTGTTCTTAGTAGATCAATGAGTGGGATTAACATTCAGGCTAATTGTGTGAATTGTCTATACCCTCAGGATAAGAGTTGTGTGGGGGCTGACCTCACTGAGTGGGATTTGCCCTAGCAGGCTTGTGTACTTGTTGCAACCACTCTTTGTGTGTATCACTACTGGAGTTAGTCAAGAGTTGCTCCGTTGTGGTCTGGTGCCAGCCTCCAGATGCATTGGTTTTGTGGCCCCCTGGGGGGGGCTACCCCATAGGGCAAGGTCAGCTGCTGCTTTTGATTGCTCAGGGCTACCCTGTGAGCACTACAAAGCAATTCACTGATGGTTGTTACCTATGCTGGATCTATAGGTAAGTGGAAGAGACAATGCTATAGGCAGCTCTCGGTTATCCCCTGTCCCTGACCTATGACAGTTTAGCAGAGGGACCAGTGCTCCTCAAGGCCTGATACTGCCTATCAGATCCCTGTAAGTCTCCAAAACTGGATGAGCCTCTGGGTTATATGAGTGTTGGGTGGCGCAGGGACCCAGGGAGTCTTTTGGGTCTAGTGAGTAAATTTGTCCCTGCCAATGCAGTGTCAGTTTATGTGCCCACACTGTCTCTGTGGCTTGCTGTATGAGTCTCCACTTATGGCAGAGTAGGCACTGCTGCCTACCCTGGGCCTAAATGCACTACCTCAGGGCAGGGGCAGCTGTCTATCAATATGCAGTGGGCACTTTGTATACTGGATGGGGCAGGAGCTCAGAGAGTTAAGGGCTGTCAGGCCAATACAGACCCCTGTAGTCCCCTTAAGAGATATTGTAGCTTGTACAGGCAGCTGTGGTCTGTCCACAGCTGTTTTCTTCTAAATGAACTCACTGCGCTAGCCAAGGTCTGTTTCCTACGCTAACTGCTCAACCCCAGAGCCAAGCAGGACACGAGAGACTGCTTGTCAATGGGCTGCAGGCACTTTGTGGCTTGAGAGAAGTGGGATCTCAAGGCGACAAAGTCCATTCGGCTAGTACAGCCCCAGTTTTCCTGCAACTTCTGTGCCCGGACATTCCCACTATAGACCCAGATCACAGTGAGACCAGCTGCCGTCAGGAATGTTCCTATAGACCCCTGTGCTCCCCAGACACGATATTGCAACTCTTGCAGGCAGCAAAGTTCTGCCTGCTGTTGATTTACATGCAGTGATCACCCTGTGCCAGCCAAAGTTTGTTGCCTGTGTGGATTAGGCAATCAGCGGAGGGGAAGGGCAGAGCTGCGTCAGTTCACCACCTGGGGCAATTTGTGGGTAGGGCGGGGTCTCAGAGAGACAACGACAATCAGATCAATACAACCTCAGTCTTGCTGCAAATTTGGTAACTGTTGTGAGTTCCCACAGAAGACCCAGATCACCGCAAGACCAGCTGCTCTCTGGGACTGACCCACAGGTTCCTGATATCTGCCCAAGTTCGTATTGGCAGCAGTGATCTGCCTGACCCTATCTCTGAAATGGGGCTCACAGTGCTCGCTGTTGCTGGGATTAGAAACGCTGCTCACAATGGCTGCCCTGCTGTGAATTCTTCACTCTGAATCACTGGGATCAGGGCTTGGCAGTGATCCTGGAACAACTGTCCCTGGCAGTCTGCAGGTTAGACAGAGCAGGCTGATCCCCTCAGACCAGAGCTTCCTAATGGCTCTGTGGGAGGGGTCTGCACAATCAAGCTGGCGTGGTCTGTAGGTTACCCTGTAGGGGGGATGGATTAAGGTACAATGATGGCTGCCTTTCCAGCCCTCTCTGACTCCAGGTAATGGAGTCTTTTTCAGAATGAATCCCACCCAAGTCTCAGACCCGCCACTGGTGTCCCGGGTTAGTGTCCGCAGGTCAGAAAGCCTTTGCGCATGTCCTTCAAAGGGACATCTAGGGGCTCAGTCGCCTTCTGTCTTACCCATACGGCCGGAATCCCCTCTAGTCCCTACAGTAAAAGTTATTGCAATCTTTTCTTCCTTGGGCTGGGACCCTGTGCTAGGGAGCCCCCAGATGAGACCAGGACCCTCCTCTCCTTCAGGGGAGACTCTGCAGCCTCACTCTCCCTGTAATCCTCCGGCACCCATGGGTTCAGGTCCAGCCCGATTTGGGACTTTGCCCTACTACCGGCTTCGTTGTGGCTTCTTTATATTATCAGATGTAGGTGTTATGATTAGCTGGATTTCAGGTGATTCTCCACATTGATTATTTTATAATTTGGTTGTAATTTCAATGTGGTCCTAGGAGAAGATGAACCCTGCTTTTACGTAGTCTGCCATCTTCCCACTCCTCCTATCAAGCATGATCTTCTTAATTAAATTAATTAATTTCATTTAATGACCTTTAATTTCACTAAATGTCATTTTTACATTTCATCATGGCCCTGTATTTGGGAATTTATCTAAACTATTAATCTGTGAATATGATAGCATCACCTTAAGCTATTATTCCATTTGTTTCATATGCTATTCCCTAGTATTCCCTGGGATACTTGGCCCCTTTCCCTTTTACCTAGCTGATTTCTGTTCATCCTCCAAACAGCCTTCCCTGATTCTCTGGACTTGAGTAAATGCTACAGTGTTGGGCTTTCCCTCACCCTGGCTCTGATACTTATCAGGCATCCTAGATTTACTATGTTTACTTCTTTTCTAATCTGTAAGTACTTTTGAGTGCAGGCTTCTTATGTAATTCACTATTATACTCCCAAAGCCTAACCAACAACCCAGCACATAGTAAATGCTGTGTGATGGTGTTAAATAGACATATCTAAATACAAATGAGTCCAAATAAAACCATTACTTGCAGTTTACCAGGTGAAAAATAATATAGAGATTTTGCTGTTTAAAATCAGATAGTCAATATTTGAGGAGAGAAGATAATTTAACTCTATTGCTTTTGTAGACTGTCATTGTTTTAGGATAGACTGCATTTCCAAAGCAAAAGAAGTGGAGACAAAGGTGACTTAGATATGGTGTTGCTCATGAATATTGTGGTAACATCCACATTACCCACGTTTAAGGCGTTTTGCTTTGTTTCCCCTTATGCTATGTAGACACATTCTGATATTTTCACCCCAGGTTCCCTAGGGGTGTCATTTGATCATGTGCTCTCTCATATTGCCATTCTATTTAGCAGTTGTTCACGAGGTAACCTTCCAATACTCTGGTCTCTCGCTTCATCCATGCGATCCAGGATTCTTGGATTATTGTTAGGAAAGTCCCAGAATTTTTTAAATGTCTGTGTTACAATTCACAAGTCTGTCCAGAAGGCCTCCCCCAACCTCCTTGTACAAATCCACGTAGCAAAGGTCTTGTCCCATCCGGATTCTCCCCTCCCCCAAAGGGTGCATTTAGGCCCATTGAATTCTGGACTTAGCTGGAGACAGCCTGATTTTTGCCAGTCAGCTAGCTATGTTCACTGAAGTTATATTTATTGTGAACTTACTTCCAAATGGAGTTCTAAGTGTCTGTGGTGCTTGCTTTAGAAAACTCAACAGCTTAACCAACAAGTACAGGGTGGAGAAGGAGAGTTCTTTACCAAGTATTAATAGCAAGAGACAAGGCATTTATTTTTGCATGTGTTTGGGGCAAAAGGAGATAAGGAAACCCCAAAGTGAAGAATCTCTGCTAAACCAGTGAAGTCGGCCTGTAATCTGGTCTCTTTGGAAGGAAGAAAAAGAGGACGCTGACCTTGGAATATCTTGAAGGCTTAAATCAATATAAAGAAGATAAATATTATTGAAAAAACTGGTGAGTAGAGGGGGCATAGGGTGCTGAAGGGGTATTTTAGCAGGGAAGTGATATGATTAGATTCATATTTTACAAAGTCCTGAGGATGAATTGAAGAGAGGTAATGTTGAAGTGACTTCTATATTTGCCTCCAATTCTTATATAAATCTTTAAATAATTTGGCTTTTCATGTGTGCTTATTTCTTCAACTAGAGACCTGTGCTTTTTATTTATTCCTTTTTTTGGTTACCCACAGGAAAGAGACCACTTTAACAGCTTCCCCATCTGGCACCCTTCCTAGCTTTGCTTAGGTGTGAATCAAGGGTGCAAACTAAGGCATTTGTACTAGGTTTAGATGCCCTAGAGTTCACAAAACACAAAACAACTAGAAATTAGAGGGTGACACATACAGATTTGGGGCTAAACCTTTTCTTGTTAAAGCGATTTGTTTGGAGAGAATGGGAGAAAAAAGGATTAAAGAGTTGTCTAACAGGGACAACAATGATCATATAGATTAACATCTTTGTGGGCGCCTCAGATATTGTGCTAAGTGTTTTAGAGGCATTCCCATTTAGTTCTCCAAGAATATCACCAGGTAACTATAACTGACAGCATTTAACATGTAAGGCTTCAATCCTAAAGAAAATGAGTACTTGACCCAAGGTCTTGACAACTAGATTTGAACTCTCAAGTCATGGATGGCAAAACTGGGAGGCGTGCTCCTCCTGATACTACCTTTTCTAAAAGGGACTGTGAGAAATAAAACCCTATAAAGTTTGAAGACCATTTGGAGATGAGTAAAGATAGTAAAGGAAAAATAAAACAAAACTCAAGACAGCTGAGAAGATTTCTCATGGCTGATATACCCTTCAAGACACAGCTATGTTTATTCAAAGCTTCACTGAAAAAAATGAATCAAAGGACATATTAAAATATTAACCTGCCAAATAAAATAATTTCTCTGGAATGAAAATTACCCCTAGGGGCAGAAAAGAGAAAGCAGAAAAAAATGCCTTCTATTTTAGACTTCAAGCATCTCACTTCTCCTTTGGCCTAAATTGGCAGAAGGAAGCAGGGGATGGGGCAGCCCCAAAATTTCTCTTCCCCAGCAACAGAGGCAAGCCCAGGGACCCCTGAGAGCTCAGGTGGAGGAGACTGGAGGAGAACAAGAAGGGCTGGTTTTGTGTTTTATCTCAGCAGGGCACTGTTGAACCTGATAGCTTACCCTCCAAGTATTCTCATTGACCTTTCTACTGTTAAGCCTCAAGGCCATTTCTCAAAGCCAGGCCTCCTTCCAAGACCTTTTTTCCTTCTTTTTAGCAGAACCCTAGGATTCCATTTACTTACCTGTTTTTAAAGCTGCTGCCACCATCTACTCTGTCTCTTGGGGCAATCCCAGTGTTCAGGCTTGTGGGATATTTATCTGCATCTCCCCAGCTGCTAAAGACCTTTTTCAGTTTTAAGGATTAACAGTAGTCTGGAGAAAGAGATAGATGATGAACTTTGGAAAACTGTGAACTTTAAGGCATTATACAAAGTTCTTACAAGTTATGATCCTGGCTTACAGTATTTATAACTTTCTAAATCTGAAGCACATGGACTTCCCCTTCCCGTCAGACTAATAGCACAGGAGATTAGGATTTCTCAGTGATTTTTAAAGTGTGGTTCCCAGAGCAACAGCCTCAGCATCACCCAAGGGTATTGATAGAAATGCACACTTTCGTGTCTAGACCTACTAAATCAAAAACTCTAGGGCTGGGGCCCAGCTATCTAGGCACTAATGTTTCAGAACAACTGCTTTTAAAAAGTAATGGCACCATTCTGTAATTTAAAACCAACAAACTTTTTATCTAGGCACACACTATCTCAACTAGAAATCTTGTTCCTTAAAAGAAAAAAATTAGCATGTTAGTTTAATATGTAAAAGCTGCCTTTAAGTGTCAACTAAGTTTTAAGTGAGTTGCTATTTGCTTCCCTGAGTTTCTGCAGTCTGGGTAAAATACATTCTTCCCAGCTTCTGAGACATTAAGCCAGCTAGTGCATATAAGGATAGCCACATGTTACTCTCAACAGGGAAGATAATATTCAGGAAGCTTTGTAAAATAATTAATCAAATGTTAGCATAATTCGTGCTTTTTTTTTCACTTCTAAGAAAAGCAGAAACTTACCCTTTTTAGGAACTTGAATTTAAAATCTCAAAGTAGATTAGCATTTACAAACATTAAATGATGTCGCATTAGCATTATTCTTTTAAAACTAAATAGTCAACTAAAACAAAGGAACATCAAGTTGCAAGAGTAAATTCAATAAACAGATAAGTATAAAGGTCCTACATGATTGTGGAAACTATTATGCATTTGGATGTACTTCAGCAGCAATTCAAAGTGTCAGGTTGGGGCCACTCCAAAAGTGGGAGGGGGCAGGGAGGAAGAAGGATAATGACAGTGCAGAAGTGTAGTTAGCATTTTCCCTCAGTTCTTCCTCAAATGACCCGCAGTGAAGAATCACAGGTCATTGAGATTTAATAGTTTTATTAAAAGTATATTTCAGAAAGGCAGAGAATGCCCTAAGGAGGAACATAGAGAAAGACAAAGCATGCCCCAAGGAGGCACAGAGTCCCAGTGCTGTAACTAACAAAAAGGCTACAAAAAAGAGAGCCCAAAAGGGCAAAAAAGGGCCCAGAAATGGGAATGTCTGCATTATATTTGGGCTGTGATGGGTTCCAAAGGCATTCCTAGATGATTGGCAAGTGAGGTTATTTTGATTGACACCTGGCTGCTATATAACTCTTTGCCTAATATGCATGTATTTACCAGAATACAGTCTGTTATAGATTCATGAACTTCCAGGCATAAACATAGTATTATAATGAAGCTTAAATTGTAGGCAAATTAGGACATTACCTTCTGTGCAGGTGCCTATAGCCATATTAAACAAACTATAGATTATGACCATCCTTTCCTTTGTCTCTGGGGACGCAGGAGAAATTCTTTAACTACCATTGGGGTGTTCTTTGGGCGATCTTTGGGCTGGGCCCCTATTCCTTTGTTTCCCCGGCCACTCATGTCAGACTAGCTACCTAACAAAAGGTTGAAATCCCATTGGAAAAAGCAATTTAAGATGTATTCATTTATGGGGAATAGCAAGTCAGAGTAATCCAAATTCTTGATATGATTTGCTCTAGATATGGAGAAAAAGTCCCCTAAAGAAAAAAAATGGTTGTGATTTATATGTCAAATTGCATTTATTTTCTGAAGAGCATAAATAAGAGATTTCCCATGGTTTATTCATTTGTTTAGTAAACACTTGTTTTCCCTAAATGAAGCAGAAGCAATCTTCAGCATCCTTTATTAACATTAGTTCATTCCATATTTGCATGTTTTAGCAGACGATTCATTTTTTAATATTTTTTAATTTTTCAATTACAGTTGGCATATTATTATTCCAGTTTCAGGTGTATAATGTGGTGATTAGATATTTATATAACTTGTAAAGTGATCACACTAATAAATCTAGTACTCATCTGATACCATACATAGTTATTAAAATATCATCAACTGTATTCCTTATGCTATACTTTTCATCTCCATAACTATTTCATAACTACCAATTTGTGCTTCTTAATCCCTTCCTCTTTTTTACTCACCCCCCCTCCAAACTCCCTCCCATCTGGCAACCATCAAAATATTCTCTCTATCTATGAGTTTGTTTTTGTTTTGTTTGTTTGTTTATTTTGGAAGATGCTTTTAAAAATCTTTTCATTGAGCAAAATGTAGGAAACATTCTCATCTTCTGAAAACCAATTTGAATTTTGACTTTGATGCTGACCTTCAAACTCAATGAATGGTCTCCACATTCTTTTTAACATCTGACCCTACTAGTTATTGCACACGTTGATTTCAACCAGTGCAACGGTAATAAGGATACAGCATCAAAACACTCAGTAAGCAGTTCTTTTCATAGTTTCCTTTCTTGAAGAAACAAAGCTGTCTGTCCAATATTTAGATGATAGTGACTGTCTTAAGAGCGCTGCCATCTTAATACTCCAAAATTCCATCCTTACTCCCTTCTAACAGATAATCATCTTGCCTTTTTAAAAAGAGCTTTATTGAAATATATTTTACATATCATAAAATTCAACCTTTTTGAGTGTGCAATTCAATAATTTTGAGTTAATTTATGGAGTTGTACAGCCACCACCATAACCAATTTCAGAATATTTTCATTACCCCCAATAAAATCCCAATCTCACCTCCAGCCCTCCCAGCCCCAGGAAACTACTGATCTACTTTCTGTCTCTATAGGTTTGTAGACTTGCCTATTCTGGGCATTTTATATAAATGAAATTATACAATATGTGGTCTCTTGTGCCTGCTTCCACTTAGCATAATGTTTCTGAGGTTCTTCCACAATCAGCATGTATCAAGAATTTATTATTATTATTATTATTATTTTATTATTTTATTATTTTCTGTTGTGTCATCCCAGAATTTCCTCCTAAGAGAAACTCCATATTAAGGAAGCTTAATTTTATAGTTGCATGCCTACTATAAACAGGGGCCAATGTTTAGGGCTACATCTACTGCCTCTTTCCATGGCCCTTTTCCTTGAGATGTTTTTCTACCACCTCTAAAGACTTCAGCATGTCATTTCTCCATAGCTTGACCTAAACACTGCTCTGCAAGTCCATCGCCTGCTATAGAATCAATCACTTGCTCACTTTTGATACCTAGCATATTCCACACACTCATACCCTAACATGAAACTATATGAGGACTAAGTCAACTGAATTGAAAGAAAAAGCTCCTTCCTCAAGACATTCACGTCAAAGGAATTCTCAGGGGAGGCAGAAATTTCAGGTTGGAAAGAGGGTACTAAGAGCTCTCTAGTGACGTAGTCCAACTAAAGATGAAATCTGCCAGTTAATTTAGCCTAGAGGATTTAGCTAAACAGTTAAACCCTTAACAGGAGCTTTATTTAGGCTCAGTTTAACAAACAAGATCAGCAGACAAATCCTTTTTAAAGAAAGTTCTCTTTCATCTAACTTAAAAAAGAAGCACATTTGAACCAAAACAGGAACTACTCTGGCAATATGTGTGTAAAAAAATAAGCACCCTATGGGGCTCTTTTTAAATTAGCCAGAGAGCACAGAGAAGTCTTTGAAAAGAAAACTCTAAGGGGAAAAAATATTTTTCTTGATTTCATAAACACTCATTGTATAATCATCGGAAGAAAGTACAAACTTATGAGTAAGTCCCCCCACCTCTTAAATGGATGAGCTCTTTAAGTCACCTCCTCCCCCTGCCTGGCTATACTTAGGGAGTCAGGAGAAGTAACTTAAAAACCAACCCTACCAGGAAAGCAAGAAGCAACCTAGGAGGTCTTAGTTTTCAAACTGGATACACATGTAAGGCTGTGCCCTGAATTTATAGTACAGGAAGCCGAGTTTTGCCTAGTTGCTGCCTCAGTGTATTACGCTGTTCAAATTTCATGAGCAGTGGATAACCTACTCCAGTTTATTCTGCTGCCTTTAAAAAAATTCGACTTCATAGGGGGTTAGGGGAGAATGAAGTGGATAAAGGGGATCAAATATATGATAGCTGAAGGAAACTGGACTTAAGGTGGTAATCATACAATAGACTATATAGATGTCAAATTATAATGTACACCTGAAAATTATATAATTGTATTAACCAATGTTACCCCAATAAACTTAGTAAAAAAAAATTGACTTCAAGGTCATTGCTCCTTCCCAACTCCTCTTTCCTCATGCCCAAGGCAATCATATAATAATTTCATTCGGGACACTTAGAATCTCCTGAATCTGGTTGTAGCTTCTATTCTTAAGTTATGTTCAGATATGGCCCAAGAGGTGCTATTTATGTATCTTTTCTGGACTTATTCCAATGAGAAAAGTTATGAGTCTTAAACAAAATTGAGGCAACTTGACGTGAAGCAAATATTTAATAGAATTAAAAATAAATAAATAAAAGGCCTAACGAGCTATGCAAATAAAGTTAGGAAGAATTTTTACCAGGAATGTGGGTTTGGAGAATATTACTGTAAATAAGTAATAAATGTACTTTTGAGCTTTCTGGCATCCAGGAAAAAAAGAAACACAATAAAGTGTATTATTTTTGCTAACAAAAACAAAAAGAAAAAGGACACCATCAAAAGAAAAAAAATTTATTAGCATTAAACTCTGATAATTCTATCACTTTATAATCTAGAATGATTTTATATAGTTTTATAAGATATGCAGGGACACATGCTTCAGGTAACATATGCTTCAATGAGAGCTGAGAACAACTTCACTCCTAAATGTCTGATGTGTAAGTGTTCTATGATGTTCATAAATTTATTCCACAAATTTGACTAATAAGATACTGGCTAAGCATCAAAGATACATTCACAAACAGAATAGCCTGTCCCACGCCTTATAGAATCTGGTAGGAAGACCAAAATGTAGTAAGCAGCATCAATAAGTACATATTTGCCATTCTGTAAATTGCTGTGGAAAAAAAAAAAAAAATACAGGAGCTACAAAAGTCTAACCTAAATGATGGGAGAAAGGGACATTCAGAGAAATTTTTCCTGCGGCAGTGGTCTTTAGTTAGAAATCTGAGTAAGAGTAGATGAGTTAACCTAGATGGAGCCTAAGGGATAAGAAAGAGTTGCTTTCCAGACTAAAAACAATTTATAAAGGGGATGGATATAGGCTTGCCCAAAGCAAAACCCTGTAGTTCTAGTAGGGAAAATAAAGAGACCAAAGATAAGGCTGGAAAAGTATGTGAGGCCAGAGCCTGAGGCACCTTGTAAATTGCATTCAAGATGTTAATTGTTTCCAAAGAACGAGGAGGAAGTCACCCAAGAATTTTAAGCCAGGGAGTGACTTGATAGATTTGCACACTAAGCGTTAACTCCCTAAGCACCAGGGCAATGGGGATTTTGATATTATCATGAAAATTAGAAGGTGAAGATCCATTCCTATGAAGTTCCATCCTTTATTTGCTTGATAGGACAGCTATAAGAATATCTGTAACCAAGGCCACGACCTTTAAGAAGGCTTTTTAGATCTGCACAAATGTTCAATAATACTACACTTGAAGCCCCAGAAATCTGGGTCAGGGATAGGCAAACATTTTTTATAAAGAGCCACATACTAGACATTTTTGAGTTTCCGGGCTAGAGGATGTTTGTCATAATTATTCAACTCTGCTATTGTGGTGCAGAAGCAGTCATAGACAATATGAGCATGGCTATGTTCCCATAAAACTTTATTTACAAAAACAGGAGGTGATGGCTTTAATCCTTGGGCACTATTTGCTTATCACTGAGCTATAGCAAGTAACATCAAAGAGATGATCATGATAGATTTGGGAGGATATGGTAACCATACAAGCAAACAAACCTTTAATGGGCTAACTATACACCCTTGAGGTTTCGATTTTGAGGACAGCATTGTGATAAACCAAATTGATCCTGTGAACAGAATTATCATCCATGTAGATTGTGAAGAATATAAGCTCCTTAGAGGCAGAAATTTGTGTCTGTTTTTATTTGTTTTTACCCATAGTTAAATCTATGGCTCCTCAAGTTTTGTCTATAGAATAATATGCTAATAACAGATGTACCTCACAAAATAAATGTTCAGTTAATGGATTTTCAGCAATTAATTGTTAAAAGTCATAATACTCTTAGGAAACTTCTTTTTATTCTCAGTATAAAGAAGAATTTTACTCAAAACACACTAAATATATATACCATGAGAAATTGTGTCAGTATTATGATTTCAGGCAAGGACACACTCACCAATTCATCCAACAGAGTTTTATAGTCAAAGTATCATAAGGAACAAATTTCAATTGGATGCCCTCTTTAAATGAACGCAAACATGTTTGCTTTGCCTGTGGACACCAAGCAAGGAATGCAGGCATAGATAGCATCTTTACTTTTTACAACCCTTCAATCTGTTGTGTGCACGCGCCATCTCCATGTAGATTGAATTGTTTTTATTTTGCTTTCATTTTTGCCCTAAAGATAAAATTTTAAGGTTATTTTAAGCAAAATTTGACCTCAATAAGCTCCCTCAAAAGATTGAAATATCTGCAAGAAAAATTTTGCAGAAAAAATAATAAGCTTTCCAATGCCAAACACCCTCCCTCCTTCTCTGTGTATATGTTAGACAGTTAAGTAGCTATGAGAGATGGGAGTGGAGGCCCAGCTCTGAAACCATGGGAATGATAGCAATTATGGTCCAACCCAAAAGCCACCCCTAGGACCTTCCAGAAAGAAAAAAAAAATGCATTTTTCAGATAACAATACCCCTACATCCTAGAGTACAAGAAAATAAATAACCATAACACAGCAACCAGATTAGGCTGGCCACAAATGCTTATGCAGTAAGGAGTACTCTGAAATTCTTTTCACCTTAGCCTCATTATACCATCATCATAACATCATACATATGCCCAAAAGTTCATGAATCTAATTATACCAGACTGAATTCTGGGTAAGGACATGCACAGTTGGCAATAGGTTATATAACAGCCAGTTGTCAATCAAAATGACCTCACATGCCGATCAACTAGCACCACCCTTGTAACCTCCCATCAAAGCCCAGATATAAGACAGATCTCCCCACCTCTATGAGACTATGGCCCTCTCTGGTTTAGCCCGTTTCTCTCTTGAAACATACTTCAATAAATCTTACTTTTCCTAAAGTTTGCTTATCTGTAATTTTTTACTGCATTGGCGAAAGGACAGAACTCCCCTCCCCCCACCCACACACACATAAGTTTGCACCATCGAGGCAATGATGAATTTAGATCACCCCCAACAGTAACATGTATATCACTATCAAGTCATCTTTTCCTCCTTTGGTGGGTATAATAAACCTTCATTGGATTGCTATGTTTGCTTACTTTTAAATTCTTTATTATTGCTATATAAACTTTTATTATATATGTGTGTGAATATATATATTCATATATTCAGGTATATATTCATACACACAAACACACTTTGGACCCTGTTAAAATGACTTATTTGATGGGAACCCCAAGAAAAAATTTATCTGCTGAAATAGACTCCCTACAGCCAACTGAGGGCCAAATTTTGTAAATAAGAGCCTAGTGGCCATTTGCTGACAGGGGCTTTTTGCAGACTCAGTACACCAGGAAGAAAGTCAGACTGAACACTCGGCTTCCCACACCATGCCCTGGTTGTTTATGCTGTCCGAATCAACCATTCCAGGGAAACTCTGGTTTCTCTTTCTACCAATGGCTTGAGACCTGTACCATCCAACCAGAATCACACAAAAATTCTGTCCGTGTTTACATCTATATCGACCAGTCGATATATCAATTTAGATAACTAACTCATTTACATAAAATGGACCTAATTGGGAACCTGGGAGGGAACTTTCGCTATAAAAGGTAGTTTCTCCTTTGTTTCCGTGGAACACAATTTAGGTTGCTACCTGAATCTGTGTCTCCCAGCTTGTAGCTCCTTTTGCTCAAATAAATGCTTTTTATTCTTTATGACAGTTTACACACATTTTTAAAATATTTGAAAATCGTTTGGGCGTCTTAGGTTAAGATGTAATACATAATAAATTTTGCATTAAAATTAATGGAGATTTTTTTTAATTTAAAAATTTCAGTTAACACCAGGGCTTGTGAAAATGAATTAACATTGTTAATCAAAGTATAGGTCAATTATTTTTCTTTATAATCAATATATTTTAATTTATGCATTTATAAAACTATTGTTCTAAACAACAAAAATGGTACCATGCATGTGAATAGCGTTGTCAGAAAAAAAAATTATTTTGAGGAGGAATTTATAGACTTTAGACTGCTAAAGGGGTCCAAGGCAGACACTCGAAAAACCTCTGAGTCTAGATCCTAAATCTGTTTGTGTAACATATAATAGGGGTTCAATAAATATTTCTTAAATACCAAATAATGTTTAATCGATAGAAACAATGTTCATTTTGTTAAACAGACAAAAATTGTTTGAAAGTGCTATGGTGGTGCCTATGGCATAAAGTACTTTTTCTTGTAGACAGAGAAGATATTTTAGACAGAGAGATATTTCTATCTAGACAGAAAATACATTCCTTTCTAGATAAGAAAGATGCTGAGTTTGTTTATATGGAAGGAGGACATAAGGAAGGCTAAATCTGCCTCAGATATTTGGATACATGCTTCAAAAGAGATTCGGGGCCAAATAATGCTTTGAATCACATCTAGGACTAATATTTCTCAAAGAAGTTTATAACTACCCAGGATTGTGACTATTTTGCTCACTAGTACATCCACAACACTTAATACAGTACTTGGTAAATAGTGGCATCAATACATATTTGAGGAACCCTGATTGAGATTCTGTGGCAGTAAAAGCTCTGAGGGAAGATTAAAAACCTTGAATCAATATCAAAATCATATGACTTGCCTAAGTGGTACTTGTCTATGGAATCAAAGATTGATGAGAGGTCAATAAATATTGCAGGAGTCTTCAGTTATTTTTAACTATATCCATCCCCAAACCCACCATAGATTAAAAAGAACCAAAAGTGTCAGCAGTAGAATAATCATGCTTTAAATGCTCTCTTTTCATACAGAATATTAAATGGTGAAGCCAGACCTGCAACTCGTTAAGAAGAAAACTAGCTGAGAATGATGAGAGACTATGGAGGTGTCTAACTGAAGGTGGCTCAGTAGAAGGCTGCCCTTTTTGAAGACAGGAAGATACTGAGATACTCTCCTAAGGAAGCTGAGTAAAGGAACTTTGTAGAGATTTGGGCTCACCATTCAGAGCAGGACTTGGAGAGCTGGGGCAGCTGAAAATTTTACCCTGAGTTTTTCCTCAGCTGGGAACTGTTAATTGGCTATGCCTTATGAGTCAGTTTTTTCACTTCTTAAGATAGCATGCTATTATGCCTTTTTAAAGAATGAGGTAGAGCCATATACCACTGGTTTGGAATTTCTGCCCATCATTTTAAGCAAAGAAAGCAAACTAAAGAAGAAAAAAATAAAAACAGAGTATGCTATATATATACTGTTCACTTATTTGGGTATGTATATGTGTATATACATGTTAGCACACATACACACACACATACAAGTATCAAAAGATTATATACGCATAAGAAGAAGTCTAAGGTTAACATCAAATATGTACTCTTCTGAGGGGTATGTTTGGAGAGATGGGATTTATGTATTTTATATAGTCCTGAATACTAGTTTTCCACCTGAAAGAAAGTTAGACTGCTACATCATATAAAAAATAAAATCACTTAGACTACATTGTTAAAATAAAAACCAATAGAAGTCGGTAATGTGTAGACCCTCAAAAGTGGGAATAGGTGGAAAAACTCTCTTAAGTAATTCATGAAGATAAAGCAACCATAAAAGAAAAGATTAACACATCCAACAAAAAAAAATGTTTCTGTATTAAAAGCATCATAAACAAAGCTCATATTAATATTAATATTAAATATATAGTAAATAAAAATAAAAATGTAATAAATTAAATATCATCACATGAAGAATGCCTACAAATTGAAAAAAATGAACAAGAGAAAATAGGCCATATATATAAAACAGGCAATTTATTAGACAACAAAGGAAAGTGGATAATAAGTAAAGCAGAAGGTATGCAATCATATAAGTAGTCAGTAAAATGCAAAACAAAACAATATGTCATTTATTACTCATCAGATTATTGAATATTAAGATTAGTGATGTCCAGTGTTTATGTGATTATTATAAGGAAATGGACAGTAACTCATAGAATTTATTCATTAAAAATACCCTTACATTGAAAATCTCTTATAGACCCCATGTAACACAAAAAGCAACATATTAACCATGAAATTCTCACTTCTTAAAAACATTGTTCTTCTCCTGAGTTCACCATCAGAGTTTAGTGTAGTCATTTGCAGAACACAGTGTTAAGTCAGAATAAGTTTAAAGTAGAACTGATCACCTGTACCCCTAAGAGAGAGAGATAAGTAGGAATGTCTACATACTAGATACTTAGGGGTTATCTACACAGCATCTCCATTCTGGGAAACCTCTCAAAGATTCCTTCATTTCCTTATACTCCCACTTTGTCTATGGCTGCAGGAGCAGCCATGACCAGATGCCTAAGCTTGGCCAATGAGTCCATTCAATGGAATTTTTGGATCTGGAAACACTGGAAATCAAGGTGGTCTCTTTTCTGTATATATTGTATTTATTATGAGTATGTGTTTTATCTATGTGTATGTGTATATGTATGCGTTGCAAGTAAAATCTTGAAATCATTGGCAGCCATTTTATCTCCAACTCTATAAAGAAAACCATTCTACAGAGAGAATGAGAGAGAGAGAGAGAGAGAGAGAGAGAGCGAGAGAGAGAGAGAGCGAGAGAGAGAATACAAAGAGAAACAGAGGTGAAAGGCATAGAGAATGTCCTGGTGGCATTTAAGCTCCTTATATGAGCTGTTCCAAAGGGCTCTACTGCACGCTGGCTTCTCTTGTGACTTGGTTATTCACTAGATTCTGTGGGAGACCCCAGAAGCTTTCCAGTAAGTTGTTTTATTTTGTTTTTTGCTTAAGCTACTTTAACTTATTATCCCTTGTAACCAATAGAATCTTAAATAATAAAGACTTCTTGTTAAATAATTAACTTTTTGATAATAATATGAAATATTATCCCCCATGTATGGACTTTGAGCTAGCAATGACAAGTATTAAGTGAAGGCAAATATATATGTTCTCCTCACTCTGTTCAAGCTCTGTCACCCTCTGGAGTAGGTCAGCACTCCTATCCTCCACGCCCTGCCCTAAAGCGCATGTCTGCCTTGCTCAACTTCATTTAATGTCTGCAAGACTGATCTTTTCGGGAAACAAAGGGAAA
>NW_006443138.1:24102474-24134690 GCF_000325575.1 Pteropus alecto
AGGGGAAAAAAAGCATTCTTAGAGTTACCCACAGAGCATCATGTGTGCGTAGCTGGTATATGGTAGAGATCAGACAAGCATGTTCCTGATTCTGTTACTCCAACGTCATACTGCTGAACACCATGAAACAATGCGCTAGTCCTGGCTAGTATAGCTATTTAAGCTGTTTTTATTCTTAGTTATGTATTTTTAAATCTATATTTATAATGGATTGTTTTAAGGCAGAAAGTACAAGAAACTCTCATGTGGAAATACATACTAATAAGAAATATAGATTTGACTGCATGAACACTTAAAATTTCTGGTCACCAAAACCCACAATGAACAAAATAAAAAGATTAATGACAACTAGGCAAAAAATATTTTTTAAGTTTAACTAGTTGATATTCTTAATGGATTGGCCTAGACAGAATGAACAGAGAGCTGACATCTTTAGAGTTTTCCATTCACTAGAAGAGCCAGCGTTCAGGGGAACATATCTTGCATTGACGTTACATAGACAAAGTAGCAAGAATGGGTGACTAGTAAATGATCACACCTAAAAAGATTCCTTTCAGAGTCTGTGCTCTGCCTGAAGAGAACAAATAGGGAGCTAATGTTATATCCCAATATGATAAACAACATAAAAAAACAATTTAACATATATACAACTTATATACATAACCATGTACAGACAAATAGAAAAATGGACAAAGAGATAATTCCTAAGTGAAACTGAAGTATGAGGGAGGGATAAAGAGGCAGAAAGAGAAAAATAGTCGGCGTAATGGCACTTGATGGAGACCTTTAGTCTATAAATAGCCTCTGGGGATCTTTTTTTTCCTCAGTTTTCAGAGGCTTTCGGGCTATTTGCATTTTTTCCCCAGAAGGGTAATTTAGCATATGGCCTTCCTAAATTACCTGGAAAAATATTTTTAACCTGTGTCTTTGGGGTTTTCTAATAGGCCAGGCAAGAGGATATAATTTAAAGCACAGGAAGGAGGACTGCTGAACTACCTTTGGGGCAGACACTATTCTCTGAGGTACCACTTCCTCTTCTCTACTGATAAAAGTGAACTATTAAAGGGAGATTAAAATAAGCTAAAAATTTAATTAACAAAGCAATGAGATCATTAGAACTAGCAGACAGTATAAAAACAGTACAGATCTGTACCCAGCCAGGCCTAAATCTGAAATAACTAAAGGCAATGCAACTCGTCCTGAGTAGCAGATACGACAGTAGGTGCATTTCATAATCAGGTTACAAGGCAAGGTCCTTAAGGTCTCACATCCCAGGCCTGAGAACTCTTTGACTGCCCTAAAGGCTATGCACTCCGATTTACTCATGGACATGAACAAGCTCATAAGCTCCTTGTAAGTTCTTCATATTCTTCCTGAACCTCTAAGAGGTCACATCCAGATTTCAGGGATATAGAGCCCTGTGTGTTCCCCTAAAAGATGGAGTTTACAGACTAATGGTACAAATAGCTCTCCTATTTTAGTCTGCTCTTGGGGACTACCCCATTTTTCTGTGCATCCAAATGCCATGTCTATAAATGATTTCTTTATGATGTTAAAAGATAACCTGGGCTATATAAAACATTTTAAGAGTTTTATATAAACAAAAATTAATTTGAATTTGAATTGGGCAACACCCAACCAGATGTGGTTTGAAGTGCTCCACTTATAAGAGCTAGGGAAAAAACTTATAGAGAAAAGGAGGAAAAAACTTATAGAGAAAAGGAAGAAAAAAAAGCAAGAAAATTATTTGATTGACAGTAGCTTACTCATTGTTTGGGAAAAGCCTAGTTGGCTGTTTGTGATTGGTTATCCTTAGATTTTGATTTTTTAACCTGGAAAAATTTGCTGGCTTAGGTCTTGGTTTGCTTAGTAGGCTGCTAACTTATTAGAACCCTCTCAGTCTAGTGGCCTCTGTTTAATTAATTTAACAATGGACACAGGAGGCAGGTGTCATTGAATTTTCAGTGTCTGTTACCTGTCTAAAATATGACCATTCTGCCTGGAAACATTACAGCTTTTTCTGTGGATAACATTCTCTTTAGAATGTTGTAGAAAACCAATTTACTACTGTGGGAGGTAATCATATTAAAGTTATGAGCAAGAATAAGTGCTGTTCCAGAAGACAGCTTTCTTTAAAGCAGGCTCTGACATTTTGCTCATTTGCAAGCACATTTTAAAGCAACTGCATATGAAACTACTTTAAAAATTGCTGATTTCAGGTATTAGTGATAACATTTTAATTACAGTTACATTTAGATTAAAAAATGGTATCAGTTGGCATGATAGTATACCTATAAAAGTGTTGCACTAAAAAATCACACATTTGATATTCACCTCTCTCCATGACAAGTATGTTATCTGAGAAGCCAACTCTCAGAGAAGAGCTAATCTGAAACCCATTTCTCCAGGCTTCACTTTATACATTATAAATCTTATCAGACTGTAAGTGTATGAAACAATAGAAATGACGTTCGAATCAGTTGTTCCATCTCTGGTTGTCTTCTTTGATTTTCAGAGAAAGTTAAAATTCAGATGTAACTTGTAGACTTTAGTCTTTCCTGCATCGTCACCACAGATCCTGGAGAATCCCTGCTGGATAATTATCAACATTATTCTCATTTAGTTCTGTCGCAGAATAAAAGACAAATCTAGATCCAGGGCAGGTGATAGACAAACTAGACTCACAGGATTTGTTTTATTGAAAGACAAAATCAAAAATTCAAATCACTGAGAAAAAGGAAAGAAAACATTCTCTTGACATGACGAGTATTATGTGGGGTTAGCCACGCAGACATGTCCCATTCAGCTGAAAGGGTCAACATCACAGGGAAGCGAGTAAGTGCTGCCTAGCAGGAAGTGGTTTCCTACTGAGACTTTAGCATCTCCCTCCATGACCAGGATTACAGAATAAAGAAGATGCTCTTTAAATTGTGAATGTCACTAAACTTGAGGGCTAACCTATTTCATAGAGATGGATCGGGATAGGGTGTAGGGTTGCCAAATAACATACAGGAATACAGGATGCCCAGTTAAATTAGGATCAGATAAACATTTTTTTTTTTTTAAGTATAAATGAACTCCATGCAACATTTGGAACATACTCATACTAAAAAATTATCTTTTGTCTATCTGAAATTCAAATTTAACTGTGTGCCCCGTGTTTTTTATTGCAAAATCTGGCAATCCTAGGTAGAAAAGTTATGGAGGCAAAGAATTTAAACAGTGATGAAAAAAGGTAAGTAATTTATAGTGGCAAGCATCTTTTTTTAAAACTCAAAATAATCTCATTAAGCTGAAGAAACATTCATTTTGCAGCACAATGAAGTTGAGTGAGAGAAAAATGTAAAATAGAAAAGATAGGGAAACAAAGAGAAATGGTTATGAGCTTTTAGGGGGCAGTTTTCTTTTTTAATCAGTTTTGTATTCTCAGTCTTCAATCTTCCATTTTCAGTAGGTTAGCATCATTTCTTGGCTTTTGTGCTTTTTTTTTTTTTTTTTAATGAATGAACACTTTCCTTAAAGATATTCCCCTTTCCAGTGCTCTTACAAGTTTCTTAAAAATTGTTGGTTTTCTTTTGTCAGAAATTTATGACATTTATTTCTTATGGAAAAGATCAGAAATCTGGGAAATGAGAAAATAGACAACTTTGGGTGGGACCAGAGCCATTAAATAGCGATCACCCAGTCTACTGGAGCGAAGAGATACAAATTACTTACTTGAGATAAAGCTACTCAGGATAACTTTTAAAAATCTCTGAGTTTTTTCTTAGAAATGAGAAAGAATTTAATTGACAAGTTAATTAGAAGAGATCCACCTTGAGAGGAAAAATTCAGAGAACAGTCATTTAAGGACAACATTCCTATAGCACTCTGGGCCAAGGAAGTGAGGGCTGTTTTAGAGTTAAGCTTTGTTACTTCTGTGTTGTTATTTTTGGAATCTCCCCGCTATTGTTTCCGTATAATATTTTCCCATAGTGATTGAGAGACAAACCCCTAAAATAAGAGACATCCATGGATCTGTCTTAGAGTGACAGCATAGAAGAAGATATTCAGAAACTAGTCTGGCATGGAAAGGGTTAAGTGTAACTGCCACCCCAGCCCCTAACCCATTTAAATCCAAGAAAGATTGAGTCTGAGTATAAAGATGGTATAGGAGAATGGGCTTGGTCCCTAAGATAGAGAGATAAGAATCTACTATAAATTGTGTGTATGTATTCTTTTTATGAGAAGGTCCATATTGCTTATATTTTAAGGGATCTTAAAGATAGTTATGAGTATAGGTTGGATAGATAAAAATAGGCTTTGAAGGACAGTTGTGAAACACTCGGCTTGCTCTTGTAAGCAATAAGACGTCATTCTTGCATATTTTTTTTCAGGACAGCCATATTGGTTCCTTACCATTTTCTAATTCTTAAAGCAATAAAATGTTAACTTAAGTTTTAAATATATCAATGCTTATTGAACCACTTCGAAAATCTTTATTTCTAATTGCCTGTTCAAATATTGAGTGTACAGCAAATGGAAGTAAGTGGGTAATGAAAAAGTTTACCTACTTCACAATTTCATTCAAGGTCAGCCCCCTCTGTTTAAAGACCTCAGATGAATAGTTATCCTTTAGTAGATACCAGGTCTTTTTGAAAGCAAAGGCATCTTCAATATAGCTTCAGAGCCTGGTTGTGGGGTAATGTAGCCTAAGCCAGCACCTGCCAATAGAAGTGGTTATTGTAGAAATATAATAGAAGCCTTGTGACACATCTTGCACATGTGATTTTCTGTCTGGGGACAAAGCACCTGTCATAGAAAACATAACACCTACATTCACCAAGAATTTAGGTGGGATGGGGGGAGGTGGAGGCGAACTTCACAAAGTCTAGAGATAACACATTTGTCACATACCAAGTGCTGAAAATAAGTGTTCTTGCACCTCTGAAGTTATTCTCACAAAATGAGGTGCAATGACAAGTTAACATCTAGGTTTCAGTTACCACTTAGCTGTAGGGAAGTATTTTAAACTGTTATATTTATGAAATTAGATTTATTTTTAAAAATTCCCTTAAAAGACACATAAACAGAGCTTATATGTCACTATGTATCATGACAATCTATAATCAAATGAATAATTTAAAAATCAGTGACATTTTATTCCAGTGAATTAAAAATCAGAAATATATACTTTTTCAATATATTTTTCTCATTTTAAATAAACATATTTATCTCATAAAAGACTCAAAGTAAATGCTTTATTTTAAATTAAATGTTACAATGCAGGGTTCTAATGTGGTATACATTGATATTCATTTGCCTGGAATATTGGGTCCAGTTCTATCTGAAGCAAGTTGGAGGGGCGTCCAAAAAAGTTGCCTAGTTTTATTTAACCCAGAGGGCAAGAATAGTCCATCTAGCCATTTCCCCTGTTCTCCCTATATACTTTAATCTGGCACGTGCACTTGGAGTAGACAAGTAAAGAATTTGTAACAGCTGCACTTTTTATTCCTTCAGGGAACCCTCTCCAACCACTTGGGAATAAAACATCAAATGATGTTTCTCTATGGTTCCCGGGAACTTGTTTAGTGTGCATCTTTCTTGAAATATTATGAATTCTTTAAAGAAATTAACTTCATGTCCCAACATCTGACACAGAGTCAGTACTTTCAAAATATGTTGAATGAATGGGTTGAAATAAAGACAAGATAAATGACAAGAAGGAGTTGGAGGCATTTGAAAATATCACCCCTGTAACAGGTTGACTAATGTCCTCCCCAAATTCATGTCCACCCCAAATCTCAGAATGTTACTTTATTTGAAAATAGGATCTTTACAGATGTGATTAGTTTAGGATCTGCAAATGATATCATCCTGGATTTAGGGTGGACCCTAAATCCAATGACTGTTGTCTTTATAAGAGAAATAAGAGAGATTAGAGACAGACACATAGGGAAGATGGCCATGCGAACACAGAGGCAGAGGTTGGAGTTGTGTTGGCATAGACCATGGAGTACCAGGAGGCACCAGAGACTGGGGGAGTCAGGAAACAATTCTCCCGTAAGGCCTTCAGAGGGAATATGGCCCTGCTGACGTGTTGACTTTGGACTTCTGACTTCCAAAAGTGAGGGAGAAAAAATTTCTATGATTTTAAGCCATCTAGTTTGTGGTAATTTGTTACATCAGCTCTAGGAAGCTAGTATGCCACCATTTTGACTGCAGCTGGATCCTAAATGATTGCAAAAGGACTACCAACTCAATTTCCCTTTCCATCCCCAAAGAAATAAGAAAAAAAAAGGTATTAGATTGAGTGAGTGTGTAATGTTATATTTTGGGTCATACGCATACCTTTATATGTATCATTGCTAAAATCATTTCCCTACTTGACAAATGAGGACATCAAGGTTGAGAGAGTTTTAACAAATTGGTGTCAAGAGCTGTATAATAGTAACAGCTAACTTTTGAGTATTTACTATGTGTTAGACACCGTTCCAGACTCTTTATATGACTTTTTTTATTTCATCCTTACAACAAGACTATAAAGGTAGGTACTCAAAGATTTCCTTATTTCAAAAATGAAGAGGAACGTGGTTCTATAGTGTAGCGGTTAGCACGTTTGCTTTATATGTAGAAAGTCCTGAGTTCACACTCCAGTGGAGCCACAGTCCATGGTCTATGGCCATGCCACCTTGAACAAGCCCGATGTCTGATCTCGGAAGCTAAGTAGGGTCAGGCCTGGTTAGTACTTGGATGGGAGATCACCTAGGAATACCAGGTGCTATAGGTGTAAATAATAATAATAATGAATTTTAAAATTTTTTTAAAAAAGAATATAAGTTGTACATACTCACGATACAAGCATTAGAATGCTTAGGATAACCAAAAATGCAGTTTGCAAATTATATAACATTTTTATAAAATATAAAAATATGACATAAAAATCACCTATGAATAAAGTTTTAACTGATGTTATTACATGAAAATTCCTTGTCACTTCTATGTAAAAATTTAATGGTGATTCATTTGGTCATCAGAGTTCACTCTTGCCTAGTGAAACAGAATTTCATTCTAAGAACTAGACTATAAGCCCCAGGAAGGTAGAGAGCTGGGTGATGCAGTCACTCTTTCGTGTGCCCACTTACAGTTGTAGGCTGTGAGGCAGTCCATAGACACTTGTTGCTGATTTCTTCTCCTCACATAGTAATTACATGTATCATGTATTATGTTCCTGATAATTAGAGCAAATGCGAACACAATCTCTCTCCAGCCCTCCCTCCCTCTTTCTCTCTTTCACTATTTATGCTAATTTTTAAATTTCTCCTCGATTTTTGCTTATTGTTTTGTTTTTGCTTTAGGGACTTCAGGTGCTGAGGATTGAGTTGATTGTATTTCTTAGGTTAACATACATATTTTTTTGTTCTCATATATTATTACAAACTACATATTGTTTTATGTGGATGTATTTTTAACTTATGCAAATGATAATTATATATCTTAGTTTTGCCACCCAGTGAGTAAAATGAGTTTGGCTATTTCTTGTAGCTTCTGTTTCCCAGTTAATTAAAATTGGCTTTCCTCTTCCTCAGTGAAAGATTCCCAAATAGGAGAAATATATATATATATCTCCAGATAAAGAGGAAGTGTTACTTAACTGTTCCTAAGTGCTGAAGTTCCCATTAAAATATTACAAGAATCGTGTCTGCTTTGCAACAGCAGTAAAACATTACTCAAAGCACCACTTGTTAGAGTTAGAAAAAGGATCCTCATCAATTTTTTGTTTTTTAGATGTAGCTTAGGAGAATTTTTGCTTCTACATTCAGAAGTGAAATAAGCATATCTACGGACATGTTGCCTTGAACAAGCCGGATCCCATCTAATTTCGGAAGCTAAGCAGGGTCGGGCCTGGTCAGTACTGGGATGGGAAACCACCTAAGAAGACCAGGTGCTGTAGGCATAAATAATAATAAGTTTTTTTAAAAATGAAGAAACTAAGGCACAGAGTGAAAATTAGGTGCCCGAAGTCTTTAGTACTTGTCAAAAACAGGATTTGAATCCAAGTGGTGTGATTCTAGATCTAGGTGCCTAAGAAATTTGCTATGTTGTATGTGGATATTGTGTGATCATCACTCCCACCATCCCTGCCTCATACCTGTGCACTTGCTAACTGCCTATTAGCATCTGAACATGCTACTTGGGACATTTCCAACAGGGAGTTTTCTTTAACTTTCTTACTGATGCTTCTAGTACACCAAAATAGCAGCAAAGTATGCTCATTTCCTCTGATTTAAGAGCTTAGCTTTACCAAAACACTTTTGATATACAAAGAAAGTCTGATGGTCAAAATATAGCATAATCTTCCACCATTTGTTCTGTTTGGATCTGAGTGAAACATCAGCAAAGCCACTCTGTTTTTGTGTTCTTTGTTTGATCACAGTCGATGCTTTCCTCATATACAGATAGGCAGTTCTGAAGAGAACCTTTCATTTGTCACAATTATGCAAACTGTAGCTTGTTAAATACTTTAGCTTGATAAATGCTCATTATCCCGGTACAAATGATTTTAGTGTTTTTGTTTTTGTTTTCCCCTTTGCCAGAATTGTATCAGTTTTTCCACACATGTTGGACCATAGGCAGAGTGAAGGCCCAAAGGAACTTGTGATATGATAGGGGTGAGAGACTTCAGTTGCCTTTAAATGTCAAACCATATCCTTCCTGCATAATAAAAAATGTCAGTGTCTATTACTTTCTACTTCTTGGCATATATCTTGTACAAATCTCAAGTTTCATATGATGTGTTTTCTAGGTGGAAAGTTTTTTTAAAGACCTTACATTTTTCCATATTTACTTTTTAATTAGTAATTCAAATATATTACTAATATACGTTAGTAATTCAAATTACATAAATGATAGGCCAAAGTGAACAAAATATTAAAACAAATTACAAGCCTAACTGTCTTCTCCAGTCTTCGTAATTACTACAAATACTGCTGTGGTCCAGTGATCCAAGCAGAGTAAATCACAGTCTCTTTCTTGTGTGTTTCTCTCCTGGGAATAGACAGCTGGATCAGAAAGGTAGGCCTATGATCTAAGATCATCCAATCTGATTTCTGCTGTTCGAGTTTTGGAAATATATCTTAAAAAGCATTAATTTCCCTCTGTATGACAGAAAATGAAACTGGGTAAATATTAGAGCTATTGGTGTACTTGCTACTGAGGAGCAGGCAAAGTGGCTTGGTAATGAGAGGTAAATGAGACATACATCCAGAGAAAAAGAAATTCCAAGGAGCAGTAAAAGAATTTTTTTATGTGTTCCCCCAGTGTTCCTCCAGTCTATTGTTGACTCTACTAGTTATCGATTGTTGGGCAACAAATTAACTGAAAACTAAATGCCTTAAACAACAGCATTTAGCATCCCATGATTTCTGTGGGGCAGGGATCCAAAAACATCTTAAACTGGATCTTCTGTGTCAAAGTCCCTCACAATATTACAGTAAAGGTGCTGACTAAGGCTGTGATTTCATCTGAAGTCTCGACTCAAAAAGAATGTTCTTCCAAGCTCTCACATGGTTGTTGTCAGGATTCAATTGTGAACTGTTACATTAAGAGCCTCAGTTTGTCTTTAGCTGTTGGCCAGAGGCTTCTTCACAGGGCAGCTTATAACATGGCATCTGCCTTCATAAGAGTGGAAAGAGAAAGAACAAGATGGAAGCCACATTCTTTTATAACTTAATCTTGAAAGAGACATCCCATCACTTTTTCTGTGTTCTATTTGTTGGAAGTCACTACATCCAGTTAACACTCATGGGGAGGGGATTATGTATGGTATAAATACCAGGAATCAAAGATCACCGAAAGCCATTTTAAAAGTAGCCTAATATGCTGACGTCTTAGCCCTTACATATTGTGAAATAACCTAAATATTCCTGAAATAAATCTTAATTTTTGCTTAAACTAGCCAAAATTGGTTTTTATTATTTACAGCTAAAACTTCTTACATACTATTCCATAGTTTAATAAAATCCACATTAAGAATCAAGAGATAATTGTATTATGAGAAAATTTATTACTACATTTCTAAGTTTCCTTCACACACACACATACCCCTAACAGACTATTTAATAGTGATAAAGGTTGAGGAGACATGAGAAACGAAGTAGTAAGGACTTTTACCAACAGGAAAATCAATGTTAAAAAAAAAATCTCTGAAATCTTCAGATAGTCAGTGGCTATATAATGATAAATGGCCTTTCGTGTTCTTTATTTTTTTACCCCTAAATGCTACTGTGAAAAAAAATTTATTTTTCTGTGCTTTTGTTTTTTCAAATATCTTAGTTTTTCCCTTATCATATTGTAAAGTAGAAAGGCACACAAAAAAGTTGTATGACATTATGACTAGTCTGAATATTTCTCTCTGCTTCAGATTCTGAGATATATTTTTAATGGTCATTATAAAAACTGAAGAAAAAAAAACATAGTGAAAACCCCTTAATTTGGGTTACTATATTAACCTGTAGGAAGTGGAATAGCTTTTCAAAAAAAGCCTTCAGCAGAAAGTCCCCTCCCCGGTTGTTCCTTCAAACATTAACCTCAAGCATTTACTTCCTTCCATATTATTTATATATTTAACCTCAAAGTTTCTCTAAGAAGTAACAAGCAGAGATAAGAGAGAGCACAAATACCAGCCATCTGTAGACCAGACCTGACAGGCTTCAGGGTGGAGATGAAAACCTCTCATTTCATAGAACTAAAAAGGGGCTATTGTATACACCAGAATCTGGGCTGCTACTCCTCTGGGTCTCACCACTCAATCCAAAATTCTATAAATATGCACTTCAACCACATAAACATTTTCTTTTCAGTTTCTGGATTGCAGTTTATCTTTGCTGTGCAGAATCAATTTAGCTTTGAACAGAAAAAAATTGCAAAAAAAATCAAAAAAGCAGGTTTAAAAAGCCAAGAGACGTAATGGGTGTAATTTCCCAAACATGCCAGGACAGGACCACGTGTTGCATTTTATTTAAGAAAACAAAGAAATCCCCAAAGGATTACTTTAAATTTGTTTCTCATTTTAGTAAAGATTTCTTGTTTTGATTGGTTCTGTCAATTGAAATAGACCCTGCAGGATACAATGGTGTTATAAACCACATCCAAAAGAACTCTCAATTAGATTTGGTACCACCCTAAGGTGATGAGAGAGACAGGGGAATATGGTAAATGTAGATCACCTTTCCCAGGTGCCTTCTCTGGATTTTTACAGTTAAAAAAACAGGGAGGTAAAAAAGAAAATGAAAAAAGGCTTGCACAAGTTGTTGTTTTTTTTTTTTCCATTAAATATAGCATACATTTTTTTTCCCCCATTTTTCCTCAGTTGACGAGCCTCCCAAATTCTTCATACCACCAGCATAAGTAAAAAGTTCTTCTTACTACCAACCATCTTCTACACTGCTGGTTTCACATACATCATAGTTGCTGATTGCAGCCCAGCTGTCCAATCCTGCTGATTTTTTCCCGCAGTGGCTCTATCACCTGGTCTTGACTGGCACATATCATCTATTATCTTCAAGTATGTGATGCCCTGCCTCACCAATAACACCAGATGGGCCAGTAAATCTCAGTTTTGACTATACATTAGAATTAACTAGAAAAACATTAGAAAATAAAGTCCTCATTTCCAGGCTGCCCCCTGGACCAATTGCATCAGAATCTCCAGTGGCGAGATTCAGGCACTGATATTTTTTAAAGTTCCCCAGTGACTATAACATGTAGCCAAACCTGAAAACCACTGCTAGATTCCATTTTGATATATTAACTAAGATCTTAACTGATGAATAGATAGGGCACTTGATTAAGAAATAATATTATATAAATTATACCTCACTAAAAAAATTTTAAAGTTAAAAAATAAATAAAAAGTTAAAAAAAAAAAGTGAATTTTCCCTTGGAAACACAATGACCACTGTCTAATTTAAGGGAGTATCACAAACTTATTGGATCTTCATTATTATCCTTAAGAAAACATATTTCAAAAAATTCTACAAATTATAGAAGATATGCTCTCTTCTCTTATAAAAATATAACTCAACAGGTTAGTTGGAGGAAAAAAAGAATGGTGCTGCTTTTGATAAACTACCAAAAGAGAACATTATCAGAAAAGTATCAATTTATAACTAGGGCAAAAATACTAATAATATATCACAAGTGTGAAAACCCATCTTTTCACCATTAAGTTGACCCTGACAAAGCAGTAATAGAGTATTGAAGTCTGGAAAAAATCCTTTAAGATGTGCATTCATGTCATTCTATGCCTGAAGAAACTCAGTGTCAGAGATAAGTGATCAGTGTAATGTTATATTGTTCTTGAAGGGTGTTATAAAAACCACCTAACTCCTCACTCCTAGTCCAGGGGGTGTGTTTTTAATGTGTGCAAAAGTATTTCATTTAGAATCTGACAAATAGTAAATGCTCAATAAATTGTAGCGATCAATAGAAGTAATGGTGGTGGTAATGATTGTACTGGTAATAATAATGTCTACAAAGCTTTAGTCTGTATTATGATTACTGCCTTAAAATACATCACAAATAAAAGCAACTGTTTCTTTTGTTGACATTCCACTTATTTGAAACATGGGAAATTTCAGAGCAAAATAATAAAAAAGGAGGAGTAAAAAAGGCTTTCATTAGAGCTGTGATGAAAACTTAAAATAACCTTTAACTACTTAATGGAACATCAGTTGAACATTTTATGTAATTAATTATAAAATATAAATAACTTGATCTGATTTTATCTTTATCTAGAAAATCCTGGAGTACCATGTATATGATGAAAATACTTTATATATCTAACATATATATATTAAGAAGTTGAACGTACTTTCCTGTGTTACTTAATTTAATTCTCACATAGAGTCAGGCTATATAGATACAATTACCCCTTCTTTACAATTAATAACATAAGCTTAGGACGTAGCCAAAGTGGCTCAACTAATAAGTGGTGAGGCTAATACTTCATTGCAGGTTTTTTACCTTTGAGTCTTTCATTAGGTTACATACTTGTACTATGTCAGTGTAGCCTTTTGAAAAATTGACTTTACAGAGCTCCAGTGTAATGCTGTGTCTTTGGCTTTCATTGAGTAAAATTTGAAATATTTCTATTTGAAAATTTGTTTTTAAAAATATAGTACCTCATTATGTTGCTCAGTATTTCTTATTTAAAGGCTTTGGAGACAAAGTAATCTCATCCAGAGTCAGGAAATTCAAAGTCATGAAATTCAGAGTCAGGAAAGTATCTATACCACCCGACAAGCTGAGATTTCCTTTCCTTAGATTATGAGAGTTACATGATCCATTTAGTGTCTCTCTTTGCCTTGGCTTCTACGAAACTCAAAGCATAGTTTTATACTTGCTCATTCTAGTTTTTCTCAGTCCAGGTTTTTATGATACATGTTTTCCTCTCCAAGACTACCACCCTTTTCATACATGACCTTTGCTTTTTAATATTTGTCTCTGATTTGATTTTATTATGCTGTAATTTTGGTAGACGTCTGTAGTGTTCAACGACTTAAAGGCTATTTCTCCCCTTTGTGCTAATAGAACCTCAATACTTGTCGGTTACTTTCTTCTCCCCATTCTCAGGGCATATGGTTTAGAAGGAATTAATACTAATCTTTTAGAGCCAAGGATGGAAACATGCCCCAGGCCAGGCCACTCAGTGTTCTCTGTTCCTCTGGCCACAGTAATTGGATCAAGAGTGAGTCCATGACATAACACAAGTCAGTCCTATCAAAGCACATTCAAATGCTTTTACTAGCAAGACTGCGAAGGGAGAGTTAAGTTTTCACTAGAATGGCCAGAAAGATGGATACAAAATTAGGGCTTCTGGCTATCATCTTGCCTTTCAGGAAAGAATATCTGAGAATGGAACCAATCTAAAGAAAAGTAGATCTGAGATTTGAAGGTATAGACTGAGGCCTGTTGCCTCTGGATCTAGTTGTGTTAGATGTGGGCTCTACCTCAGTACTTCAGGGGGGGAAGTTTTCACTAGAATGGCCAGAAAGATGGATACAAAATTAGGGCTTCTGGCTATCATCTTGCCTTTCAGGAAAGAATATCTGAGAATGGAACCAATCTAAAGAAAAGTAGATCTGAGATTTGAAGGTATAGACTGAGGCCTGTTGCCTCTGGATCTAGTTGTGTTAGATGTGGGCTCTACCTCAGTACTTCAACTGGATGGGCTTAAATTCCCTTTTGTATTTAAGCCATGGTTGTTGAGGTTTTCTGGACCTTAAAATCCAATGTGGATTGACAAATTTAGTAATTTCTATTTACACAACAAGTTCAATTTGAAAGTGGAAAGGATGTAAATTGAAATAAATATACACCTCATGCAGGTTTTTATCCTTAATACCACAGGTAATCAAGTATTTGATTATCTGGTGGTTATTTTGCTCATCCACCCTTCTTTCACAGGACTAAAATATAATAGCATTACAATACATCTTTGTTTTGTTTTGTTTTGTTTCTGATTGTGTACAACATAGCAAAATGTGCTTATTTTTTTCCGTTTGGTAATAAATCTGAACCCATTGTCAATAAAGTAATTTTAAATTTCAAATAATGAATTCAATGAACACTGTATGTACTCTTTTCAAATGAAGATGTTTCAGCTCTTACAGCTCCAAGATGCTCAAGTTAGGTTCAAAAGGCTCTTCTGGGCTGGTTATGTCAGTGTTTGACCTACCTGCTGACTTATTTAGGTCCAGATATTTTTAATTTCGTTACCAGTAATGTCAAATGCATAAACTATTCCTGTTTACCTTTATTTGTTCTATTGTGGAATGTTATTAATTTCAATTATTCGAATTTAGTGCCTCAGGATTGGGCATAACCTCTTGTCAAAGGTTTAAAGTACGGCTTAAAATCTTATACACATGAGACTTTAGTGTGTGTGTGTGTGTGTGTGTGTGTGGAATCAGTTTTATGTCTTTTAGTTCTACCTCTTGTTATGAAAGGAATGTTTATGTGCTCCAAAAATTCATATATTGAAGCCCTAACACTTAATATGATAATATTTGAAGACGTAGCTTTGGGGAGGTAATTGAGGGTTAGGTCATGAGGATAAAACTCTTATGATAGAATTAGTGGCCTTACAAAAAAAGGAAGAAAGAAGGAGATAGCTTACTCTCTGCCACATAAGGACACATGAAAGTGGCTGTTTGCAAATCTGGAAGAGAACTCTCACCAGCTGTATCTTAATCTTTAACTTCCCTGTCTCCAGAACTGTAAGAAATAAATTTCTGTTCTTTAAGTCAGGGGTCCCTAACCCCTGGGTCATGGACCGGTACTGGGCCATGGCCTGTTAGGAACTGGGACACACAGCAGGAAGTAAGCGGTGGGCAAGCAAGTGGAACTTCATCTGTATTTGCAGCCACTCCCCAGAACTAACATCACCACCTCAGCTCCATCTCAGATCATCAGGTATTAGATTTTCACAGAAGCACTGGAACCCCAAAAGGTTGGGGACCGCTGGTTTAAGCTACCCAGGCTATGGCACTTAGTCATGGCGAGCTCGAGCTGACTAAGATACTTCCTATGGAAGTTTCTAGTCTTTCTGGCCTAATTGCAGAGTCTGTTTCTTTTTTTATATGCTAAATATAGTAGTTTAGGAAAAAGCCTCCTAAAATTGAGAATAAATAACCAAACTTTGAGGTTATATTTTATTCTCATGATAGAAAGAAAATTTTCCATTAAAAGGCAAACCTTCTCTTTCAAAAGTTTAAACAGAGAGTTCTTTAAAAAGATTATATCAGCTTAAATATAGGTTGCTGGAGATCTGAAAATATAAGAAAAGTTTTTGGCTTTTATCCCATAGCATTTTTATTTGAGGGTGAATTGGATTCATTTTAATTTCTGCACAAGTGGAAAGTTTCCTCCTTATTTTTCTCCCTTTTACTGACAGGCAAAATAGCACATGTAGTTTGTTACTTTCATTAGTGTTATTTTCCTCCTTTACATTATCTATTTTTCTCTGAAGGCAGTGTTGTTTGGTGAAAAAAAACACTGGTTTCAGAATTTAAAGATCTGTTTTAGGCCTGTCTAATTAGCTGAGAGAGTTTGAGCAAACCATTTAATTTTTCCTGTTTTTCTATCAGTAAAATAAGAACATTAATAGCTGACAAATTTAGCTCATGTGATTTTGTAAGGATTACATGAGTAATTCTGGCAACTATAATTTTACTCAACAAACTAACAAAGATTATTAAGTGTCTACCATGTGCCATGTACTGGGCAGACCTCTGGGAGCAGAATGATAAAAATAGAAGTTTTAAAAATTATTTTAAATAACATTACTTTGGTCAAGAATCTCATAGATTGATAGAGAAAGCAGACAAACACAGAATTGTGAAGATGTAATGTGCTCTCAGAGTACTTTGTCTTTGTAGCTTTATCAAGGCTTATAACTCTGTTATCATCAATGTCCTTCTACTTCTTCTTTTAATGTCTCTTCTCCTTACAAGGTTATGGACTCCATGAGGGCGTTGTCTGTTTTGCTAACCACTCTGTCCATAGTGCCCTCAGCATGATTATTTAGGAACTGGGAGGGAAAAAAAAAAAAAAATCTGGGGAAGCCACTTGAGAAATTCAGTGTGATATTATTCCTAAAGTCAGTCAACGCTAAATGACATTCTCAGTTTAATTCCAAAAAGAGAGAAAACCCCCGACCTTCTATTTTTTGCACAAATTGAGAGCTTTCCTTTTTATAATTCTTTGCAAATCAGTTAACTATATATAATTTCTATCACTGGACCCAATTTTTTTCTGGACCCTGATTCTACATGAGCAAATAGTCAGGTATCAGTTTTCATCCTCTCAGACTAAATTACATTAAACCATCAACAATAATGAAAAAGAAAAAGCAAAAGGGTGCTTCGTCGAAGTAATAGCCTTAAGTATTTCATGGTTAGCCTCTTTTCACACATTCTGGTTTTAAGCTGCAGCTGTGCCCGGGTTGTCCTTGCAGTAAATATATCACCAGGGCACGTAATCTTGTTCTGTAACCTCCTGCAAATCCCAGGGATGTGCAGAATTCATCAACTCCAAGTTACGTGAGGCTGGAGTTTGAAGAGAAAATCCTCTTCCTCTTACAATTCCAAACATATTAAAGAAATGCCCTTAGCAGGGATTTTTACTGATAGGTCCCCTTTGCCTTAGTGATGTAGATATTGTTTAATTCTTTTGCCAAGAAGAGCTTATGGAAACTAAGATCCTGAAGGAACTCTGCATTTTGACTAGTATCTGCCATTAATTTATTCTGTTTTCTAAAGGCTGATTCTCAGAAAAGAAATGCATTGAAATTATAATTGAAAACAGTTAATTCTGGTTAGATTGAGATTACATTTTTAAAAGATGTGCATTTATGGTTTACACTGTGTCCTACAATTTAGAAAACAGAATCGAGAAAATGTTCGTAATTTGGAAAAATTTCAAAGATTCTTTAAGTTTGTTTATTTTTACTTTCCGGAATTAAGGAAAGGTTGAGGAAGTGTGCTGATATGAACAGGCCCTTTGGCTCTGAAAATCAGCTCAATAGTAAATAGCTGAGATTTTCTAGCTATTCTGACCTTATTTGTGATTATACTGCTTTGTCAGGTCAGAACTTGTGTGAGAGAACCAAGAATCTACTTTCCACTTAAAGGTTAGATGGGCAAGAGTCAGAATGTCTGCTTTCACAGGACACAATCTGTTCTCAACTGTAGCATTACTCTTGTTCAGTTTTCTAAGAGATCTCAGAATGATTCTGATGTGTAGGAAAGAAGCCATTATCTTATTATTTCTCCCCAAGCAGCAGATGCCTCTATGATAATAAGAAAATAAGAATATTATTGTATTTTCCTAATTGCATCAACTTATTACCCTCACGTCTGGTATTTTTCAAAGCCCATTAAAGGCTAGAATCCATGGTTTTCTTAAAAATCCTCTCCCTTTCTCCAAAAACACAAAAGAAAAGATTATACTATTTTGTACACTGCAATAATGTCCCAAAAGTTTCAAACAATCATTTACTATTGAAGAATAACCTAATTTCATTACATTATAACTTTCCTTAAGAGTAATTTATGCTGTCTATGAGAGAGAGAGAGAGAGAGAGAGAGAAAAAGGGAGAGAGAGAGAGAGACAGATGGGAAAATTACTAAAATCTCTCAACTGTCTAAGTTTGTTGGGGTAATTTGATCTTTTTCTCTGGGGCACACAGGAAATAGTATTTACTGAGACTAATGTTATCAAGATGGTAGAAATTCACCCTTGATATATATACAGGCTTTGAAATGCTGAAGAAGTAGATGTAAATAGGTAATGCTTACCTTTGTTACTCAGTTGCTGAGGAAAAGATGTACTACGTGTTCTCTGTCTGCTTCCCTTCTAACTCTCCTTTCTCAGCACTTATACCTGCCACACAAAGTATATTCTAAATTTATAATCGAATTACAGAAAGTTGGAGAACACAACCACCAAAGTAAACTGTTTTCCATAAGTCACATTTGTGATTTGCAAAGAAATGCTTGAAGAGCATTGCTAAAACTATAATTTTTAAATGACAGCTAGCCACAGAAAGTATTTGATTTAGGTGTAACACATCTAACCCCAAACCATATACCTGACGTGTTTGACTTGATTATCTTTTTTGCACAGATCCATCTTCTTTTATACTCAAGTCTTAATTTACATAAGGAGAATTGGGATAACTAAAGTAATTTCAATGGAAGAGTTCTGAACATGACTACAAACTGATATAACCTTTTAGTTCACTTTAAAAACAATTGAATACGAAAGGTTGGTAAGAATTCAGTTCACCATATGTCCACTTAATGATTATTTGGAAACAACAAGGAATAGACCTCCCACAGACAGCTCTCTTTATTACCAGATTTCTTCAAAGCATGGGCTTAGAGTACAATACGTTTTGAGCTTGAGAATGGGTAAGAAGCTGGCCCCACATAGACTGGTAAATGAATTTAAATGGTCCCTTGAATGATTATCCAGAAAGACCTTTATACAATATATACAATTAA
The DNA here is from genome assembly GCF_000325575.1 of Pteropus alecto. Lineage (NCBI taxonomy): Eukaryota > Metazoa > Chordata > Mammalia > Chiroptera > Pteropodidae > Pteropus > Pteropus alecto. The sequence continues at coordinate 24,121,524 of NW_006443138.1, forward strand.
TTTCAGCCTTTTTATTCCTTTATATTAGAAGACATTATCACTCAATATTAGAAAATGTGAAGTGAAAGGGTCATAATGGAAGAGAAGAAGTGAGAGAATCTATCATGTAAAATTTGTACAGCACCAACAAATACTGACTCTGGTGAGAAAAGATCTGGGTTAAATTTGAAAAATTATTTTTTAAGTTTCAGTATCCTTATTTCTAACATTGTGATATAACAACTATTTCTCTTGGTTTGTGTGAGAATTAAAATAGATGATATGTAAATATAGGGGATTTATAAAACAAAGCATAACATAAATGAGACATATTATATTATTTGAATTACATAACAGAAAAGGTCTGGGGCATCAATATATATTGTAAAATAGATAACATTTATGGACCAGAACTTGTTCATGCTGATTTGCACTGACTCATGAGAGCTGATGGTTAAATTTTCAGAAATTATGTGAGCCAGTTGACATCATGTTGGTAGTTTGAAATGGGGCTATTTACACCATGAAAATGGGCAAGTACTACGATCAGTGTTTGTTCCCTTCCCCCCCCCCGCTCCCTGCCCCCCTCTTGAGACCTAGTTTACCAGTACATCACTGGAAACTCATTCTGTAGGTATAGGTATAATTCTAGCAATCTATTGCTATTTAACAATACCACTCCTATATTTAGCAATTTAATACAACAGCTACCACTTATTATATCTCAACAACTACCATTTGTTTTATTCTGTGCAGTGACTAGTCTTGATGTGTTACCTACACAACTGGCCAAATATATCAGACTATTGAAGATTTACTGAAAATAGAATTTAAAAAAATTCTACATATTCTCTAAAACACAATGGATTCTTAAAAGGGTATCAAGTGTTTTGAATAATAAAAGGAAGCTAATAATAAACCTAATCAGGAATTGTTTGAGTGGCTAAGTAATTCAAGTTTGTAAGGTTACAAAAAGCAGTCTCACAGGCATCTTGATATAGAAAAAGAAATAGAGCTGGGTTAGAGACTGGAGTGTTATACCACAAGCAAATGAAGGAAGGCCCTACTGGTGAGTACACATCACAGGAAGAGCACAGTACATGGGATGTGTGTCAGTGATGATACTCCCAGCTTCAGAAAACAGAAAACCTAATTAAATTAGATTTCTTATCTCACAAAATAAGAATTCTTGAGTTTGGTGGTTGCAGGGTTGCTTAATTTAATAGCTCAATCATGTCACCTGTTATAGGCCTGCTTCTTTATTTTTTTCTCTGGACGTTACCTTCACAGTTGGTGGCAATATATTGTGTTGCCCAAATCCAAACATCAAATCTTCATATGACAAAGTCTAAAGGCAGAACAGAAGATCAAGTGAGAGTGAGGAGAGAAGTGCTGGCCCTGTTTTCCACATCTCTCTCTTTTTATTCGGGAGAAAGTACTTCCCAGATGCTACTTAAAAGATTTCTTCTTATTTCATTGTTCAGAACTGGGTTCCATGACCATCCTTCAACCATTCACTAGCAAAAGGGAATGGATTAACCATAGTCCAGTTGAGCCAATTTCCTGGAACTCTGGGGAAGACTGTCTTTTTTGCACATGTCATTATTTGATATCTGAACAAAATTGGAGTTGTACTGGCAAAAAAGTAGGGGGATATGGCTACTGAGGGTGAGGGCAACAGAGTATCTGCCAGGTTGATTCTTAAAGTGGCATCATGATTCTGTGGAATTGATCCATTTAAAGTAATGTTTCTTTAGAAGTTAGAAGTGCAAGAACATGGTGCACCGAAGAGCTGGGTGTAGGGCCCAATATAAATAGGCTGAGTTTCTAAGGAGTGTCAGATGAGAAATGAACAGTAGCAGAGAGTAACTTAGATTTATTGAGGATTTACTGCCAAGCACCATGCTAGGCACTCCCTTTTTCAACATCATATTTAATATTCAGAAAGGAAGATAGAATTATCTCTGTTGTAGGGATGAGGATCAGAAAGAAAACCATTAAGAGGTAGTGAAGCTGGGAAATAAAACTCATGTCTTTATAACTCCAAGGACGATCTGGCTCAACACCGTGTTAATGAGAGCTATTTCATGCTCCGCCTTATGCTAGATACTCATTTTGCCCCATTTATCTCTCCAACATTCTCGCTCTTTCAACCACCCCCACACCGCTGTTGAAAGGGAGGAAGGCGGTGAGCAATAACAGCCAAAATCCTCCAAATTTTCTAATGTACTCTATACCAATCCACTGTCTCAAAGTTTTGTACTGAGGGAATAATGAGAAAAGCAAAAAACAATCATACAAATAATGGTGATAGTACATTGCAGTCCTTTATTTAATGTCACTGACCTCATCAATTTGACCAATTTAAGGCAAACTGATGGTTGTATGCATCAATATCAAGGGTGACTACACCGAATACTCAGATTAAAACTCAAATTGGTTTTGAAATTCAGAATTATTTTGATATTGGATATTTTCACGGTTAATGGCACCGAGAGACCTCACTGCATAAATGCTTTGACCTCAGAAATTTGGTGAGATATAGAAGGAGATTACCTGTATGTCCTGATTCTTTTGAGCTGTCTGATAGAAAAGGTAGATGGATGATTGACCTCTACTAGAAAAGACATTTCAGCAAGAAAATAGTCATTAGATTCTTTGTATAGCTTTCTCAACTAGGCATCTGAGTTTATCAAAGATTATTATGTTTTCTTCTGAATCTTCAGGAGGCCACTGTATAAAGTCTTCTCTCTTTGGGATACATTTCAAGAGGAGCTTATTTTAGGAGGCTTTCCTGGGGAGTGAAGGTAGCCAGGGGTCAATTTTGGCAGGATATTTTCAGCCCATAGATGAAGTTGTTTATGGGCCCACAAACACATTCCCTTCTGTTAAATTAGAGTGAAACAAACTTACATCACTCCCCATAACATTTTCTAATGTATAATGTTTCTTTCTTTAACATATAAGCTATTTTGTAGGATGGCAAACATCCCGAAAGGATTGCAAAATTCAGGCAGTTGCTCAGATTCTTGAATCCCCAAATGTTTTAATATTTGTTTTATTAAAATATTTTGCAAATGGCCAAACAATTATCTAGGTTTTGCAGCTTTCATTATAAGAACAATACCTTTTAAATGATGCTTCAACTTAGGCCTGCGTAAGCGGTATCATATTTATAACTCTTTTTTTTTTTTTCCATAAAAGAGATCAGAAACTTGGTGATAATGGATCATGAAACAAACAAAAAAAACAGCAACAAGAAAAACTACCGAATGGTTCCTTTATCCTAGTTTCTCTCGGCTCAAAATGTCTTTAAAAGGGGCAAGCATTTCCCCGGGGAGATCATCCAACCAACAGCTTGAAAAAATAGTGCTTTTAGAAGCTTTTGGTTGTGAGAATGAATTGAGGTGATTACTAGGGTGTTTGTTTGGCCAGAGTCTTTGTTCCACTAGTAAAATGGCAGCAGTGAAATATGGAAGAAAAACAAATTTTAATAAAAGGAAAGCAACTCAAACAAAAACACGTTGCATTGGTTATAGTGGTCTTTAGGTTCTGGTAAATTAGAGCAATTGTCCCCAGTGCCCAAGTGTGGGGTATGTGTGTGTGGCACAGGCCTGCGTTGAAGAGGGGGAGGGGCCGTACTGCAGCGGGGCATCTGGAAGAGAAAAATCCCTCCAGCTGTTGCCGAACAAGACTGGGGTCTAATTCATACATAATGCAGGCAGTCAATTATGCATGCCCATGCATATTATCTGACATATATGTCTCAGAGGGAACAAATAGCCATTTTCAACCCTAAGTCCTTCTAGGGAGAGTAGAATGAAAGGCCCTTTTGTCCTTTTGTGTACTTTGAAGGTGGGTCTGCAACTAGGACTGCGAGTGGGGCCTGGAAGAAACCCTGGCTCCACTGGGGAGCTCCTCTTTGACCGGTCTGGAGGGGAAACATTTTAAAGCACATGTTAATAAAGAATGTATCTGATTATTAACTCCCTTCCACAGGAAGCACAAATTCTCTGCTTATTTTTCTTTAGAATTTCATGCACAATGCCATCAGAAAATGTATCTTAAGCTTTTTCATCACCTACTCTTTCTATTCAATCTCCTTCTGGCATCATGATCAGGAAGAAATTAATTTCCTGCTTTGGTAAGGAAATTTTTAGCTTCCAAAATAGACCAGACTTTACTTCCTGCTCTATCTTTTCAATCCCTTTTCTTTTAAACCTTAAAAAAAAAAAAAAAAAAATCTGTAACGATAAGAGTACAATTTTAGAGCTGCTTTCCGAGCTAAACTTGCCTGCTATTTTTCAATGAATTACCAAATTGTATGATGATATGTCTCAGAGATATTTTTAAAAAATAAGAGAGCTACTCAGTGTACAAATTTATCGAGTTCATAAGTCGTGAGTACATATGATAAATCTATATGCTGTTATTTATTAGCTTGCTTCTTCCTCTTTCTAGAATCTTCACTCTACCTTGCTGCTTCTATTCACAGGGCATATATAGTAAAGACAAAAATATTACATTGTAACTCTGATCTCAGGTCGGGGAGATTGGTTCAGGGTTGTTTAATGAAGTGGGATATTTTTTTCTTGGGACAAAGAACTTAGGCCGATCTTTCTATTCAAAGCTGTTAAGTTCCAGAGATGTTGACTGTAATGCTTTCCACATGTGGCAAAGAGAAAGTGAATCCCAAATGTTTTGTTGTCCTTGGTTGTAATTCTCTTCTGAGATCGAGTAATATTCTTTTCTTAGATTCCACGAAACATCTTGGTGTCCTCGTTCATAATAAATTGTCTTCTATGTTTAAACTAGTATGAATCGAGTCTCTGTCCCTTGCTGGAAGAAGAGTCCCAAGTAATACAGCAGCTATCTTTCAAAAGACAGTCAAACTTTGCTCTTCAGTGGGTCTGTGTTCCTCACTGCTAAGAAAGGCAGCACTTTGAGAAAAGACAACAGGATTTAGTGCCCAAGGCTGTTTTAAATTCCTGTTTTGTCTTTTACTAGCTCTGTGCCCTTGGGTGAATCACTCTCTGATAATACTATCTCCTTTACAGTATTGTTTTTAGGTTTAGAAACAGCACAAGTAAAGTAGCAAGAGTATCATAGGTATCCAAGGAATGGTAACTGTACTCTAAAAATAACTATTGCTATTACTTAAAAGGAACTCTCAAAAGTGCAAAACTGCAGTGACTCAGAGTTTATACTCACTTTTTTTCCTCTTTGTTCCCTTCCCTCTTCTCTCTTTTTCTCTTTCTTTTCAGTTTATTTACCTTTTAGAGAACCAGAGATTGTGCAGGAATTCAAGTAGTCACTCACTAGGTTGCTAGGAAATAGCTAGAGAATTAGTGTAGAACATACATTTTTGAACATACATTCTTTTGAACGTATATTATTGCCAGAACAATTTTCTCAATTGTTTCAGATCCACTCCTTCTTGGTTCAATATTGCCACTATGCCCTTCTGTTTTAATCTGGGGTCCTCGAGGATTCATAGGCAGAAATGTACATACTAGTGGTTAACAGGGAGTGCTTATGGGAACAACACCTGTGCGAGCGAGTGAGCAATATGATGGGGCAGAGGGAACAGTTGCTCTGTGATTCTGGTGCTACTGGGGCCTCAGTCCACCCACTTCTCCACCTCACTCTGACACCCGCCCAGTAGCTCTTGTACTGACTTGGCCCTTCAGAATTATTTCGAAAAGAGGCAAAGCAGCCAGACCTTTGCGCTCCGCATTCAGGATGAATTCTGGCTGCAGGCTACTGCCAGGAGAAGATGTAACCTGGGGCGAAGCGGTTTGCTTTAAAAGGAAGTCTTGGAGTGGGACTCAGCTGTGAGCAGCGAGTAGCCAGCTCTCCCAACAACTGGAAGAATGAGTCCCTGGGTACTGAAGCGGGTATCTGGCTGGTGCATCACAGCATCCACCACTCTCCGATTCAGGAGTACGTCTTTCGATCTATATTGTAGTAACTGAATATTGAGCAAAGGACTCTATGCAATAGAGAAGTCAATCATGAAAATATCTTAAGATTCATTTTTAAAACATCACTCTTTGCCCCCTTAATCTCAGAGTATCTGCTGACTTCTATAATTTGGGAAATATTTTCCAATCAGTGTACTACAAGAAAAATATTCCTTGTGGCAGAAAACGATAGTAAGATGTTACCAATTATAGTCTCAGTTCTACTGTCTAAACGAGGTGCTAAATTCCATGTGTTGAGGCCACCTTCATTTTAGGATGCTGCATTTTAAATCCCTACAAGGACTAATCCTAGGAAACATACTCTGTAATCTCTGTAATCCAATAGGGCACCAAGACAAAAGACCTGCATTGTCAGCACAGGCTGAGAAAGTACCTGATGAGGCATGAAATCTAGGCCCTTTACAGACTAGATGTAATGAATTAATGAGAAATAGAGAACTAAATAGAGGAGAATTTAAAATTTTACCTTACCTTATTTTATATCTCATTCAAAATAGGATGACAACATACGAGATCATTTAAATCAAGTTGGAAATAGTTCTCTTTCTGAGGACATTTGAATGATTCATTACAGGCTTTGGGTCCTAAAACTGGGTGTTTACCCATAAGGGTTCTATTGTGGGATTTCCATACAGGATTTTGTTGAAGACTCAATTATTCTTTCACTTATTGGGCACTAAAAGTCATTGGGTAGTTCTATTTATGTTTTCCAATAATTGTTTTGCTATCACTGTGCCTATTTAAATATCTAGTGAAATGACTAAGTTCAGAGAAGGAGAAAATATTAAGTTTAGCATTATGCTTTCCAAAAAATGTGTTGATAAGAAAATTATGCCTTTAAGCTACTTGTGTTGATTTATGTACTATGGTATATATTTGTGGGTTTAGAGGAGCAATTCTTTTTCTTTCTCCTGGGATGCCATGTAAGCACATTCATATGGTTGTATTAAGGAATAAAAAGTTTAAAATTACCTTGGCTGACGCAAATATTATCTAAGGGAATCCATAAGTTCGTAATGATATAGGCTAATACGACCATGTCTTGCCCCTACCACAGTTGATTGTTCTAGGAGTGAGCATCTAACCAATGCAGGGTGAATGTCTTCTCTTACCAGAATTTACAAATTGGATTGAGGGCAGAGAAGTCAGGCTCTTGTTGCCAATGGGAACTTTCAGATGTGAAACTTGGGGACTATAGTTGGCCTTGGTCCCTACGAGGTAGAGCATGCCATTATGCAGAGAGAAGCAGAGAAGAGAGAAATAATAAATGGAGAAAGAGAGTGGGCAAAGTATGTATTTCCATTTTTCTTTTTTCCTAAAGCTTAGATGAATTCCTAACTTTGCACAGTGTGACTGGTCAGCTCTTATTTGATTAATTCAGATACCTTAATTTCCTTCCCATGAATAAATACCCTTTGCTGTTAGTGCAAATTGTATTTCTATCATCCGTAATTAAATAACAATGACAATAAAAATAAACATGCATATAATAGGAATTAAAGCCCCTCTTTTTCTTAGGCTAGTGGTGTATTAGTTTCTTAGGGCTGCAACAACAAATAACCACAAATTTGGTGGCTTAAAACCAGAAATTTACTCTCTAACAGTCTGGAGGCCAGAAGTCCAAACTCAAGTCATTGGCAGAGCCACACTAGCTCCAAAGACTTGAAGAGAGAATTCTTCTTTCCCTCTTATTGCTTCTGGTGGCTGAAGGTTTTCTTTGGCTTGTGGCACCATACACTAATTTCTACGTCTGTCTTTGTTATCTGTCTGAATATCTGTATCTCCCAAATCATTTCTGCCACTCTTCTATTTATTTATTCATTCATTCATTCATTCATTCATTCATTCATTCATTTTTTAAACGCCTACAGCACCTGGTATTCCGAGGTGGTCTCCCATACAAGTACTAAACAGGCCCGACCATGTTTAGCTTCCGAGATCAGATGAGATCAGGTACGTTCAGGGTGACATGGCTGTAGACACCGCCTCTCTTTTATAAGGACACCAGCCATTTGATTTAGGGTCCACATAAATCCAGGCTTATTTCATCTTGAGATCTTTTACTATACTTCTAAAGACTTTCTTCCCCCCAAATAATTTTACATTTACAAGTCATTTTCTGGTAAAATTATCTTCTGAGAGGTTACTATTTGACCAACTACAATTGATTATCAATCAAGGGTTATTTTACCCTTCAGGGTCATTCTGTCTGGAAGTAATTCTGATGTCACTAATTGGGTAGATGATAGTACCGACATATAAGACAAGGATGCTGCTCAACATCCTAAAATGCACAAAACTGTTCTCACCAACAAGGAATTATCTGGTTCCCAATGTCACTAGTAGTTGAGAAATGTTGCTTTAGACAATGACTGTTGTTGTAATATACCAATCTGGCTAATGCTGACTGTGGACAACTAATATAAACTCTAACTAAATACTGAAAGTGAACTCATGAAACTGTCAGTCTATCACTGAGGGAAGTCATTACTACATAATTTAATCAAAAACCAATTGTAATTAATATAAGTGATATGAAGTAGAATAGTTACCTAATTATTTCAATCATGTAAAGTCATAAAGTCCCCAAAGATCTTATGTTGCTATTTCCACAAAGTTAAAATAAACATTTTTATATTTTAATCTTTCTGAAATCTGAAATGCATATAATGTATACATTTAATGTGTATATTCAATGTTACATCGTTTCTTTTTTTGCCTTAAAACTATTTTTAAATTGATGGTGCCTCTTAAATTCCTTATCTTAGAATCAAAGATATATCATAGTAGCTATTTTTCTTCTAAAAAACTACTGACATGTGTAGATAGAAAGTACTCCTTGTTAGTTTGATTTTTTTTCCCAGTACAACTTTCAAGACCTTATATAGGACGTATGAATCACACTCTCTCTGGAGATGAGACCTGGAAACGGCATTTTAATACGTTTCCCAGGTGATTCACCTTTAGATGATCCAGTAGGTGTTGGCTCTCCAGGTTGGAGGATTACTGATATGAAAAAGATGCTAGGTTTAGAGAGAGGGTTTTAGTCTTCACTAATTCTCTGACCTTGGGTAAGCTAAATAATCTCTTTGGGTTTTACTTTCTTTATTCAAAGAGTGGTTCTCACACTTCAGTGTGCATTAAGATCACCTTGACTGACGCAAATATTATCTCAGAGAATCCATGAGTTTGTAATGATATAAGCTAATAGATGAATAAATAAATGGGAAAGAAGAGACAGCTCTTCCTTATTGTAGAATGCCAACTACCACATATAGAGAGAATGGTAGAGTTAGAAAATCATCAATAAATGCTAAAACTAGTGGTAAAATTTGATGAATAGAATACTTATATACTTTCAAATTATCTCCCCATAAATTACTTATTAATTACAAAATGAAAAATAGTAACTCTACAGTAGATAAACCTGGCAGACACTACCTTAACTAAGTGATCAAAGCTAATATCACCAACATTGGGACAAAGTGTCATCACATGCCTCCTGATATGATGCACCAAGAACACAATGGCACTTTAGTGATATTCCTGCCAAAAATGCATGACATATTTTAATTATGAAGAAATATCAGACAAATTCAAATTGAAGGACATTCCAGAAAATAACTGGCATGTACTCTTCAAAAACTATCAAGGTCCATAAACACAAAGACTGAGGAACTTTTCCAGTTTAAAGGAGAGTAAAGAGACATGAGAACTAAATACAACAAATGACACCACATAGGACAATTGACAAAATTTGAAAATATACTGTAAATTAGATAATAGTAGTATGTTAATATTAAATTTCCTGATTTTAAAAACTGTACTGTGTATAAAAAATTATCTTATTCTTAAGAAATCCATACTGAAATATTTAGGGATAAAGGGACATGATTTCTGTAATCTACTATCCAATGATTTTGAGAAATATCTATCTATTATCTATCTATCCATCTATCTATCTACCAACTTACCTATCTTTCTATCTAGACAGAGATATAATAATGAAGCAAATAATATCAAAATGTAAAGATTGATTAATCTGAGAACAGGGGAGTACTTTATAATATCCATAAAACTTTTCTCTAAGTTTATACCAAATAAAAAGTTAAATAATAATCCCATTCCCACTCTTTTCCCACTTTTTGGAGATGAAAACTGACTATGTGCTGCAAAGAATAAAGACAATATGAGAAGTAATCAATAATTGATTAGAGTTTAATTGAAAGAGTTTTTTTCCTGATTAAAAAGTTGTATTATTTATTTTTATTTTTTATTTTTAAACTTTTTTTGGAAGCAGTCAGTACACTTACTATTAAAGCTGAGTTCATGCACTTAAAGGAGGGATAGCAAACGCAATAAAGTGTTTCGGGGAAGTTCTTTGAAAATGTCCTCTAAGTAGGTTCTCCTACTTTACTGTGCATAAAAATCAGATGGGGATCTTGTTAAATACAGATTATAATTCAGCAATTCTGGAGCAGGCCAAGATTCTGTATTTTTAACAAGCCTCCAGGATGCTGCCATTCTGAACATTACACTTTGAAAAGAGATTTTGAGTCAAGAGCAGATATTATCAGACCTGTGCCTGTTTTTGAAAAGTTTGTTGGAACACCCAGCCACAGCCCACTTGTTTACACATTGTCTGTGTCAGAGTTAAGTAGTTGCAATGGGTCATATAGCCCATGACACCTTAAATGACTATCTGGCCAATTTACAGAAAAAGTTTAAGGATGATATAGTGATTAAAAATCACAGAATCTGGAATCTGAATATCTGAGTTTGCATTCTGGCTTTGCTACGTATGTACCTTCCACCAGGGATCAGTCAGCTTCTCTGAATCCGTTTCCTATTTAGGGAGAGGATAATAATAGCACAGCATTGTAGAGCTGTTGGAGGTTTAAACAAAACAATACAGGTAAAAAACTTAGTATACAAATGTAAGTGTGCCTAAATGTGCCTGGGAAGTGTATTAAAAGTTTAAATTCCTAGACTCGACTTCCAGCGATTTGATTTCAGGAGGTCTAGGAGTCTGTGTTTGAAACATGCTTCCCAGAGGATTCCTATGCAAGTGATTCATAAAGCCACACTTGGAGGCAAACATTTAGCAAGTTCTTGTGTTCACCATATGTTCATGCTCACTCCCCCTATTTTCTCCCCTTCCTCTCCTCCCTCTCCTCATCTTTATCACTCCTAGGCAAGGGAATCTCTGTCTTGCTAAAGACAGCATCCTCCCTTATTCCAGATGCTTCAAATCAACTATACCCAAGTTTGCCTTCCAACTTGTCCCACAACTCCAGCTTTAGACTTTTGTCCCTAAATTATCAATAACTCTCTGGAATGCACCTTTATTCACTTCATGCTCAGGATTCATTTTGGGTGATTATGATTTCTCCCCCACCCCTTCCTTTTATATCCATTATTGCTCTCCCTTGACTCCATCTTAAGATGGTGCTATGCAATTTCAGCCTGGCTGTGACCTAGGTGCAGCATGACCTTCATCTAGTTGCAGAACTGGAGAAGACTACTTAGTGTGGGTAAGTAGTTCCTGTTGCTACTACATGAGGACAATTGATGGAGCAGCTGAATATCTGGTCCGCAGGTGATGGAAGAATGTTATTGTGGTTTCTCAACATATGGCCTCTTCCTTTGAAAGTATTCAGCCCTAGAAGTAGTAGGTTCAAAGTGTTTTGAAAATCAATGTTATTCATATCTTATCTTATAATATATATTCATTAATATTACAGTAGACTTTGCAAAAGGTTTCTCAGCTGCTCCTTCACTCCCACCCACAAATAAAAAACCTCATCGATTTGAACAGATTTTCATATTTCTGAAGAAAGAAAGCTGTAAGATAAAAATTAAAAATCTCAATGTCACAATTTCTTAAGAACATTTTTTACCTGTCAAGAATTCAGTGGTATCTGATAATTTTTCATTATGTACCAGTAATTAATTTAGCAGTTAACAAAATCAGACACTGAGTCCTTTGGAATAGCCTCAAATTACCCTTTGACATCCCAATTACTGGAGGAATACAAGGTGTCATTCTTGAAGACATAGTCAGGGAGCGTTAGAGCTCATTTCTGAGCTAATTGAAAGTCACAACTTAATACCTTTTTTACAGTTCAGAATTTCTCCTCTAGAGCCACCTTTGGCCCTTGATTAGACTGTTCTCAGAGTGTAATTTTTTTTCCCCTCTTATACAAGCTATATCAGGTAGAACACCATGCTTAATGAAAGCATTTTGCAAATGCTTTGAGCTTTTTTAATATAAGGTAAAAGAAAAAGAAGAGTCATATTTATCTCATCTTATTTCCAGTCAGAGAAATTGTCATTACTTTAATTTAAGAAATTGAGGCCTTGACTATACATACAAACTATTTTGACTGAAATTCACTTACTCAAGCAAAAATGGTTACATTTGGTTATGATTTTTATATCTTACTGCTTTTTTTTTTTTTTAGTACAATACGTGGTCATTTAACTTTCTTTTTCACTTTTAGCAGCATATTGAATTATAAATTATTCTCCTCATTTTTTCCCTATCTATAATCTCCCTCCCACCTCATTCTATAAGTGTAAGACATTAGTATGTTGGAGCAAAGATATAAAGATGAAAAGTTGAAAGAATAGAGACAGTCACGATAAAGATGGTAAGAGCATGAGGAATAAAATAATCTTGTATTTGCATATTTTTTGAAAATCGTAAAAACCCAAATGTGAATAAACTATTCATTTCCTTGATTCACTTCTTTGCATTCAATTCAAAATCAGTTTTTTTTCAATCTAAGAGAAAAACTTGCTATTGTAACAATGCTGCTATTTATTGATTACCTTTTGTCAGGCTGTGTGCTAAATATTCATTTACTTGCTCATTCATTCACTTTTTCAATAATAATAATAATAATAATAATAAATAATAATAATAATGATAGTAACAAAATGTTTGGTAAGCCCCTGCTCCATGCATTGTCTTAGTATCAAAGTACTGGGGATAAAACGAAGTGTCTTCTCTCATGAGAGAGGACATTATATCTTGGAAGAGAGACACTAAATATAGAAACATACATACATATATGTACAATATAAAAGGGAATGGAGAGAGAGGAGGATGAGAGTCTCAGATAAGCTATTCAGCAAAGGCTGTTTAATAAGCCGACGTTTGAACATAGATCTCAAAGCAGTACAAGAGTGATCCCTGATA
>NW_006443138.1:24134715-24160275 GCF_000325575.1 Pteropus alecto
ATGGAAATGCAGGTATTCAAGGGAAAAGATGGCAAACAGTGTGGTTATAGTGGAGTGGGCAAGTGGGGAGAATGCAAAGAAATGAATCAAGGAAGTGAATGGAAGGTAGATCATATAAAGCTTCAAAGTCATAAGGACTTTGGAATAAACGAGAGAGATGGAAAGCCATTGGAAGGTTTTGAGTAAAGGAGGGACAGGATCTGAATTAAGTTTTAAAACGATCGTTGGGTTGATATATTGAGAAAACATTAGTGAGAGCACAAAGGTGAAAATGGGAAAACCGATTAGAAAATGTTTGCAATTAATGTCTCGTTTGAATGTGATAGAGATTGCCCAGCTATTTACCAAACTCATTTCCTCTTTCTCCTAGGCATACAGATAGACTCTTTTGTAGTTAGGTATCACCATCTAACTGACTTCTGTTACATGAATAAAAGTGATGAGGTCTGGCTCAGGTCTGGCTCACAAAATCTCCCTTGTGCAACCTTTATGAATAAAAGTGATGAATGCCACATGCAGGTCTGGCTCACAAAATCTCCCTTGTGCAACCTTCCATGCTCTTTTGCTTCTGCAGCTTTGATGCCAATGTTGAAAGTACGGAGTCACAAGACGAAAGAAGCTAGATTCCAGAATCACTGCTTCGATGAGAGCTGCCTATTGATCAAGAGGGTAAAACAAACTTTTTTGGTGTTAAAACACTGAGATATTCTGATGTAGCCTTTACTATTATCTATATTGAGAAGTAATGGGTCATTTTTCCTTGGACCAAGATGATGAGGAATGGTCAAATTCTACATATATTTAACAGAGTAACAAGATTTTCTGAGGATTTGTATGTGATATGAAAGAGTGGAGCCAAGGATGATTTGAATGTTTTTGCCTTGAACATTTAGAGTAAGAAACTGCCATTTATTTAGATGAAAAGATTGGAGGAGGAATAGTTTTCTGTAGGTAGAAAATCAAGAGTGTAATTTAGACATATTAAGATTGAGATGCCCGATGTATCTTCATAACTATTTTATCGTATAAATATTGTTATATTCATTTTTAGGATTAGAAAATAGAGCCTTGGTGAGGCAAATGATTTGCTCAAGGGGATGTGTTAGGACAGGAATTTGAATCCAGTTTTCTGTGACTCAGCACTTGAGGTGAACTCTCATTCACTCTAGCATACTGCCCTTTTCAGCATGTATCAGGAGAGTAAATGTACCCAAATACTTTAAATACATTTAGCAAATAAAAGCATCACGATGAGGCAGTGCTCTTGAATTTAGCTAATTTAAAGAAGAAAAGGGAAGAGGAGAGAAAAGAAAGGAGAGAAGAAAGTAAAACGATAGAAAAATTACTATATTTTATTTCATTCTTTAAGTTTTATTTTTTTAATTATAGTTGACATACTATATTATATTTGTTTCAAGTATACAATACAGTGATTATATATTTATATAACTTACAAAGTGGTCACCCCAATATATCTAGTACCTACCTGACATTTTACATAGTTATTACAATATACTGACTATATTTCCCTTGCTATACTCTATACCCCCATGACATGTAAGAAAAATTATATGCCGTTTTTCTTTCTCTGACTTACTCCACTCAGCACAACACTCTCTAGGTTCACCCATGTTGTTACAGATAGCAAGATTTCATTCCTTTTATATGGCTGAGTAATAGTCCATTGTATATATGTTTCACCTCTTTTTTATCCATTCATTTACTTGTGGACACCTAGGTTGCCTCCATATCTTGGCTACTGTAAATAATGCTACAATGAACATATGGATGCACATCACCCTTTGAAGCAGTGTTTTGGGTTTCTTCAGATAAACACCCAAAAGTGGGATAACTGTTTCCTTCTTTGTCTCTTTGTTATAGCCTTTGTTTTAAAGTCTATTTTGTCTGGTATAAGTATTGCTACCCCAGATTCTTTCCATTTGTTTTCATTTTCATGAAACATTTTTTTCCTTTTACTTTCAGTCTGTGTGTGTCTCTCAAACTAAGTGAGTCTCTTGTAGGCAGCATACGTAAGGGTTTTGTTTTCTTATCAATTCAGTAACCCTATGTCTTTTGATTGGAACATTTAATTCATTTTCATTTAAACTAATTGTTGCTAGATATGTAGTTATGGCCATTTTATTATTTATATTTTTGATTTTTTCTTCTTCTTAAAGGAGTGCCTCTAACATTTTTTTATAATACTGTTTTGGTGGATAAACTTCTTTAATTTTTTCTTGTCTGGGGAGCTCTCTATCTGTCTTTTGATTCTAAATGATAGCTTTGCTGGATAGAGTAATCTTGGTTGTAGGTCCTTGTTTTTCATTACATTGACTATTAAGTGCCAATCCCTTCTGGCCTGCAAAGTTTCTATTGAGAAATATGCTGACAGTCTTAGGGGAGCTCCCTTGCAAAAAATTAATCGCTTTTCTCTTGTTGCTTTTAAGATTCTTTCTTTGATTTCAAACTTTGGCATTTGAATTATGATGTATCTTGGTGTAGGCCTCTTTGGGTTCATCTTCTTTGGGACTCTCTGCACTTCCCGGGCTTGTATGTCTATTTCCTTTGCCAGGTTAGGGACATTTTCCATCATTATTTCTTCAAATAGGTTTTCAATTTCTTGCTTTCACTCTTCTCCTACTTTATGATGCAATATTGGTATACTTGATATTATCTCAGATACTCCTTAAACTATCTTCATATTTTTGGATTTTTTTTCTGTTGCTGTCCTGATTGGGTGTTTTCTGTTACCTTATCTTCTAAATTTCTAATTTGATCCTCTGCTTTATCTAATCTACTGTCGATTCCCTCTAATGTATCCTTTATTTCAGTTATTGCATTTTTCATTTCTTACTGGTTCTTTATTATGTTTTCTATTTCCATTTTTATGTTTTTTATCTCTTTGTTGATGTTCTCACTGAAATTATTGAGCATTCTTATAACCAGTGTTTTGAACTCTGCATCTGGTATTGTTTCGTTCCTTTTCTGGAGCTTTGTTCTATCTGTTCATTTGGGTCATGTTTCTTTGTCTCCCCATTTTGGCTACCTCCTTGTGTTTGTTTCTATATATTTAGTAGAGCTGCTATGTCTCCCGGTCTTAGTAGAGTGGCCTTGAGTAGCAGGTGCCCTGTGGGGCCCTCCTTGGTCACCTGAGCCAAATACTCTGGGTGTGTCCCTTGTGTGAGTTGTGTGCGCCTGCTCTCCTGTTGTATGTAGTTGAGCCTTGGTTGCTGTTTGCACATCAGTTGCAGGGATTGACCCTTGGGTTGATTATTGGTGAGGACCGGCTGGTGACTATAATGGAGGAGGTGTTGTGCAGGGACTGACCCTATGGAGCAGGATTTTTTTAACAGGGCTCTGGTGCTTGCTCAGTATACCCTTTGGGTGTGTCTTTTGTAGAGGTGGTTGGGTAGTCTGGTGTGGGCTGAAGCTCGCCAACAGGTGTATTGGTTCTGAGGCCTCTTGGGAGGGGTTCTATTAACAGCCAAGGTCAGCTGTTACCTATGCCCCGCCCAGGGCCAATTGGTATGAGCTACAAAGCGATCTGCAGATGATTGCCACTTGTATTGGGCTTGAAGATGCCTGGAAGAGGCTAAACTGTGAACTGAGGCTGGGTGCTGCTAGTGCCAGGCTTGGGGCTGCTTAGCAAGAGGTACAGGGCATGCTGAAGCCAGATGCTGCTTGTTTGGGGTTTGAGAAATTTTAAGAAAATCTGTAGCATGAGCCAAGACAGGCCATTTGTGTGGAAAAGTTACTGGAAGCAGCTTGGGTGGACTCAAAAGTTGGATGGGGCAGAGTATTAGGGAATCACCAGGATGGGGCAACCAGAATTGGCCAGGTTGGTGGAGACTAAGATACAGTGCCTGTCTGCATCTGCACACTGGGTGGGAGGAAAGCTCAACAAAGGAACAATGGCTTCTGCTAGGATTTCTCTCTAGGAGAAAACTGTCCCTCTAGCCCTCATCCTGAAGCCAGAAAATTCAGTTACTCCCCATATGTCCCTGGTACCTTTTGACTACTGCCCCAGTGGTGAAACTCAGAATGAGTGAGTCTGTCAGAAGGTTTATATGTGGGCCATTTAAGAGAAATGCCTGATATTACAGCAGTCCTCTGTCTCCCTCAGCCACAAGTCTCCACTGGTTTTCACAGCCAGAAGTTGTGGGGACTTCTCTTTCTTGCACTGGAGTCCTGGGCTGAGGAACCTGTTGTGGGGTTGAGACCCTTTGATCCTTTGAAGGAAGCTCTGCAGCCCAGATATCCTTCCCTATTTTCAATCACCGCTTGCAGGTGTGGGACCAGCTCATTACACATCTCCACCTCTCCTACCAGTCTTGATATGGCTTCTTCTGTATGTCCTTAGTTTTAGAACTTCTGTTCAGCTGGACTTTCAGTGATTTTTATTGATGGTTTTTCTGTAAGTTAGTTGTAATTTTGATATGGTCATGAGAGGAGGCATCTTGACCAGAACTCTAAAAATTACTGTATTTTAAAAGAGCAGAATGAATGTGCATTTTTCTTTTGCCTTCTAAGATATGGAACCATTTTTTTTTTTTTTAATTATTCTTAAAGGGAAATGATCCATTTGCCTTGAAAAGAATTAGGATTGTTTCTTCAGGAATGCAAAGAACAAGTTGGAGTAAATATTCTACTCTTAAGATGTGGAATATTTTAATGTCCTTAGCAAGACAGAGTTTTGAAAGCAGGACTTTGTAATGAGCAAAGGATTTATTTCTAACATCCTTTAGCTACCATCAATATTAAAAGGCAGGCCTACCCTTTTAGATCATAAAGTTTCTTCTAGAGCATAGTGAGGATGCCTCTTTTACCATTTAGACTGTGAGGCTTAGAGCCCTTTGGAAGAAGGATACTATGACTTAGGGAAAGTTAATGCCAGAGACTTAAATGAAAAGAAACTCTGCTCCAATGGTATATGGGAGGAGAATGAAAATAGAGAGTAAAGAAAACTGATATCTATATCTAAGTCCTAGCATCAATTCTCCCTCTTGGGCTAGAATTTTGACCAAGGGAACACAGTAAATTCATTTTGATGTATAAGGTTTTAAAGCATCTAAATTTGTGGACTACTTCACCAGAATAACCTGAGAGAGGTTGGCTGCAGTGTTTTAAATAGCGACTAGCTTATGGTACGGGGCTGTGTTCAGCATGAAGTGGGAGCAATAACGCCATAGTGGTAGAGGGAGGCAACTCAATAGATAAGCCTGAAAAAAGTTCACCTGCTTGCTGATAACCTAAGTAGTTGTTCAGGCACTTTAAATATTCCCATGTATCCTGATGAGTTGGAAAAATGAAGCTGCAGAATGCAGGGACTTTGCTTCTGGATGCTGAAAACCCAGAACTTAGATATGTGTTCTAAATTATAAGCCAGGAGGAACCAGGTTTATTTCAACTGATAATAGTCTGTAAACTACACCAGATTAGCAACTGTATTGCAGGAACCAGTGAAGACCTTCTGACAGTCTGCAGATTAGAGGTCCCCCCACTAAGTCTATCAAATTGAACTGTCACTCCCCCGTACACAGATGACATCTCGAGGATGAGCAAGAGAAGGAAAGAAAAACCTGAAAGACTGGGGAATTACCTGAAATACAGTGAGTCAATCAAAAGAGATTATTTAAATGGGAACATATTGAGATACCATTTGGTAAATTTAAAATCTGCCTCCTCATCTGCCAGTAGGGTTAAAATTCAGAAGGAAGATTTGAGCAGTTATAGAAAAACAACAAAAACATTTTTTCTCTGCCCATTTGATTCTCTATGCGTGGCTCCCTCCACCATTACATTTTTATTTAAATTGTACTCTTTCTCTGTTTATTAAGACAAGTGTATAAACGGAGATAATTCTCTAATCCATTGTCCAAAGAAATTTTCATTCATTTTTTTTTATTGGGTTTTTGTTGTCACTTTGTTTTATTTTAACTTGAATGTGTCAGGGAATTAAGGAACTCTTAGGTAAACCTTGGAAAGGGTTTCTAGCTAACTGTGGTAGCAAGCCAGTGAAATCAAGAAATTCAAGCACCCTCATGAGAAAAAATGTACAAAAGAAAGATCATAAATCATTGTGCAATTGATACCTTCTGTCCTTCTCCACTCACTCATTTCTGATTATTGTTGCTCAGATTTTTCTCTTTCTGGATTTTCTTGTTTTTGCTCCTAGAGCCCTGCCAGAGACTCTTAATTTGCTGTTTGCTACTGGGCCTTATTTTTTTAGATCTGCCATTAACCTTTTGGTAGGGCTTCAAATTTCACCACCTCCTGTTCTTAGGGAAGAGAGAGCTTGAGACTGGCTTTTAGTCCTCTAGAAAAACAGGGTGAGAAGTAACCTGTTACACACTGCTAGCATCAAAACCTCTAGAACTGGTCTGCAGTGATGGCAAGGCCTTTCCAGAACCAACTCTCATGAGGAAGAGCTCCAAATTTCATGATGGTCATGGTTAGATCCAGAGGGTGCCATTTTTACAAGAGTAGCAGCAACAACAATAATAAAATTGGCAAGAGACATAAGCAACAAATAGATAAAGGAAAACTGACTTAAGTGTAAGAACTAGCTTTCAAAGTAAAACAAAAATAAAAAGAGCTATTATGTAAGCAGAAAAACAGAAAGGTAGATTTTATATTTAAAAAAATTAAATTTCAGCTATTCTATCTGACTTCAAGCAAAGTCCAGAAGTAGAAACATTTTCATAATAAAAAGAAAATCTGTTGTGGTGCTATTTAAATTTTACACTGATTTAAAAATATTATAAAAATTGTCAAACATATGTAAAAGCAGAGAGAAAAGTGTAGTAAATCCCCAAATGCCTGTTATTAAACAGACAAACAAACAAAAAACCTCAAAAGAAAAAATGTCTACCTCAGGAATGAAATATGCCTAAGACCCCTGAATTTTCTAATATTTTGGAAGAATCTCACTTATGTGATATCTGCAACAAAAAAATATTTTCTAGTTGTTACTGATAATGTTATTAGAAATCTAACTTCCTTTCTAGTTCTTGTCTTTCAATTTTTAAATTGAAATATAATTGACATGTAACATATTAGTCTCAGATATATAATACAATGATTTTTGTATATATTGTGAAATGATCACCACAATAAGCCTAGTGTTAACAACTCATCACATAGCTATGATTTTTTTCTTGTGATTAGAACTTTTCAGATTTATTCTCATAGCAACTTTCAAATATATAACACAGTATTATTAACTCTAGTCACCAGGCTATACATTTCCAATAATTATTTATTCTATAACTGGAAGTTTGTACCTTTTGACCATTTTTACCCATTTTGCTCACCCTCTGTCTCTTCTATTTCCCCCATCCCCCTCCTTTTACTATATAGCAGGAAGAAAGCACCCAAGAAGGACCAACTAACACTAGAGGTATTGCAGCATCAGGCTGCTGTCCTGCACTCACTAAATAGCTGCTCATTGTGGTTCCTCCTCTATTACATGGGTGCAATTAACAAGGTCATTCTAGAACTGTAGAAGAATTCTATTCTTTTCCTTTCAGCCCTTTTTAAGGACTAAAATTTTAACCAGGTTCTGAGAATCTATGGTTTAAATATGTTGACTCTATTGCATTATAATACATTTGGGGCTATTGAGCCATTCTGTATCTTCCTTTGCCTAAGTAAACTCATCATCTTTTTTTTAACTAGGGAAATTATAATAACAGCTTACATTTATTGAAAATTGACTGCTTGCTAAGTTCTTTAGGTGGGTTTCCAATTTAATTCTCACATTAATCCTGTGAAGTAGGTACTATTTTTAACTCTATTTTACTGGTGAGGAAATTGAGACATGGATGGTTGATTACCTTATCCAAGATTTCAAACTTATAGAAATGACAGAGCTGTATTTTTAACCCAGGCAGTCTGACTGCGTAGTCTAAGCTCATAGACATAATATTGTAGTGCCTCCTATATATAAAAGCACTTGGCTCCACACTTAACGAAAAGTCAACAATAACTAACAAACAACTGGTCTACCTACCTTAAACAATTTGTTTCTGACTTTTTATTATTATTCCTTGTTAGAGATCAATTCTAAGCTTTCACAAATGTAATACATAAGTTACTCTTGCTAAAGTTTGTTGCACATTTACATATGGTACATGATATACTGATATGCTTCTAATGGATTATGAGTTTGCTCTTGAAGTCTTTATTTTTAACATTTTTTTGAGAAATCTTTGACATATAGTGTTCTTGAAGTCATACTAAATATTAAAATTAATTTAAATCTAAAATAAGTTATTGTTTTCAAACATTCATAAAGCTTGAATATAATTCCTAGTGAAAATAGATAACTAATTGAAGAAGTTGGTTGTTCTCAGAGCATTTGCTTTTGTTCATTTGTTGTTTTATATGTCAGGTTGCTCCAGCTTCAATTTTGTAAAAATGCTTCTAATTTCTTAGACTTGATGGTAAAAATATAGACTATTAATTCATCAAGTGGTTTGTAAGTGACTATTCAGTGCTGGTTGGTCTCTCACTGAAGAGACAATAATGAATATGCACTTTTCAAACTTATGAGACAAGTTAAGGAGTGGGGTCAACTATTAATTAAAGTACAATGTGTAAAGTGCTGTAGTAGAGGTACATACAAAGCTCTAAATCATTACGGTAGCATGAAGGAGAGAGGGAAGGGAAGGACATCATCTACTCAAGGATTGAAGATCAGAAAAATATTCAGAGAAGAGGTCCTTCTCTTAAAAGTTAGAAGCTGTTCTTTAATTGAAGGACAGTTGAGTACTGTCAGAAGGAGGTGGGTGGCGGTGGGTGTATGATCAAGGGGAAAAACGTTACAGAGCCACGATGAAAAGCCATGAGAACCAAAGGACATGGTGTGTTCAGGGAATTGTAAATAGTTTGATTGGTCTGAGCCATCACATTCAAAGCAGGAGGGTGGTAAGAGAGGAAACTGGAGGGATAAAGATAGGTCAGCAGGTACTTAGGAAGTGTTGTGAGTGGCATGCTGATGGATATACGCTTTACACTATTGGTGCTAATAAAAAATTTTAAGTGACATGGTGACATGATCTTTGATTTTTAAAGATAGCTCTGGGAGTAATATCAGCAATGATCCTGTAGTGGAGAGAGACCAGTTATGCTGGATACCAAGTTTAAGCTTGACATAATATTCAGCATTTCAGTGCTAAAGATAATTTTAGCACGCCAGCACTAAAAACTACAGTGGAGGGAATGACATGTATTACACTTGTCTGGTCAGGACCCAAAACACCACATACTTTCAGTAAGCATTAAATAACAGTACATATTTCTTCACATGTGAGACAAAAGAATTGAGCAAATTTCTTCATGAGAAAAGTTGAAATAAAGGAATATGACCTGCATGAAGAGCTTTATATAAAACCAAACCTTATTGTTAGTAACTCCAAGAAGGCAATAGCTCAGGCTATCAGAGATCATAATTTCAGTTTTATGGAACATCAGAATCACATAACAGTTTCCAAGAGGTGGATTAATACATTATTTATCATTTAATTCTATCTTGATACCCACATGTCATCTGATGATAGTAAACTATACACTTTGAAACACTCCTTTTTATTTATTTTTTTCTCTAAAGTTATTTAACTAGCTAAAGGAAGCCACTGTTTTTGTAGCTAAAAGAAGAAAATATATTGGCTTTCATCAGAGGAAAAGTCCATTCTCATTCTAAATCTTAGCCAAGGAGCCCCATGAGTAATGCCAAAGGCTGCTTACTATTTCATCTTTCATCTGCACATTCAGTTTTACAGATTTAACTATAACATTCAACTATTACCACTAGCTTTTTAATACGAAAAAATCATAGTTAAAAGTATTGTACAATGATTTCAAGGTACAGCTCGATAGTTAAGAAAAAAATAAGTTTTTCACTTTTAAAAGAGCTAAAATGTGTTTGTGGAAAAGTACATAGACACAATCATATATCATACAGTAAAGTAAGAGATACAGTTATGTGCCAAGCCTGGGAATTGTGAGATCAGGGATTGAAGAGAATAAAAAAGGCTTAGACGACTGCAGTAGGCAGCAGCTGTACAATTTACTCTGACATTTCCCGTGGTGCCTAGATAATGGAGTTTGTTTATGATAGAGCAAAGTTATCCTACAGGGGCAAAGAAAGAAAGAATTAGAGGGCTAATGAGGGCTGGGGGCAAGATGAGGAAGGATCGAGGTTTTGGCTGAACACACAGATGTGCACAGCAGGGCTAGATGAGGCTATAAATTTAGAATAAAGGAGGTAAGTAAAAGAGGAGGAGTAAGGAGTGGGCAGGTCTCTTTGGAAAAGGGATTAAACAGGATGAAAATGTAAATATCCAAATCCACCCTGGTAAATGTGGGCATGATTGTGGGCAACAGAGAATGTTTTTCTTTTAGATGTGCTACCAAAGGTCAAATGAGGAACTTTCTAGAGGCTACCAACTGATTTAGATCAAATTTAAATTCACCAAGTTTATTAAAGGCCAGACATCTTGCAACGGGCTTTCAAATAGCTTAATTAACTAATCAAATTTTTGCAATTCCATGAGGTACATATTAAATCAAATGGTTTTATAGATCAGAAAACTGAAACTGAAAGAAGTTAAGAGACTCACCTAAGATTAAAGAAATGGTAATTAGAGGAGTCTGGATTCCAACCCAGGACACTCTCCTAGTTAAGATGGGCACCTCTCATGTTCTCCCTGCGAAGGTGCTGCCTCTCCCTGTTTTCTGTGATTTAGTGAAAACAGAAGCTGCAAAATGCACATAGTCTGTGTGACTAACAAGGACATCTCTTTGTTGGCCAAGTCTCAGGAAGCCAGTCAGAACCAGAAGGTCCAAATTGGTAGCACTCAGATAGATTAAGAAATAAGTTAGAATCCAGAGAGCGTTCCGTTCACTGTTTGATACAAATGTACTTGACTCTGTTCTTCTCCTGCCTCTGCTACTCTTGGGATTTAGGGAACAACACAGATGCAGCTCTGAAAGCTCTGCCTGGCACTCTGAAGTCAAGAGACTGAATATTCAGAAAGATAGTTTGACAAATATTGCTCATTTAAGAATATTTCTCATTTAAGAGTTAGGTCTTACCTAGACCAAGATGAATCAAGTTGTATTTTGAGAATAGTTGAAAGATTTGCTTTAATAATAGTAATACTCGTAGTAATAGTAATAGTAGTAGTAATAGTGGTGGTAGTAGTAGTGGTGGTGGTGGTAGTAGTAGTGATAGTGGGAATAGTAGTACTAGTAATGGTAGTAGTGATAGTGACAATAGTTGTGGTAGAGGTAGTGGCAGTTTAGCAGTGATTGTAGTAGTTGTAGTGGTAGTAGTAATGATATTTTAGCAGTAGTAGTAGTGGTGGCCATATTGGTAATAGTAGCAATAGTAGTAGTAGTCATAGCAGTAGTAGTAGTAATGGCAGTATAGTAGTAGTAATAGTAGTAGTAGCTCACACATAGATAGTGCTTACCATAGGAAGGCACTGTTCTAAGTGTTATAAGAATACTGATATGACCCTCATGACTCTATGAGGTAGGTACTATTACTATCCCCATTTTTCAGATTGGAATAATAAGGAAAAGAACAACTAGTTCCTGCTAAAGTCACAAAGCAAGTACCTAGCAGAACCAGGATTTCTATTCAGGCAGTCTAGTTCTAGAATCTGCACTCTCCATCATTAAGCTATAGTGATAATAACAATTAGAATTTAATTATTAACAAATAATTATAATTAGAATTTAAATAGTAATACTTTAAATATTTAATAATAATTTTAAATGTTTATAATAATTTAAAAATATTACAAACAGTCATCATTAAATAACATTGATTAAACTCATTAAATTTTATGTACTGTACTTTGCATACCATATTTTGTTTAATCCTCATGACAGTCCTCGAAGCTAAGTAGTATTACGATCCTCATTTTATTTACAGATGAGGAAACTAAATGAATAAGTCGATTATCCTATGATAGAAGAGTAGAGCTCTAAGGAGGAAGGGTGGGATTTAGATCTGACAGAATAAATTTAGAGCTCAGGTCCCTTATGTATTCCTCTTTTAACCATAAGCCTCTGAGATATTATGCTCTGTTATCTGAATAATAATCAACAAGATACATTGTCTACCTACTGTATGATTAGCATCTCTTCTGTGGAAAACAGAGAAATATAAAACATAATATTTTCATGTGATTGGAAATACCTGAAATAACAGCAGTGAGAGACAAAGGACAGTTAGAAGCCACACAGAGGTAGGAAGACTTAAAGCCTACAGGAACTGATGGAGAAGTGATGAATGAGGGCTAGTTGGATCTTTGAAGATGTGACGGATTCTCTCCCTACTGGTTCATTCGCTTAAACTGGGTTGACCCCCACATTTAATTAATGCTGTCAGAAAGGCAGTGGGACAACCTATTCAGTTCTGTTTTCTCCATGATGGATTCCAATTGTTCTGGTCGAAATCTTCAGCCATTGTTAAACTTCTGTGAATGGGCAGCCAGGCCAGCAATAGCAGCTCAACTTCTCCCTGTAGCTAAATTGGCTCAAACTTGAGTGTGCATGGAACACCAGGGGAGCTCATTAAAAATGTAAATTCTTGGCCTGAATGAGTCTTTCTCAGTCGGTTTGGGATGGCTCAGAAAACTTTATATTTAAGAAATACAAGCATGTTTCTGAATCAGATCATCCTCAGGACACAATTGAGAAAAATTCAAATACTTATCTTCACACACTGTGTGTGAAGAAAACCCTTTCGTTAAAGGTTTAGATGTGCAGAGACTGGTGAGCTCCATACTCAGGGGCCCAAACTCTGCAAGGATGATTTGGGATCTCTGGTGACTTTATGTGACAAAATTCTCTTTAATTGTATCTTCCCATGCA
Source organism: Pteropus alecto (assembly GCF_000325575.1). Taxonomy (NCBI): domain Eukaryota; kingdom Metazoa; phylum Chordata; class Mammalia; order Chiroptera; family Pteropodidae; genus Pteropus; species Pteropus alecto. Next base: position 24,147,604 of record NW_006443138.1, read on the forward strand.
ATCTGTCTTCCATTTAGTTATCCAGAGGCTGCTATGAAGAAATGTTATGTTTATCCTCCCACTGATAGAGTGAGAGGAAGAAGGGATTTCCGGTAAAGATAAAGGTTCAAATCTCGATACTGTCCATTATTTCTTGTGGGACTTGGAACAATGTTAGTCATGCATTCATCCAATTGTGAAAACTTTTTTGAGCACCCCTTCTGTTCCAGGTCTTGTGCTAGGTGCTCAAAATTTAATGATAAGCAAGAAGGACAAGGTCTTTGCTCCCAGGAAGTTTACAGTCCAGGCAGAGAGACAAACATTTTTAATTAATTGTGACTGTGGTAGTGCTGCAAGGAAATGTTCAGGTATTTTGAAAATTTACAAAAGGAGGTTGCACCTAGCCTAGAGAGGAGTGTAACTCGGAATCTCATTTCTCCATTTAAAGTATAGGAATGATATTTCTTGCTTTATATTTTTGTGAGGATAAAATGAGTGAATATATCAGAAGGTGCTATATAAAAGTAAAAAGTACATACTTTAAAAAAAATTAGCATGATGATTTCTAGGATATGCTGATGTTCCTGATAACTGGTTTCAAACCAGACCATACCACACATCAGTAATCTGTATAGGTTCAGTTACTTTCTAGATATTAGTAGGTGACTGGTAATGGCTATCAGGCTTTCCAGTCAGAGGGTAGTCCCTGTACGGGAAAGGAATTAGGATGAAAAGGCAAAAATGATAGCCTTTTCCTCTCCGTAACTGTATACTTGTTGCCTGAAAGAAATAAACTAGCATTTTATAAGCTTCAATATCTTCATGTCCTCTCACTATCTTTCTTGAGTCATCCAACAGCATACTTATATGTCATCCAATAATCTTTTAAATCTTTTAACAGATAGTTTTGCTATCTGATTTGACTTTTAAATTTTACATATTAAAAAAAAAAAAAACTCCCTGATGAAACATTTTCAATTTTACATTTCAAATTCAGGATTTTAACATGTCTGGCAGACAGAAATGTCACAGAAGGCAACAAGATTCATGTCCCACTATTTTACAACTTCATGTTCAAATTCTGCAGCCAACTTATTTTTTTTTTCCCCTTGGGGATAATTAAATATTATTACAGTGGCTACTTCTGCCTGAAATAATTTCTTCAACTTGGAATTCATTACTGTCCTCAGCTAGAGAAACACAGTGTTCAAGTTCCTGAAAATCCAGATTTCTACACGTGTACTTTATTCTTTTGATGATGAAAGAAATAAAACCCTTTGTTCTTTTAAACAGAAGGAGCTCAGCTTTTCAAATTGTAGGGTTCTTTTTATTACTACATTAAGGCATTCTGCTGAAATCTACCTTAGTTATAAGACCTGGTTTATGGTTGGGAATAATAGCCAGCATAGTAGAAGAAAAAAAGAGAGACAAATTTTATACTCGTATCTTAATGGTTTATTGCAACAATCTTCCAATTTTGGTTTATGAAACAAAGTTTTTTACTTAATCCTCATTGCTTATTTCTATCAATATATATCTGTATATATCTGTAACTTACTATAGCTATAGTTCAACCAAGGAGATCTTTCCTGTGTTTCTAATAAGTTAGGTTTTTTTATGTTTTTGTTTTAACATGCATATACCTAAAACCAAATTTCTGGGTGTCATTGCACAAAGGAAAAGTTTGAGCTTTCAGAGAGTTCCTATTTGAGAAAACGTAGTACCTATATCAGTTCATCTCATCTTTAGATCTTAAACAGCTGCTAGAATTTTTTTTTTTTTTTTTTTTTGGTAAGAAAAAGTGCCTAAAAAATGGCAAGAGTTCTCCCTCTCTTAGTTTATTTTCTTTTTTCCTTCATTTGCCTGCTGGCTCTCTATGATCTTGGTGATGGCTGATTCAGGGGAAGGATAATGCAAGCTGCTGTCAAGCCAACTGCATGGAGAAAAAAGAATTAACATGTTCTTTCTTCAAAATGATTACTTCCATGGCTCCACATTCATCATCTGGTTCATCATGACCAACTTTCTTAGCCCGTTGCAGGGTGACCTCGTTAGCACTGCCTGTGCCCTTCCCACCATAGCGGCCGCCTGGAGGCTCCTTGTGCAGTGTGGGCTAATAAGGGTCTGAGTCATCGATAGGCTGCACCTTTCTGCCATCAGACCAGTGCTAGAGAAAGGCAAAGGGCCCACACTCAGACGTGTGTTCACTGACTAAAGGGAAATGTCTGGTCTTCTCAGTGAGATCATCCACGTGACCTGTGCTGAATGATTGTCAGACAGTCAAAAGGCCCTGAGCCTGTGGTAAATTCACGTACTATCTGGAGGTAAATTTATCAACCAAGACAGCTTGCTTTGCAGACTGCAGTGTGCATATTCTTAGCAGGAGAGGTAGCCCCAGGATAACACAGCATGTGTCCCTGGAGCATCTGTTTTATTATACTGGGAGATTTAAAACCTTTTATAAAAAACAAATGGTCTTGTTTGGTGTCTATTGACAAAGCTGGATAAATCTTAAAGATGAAATAAATAACGTCAAGGAACTTTTGCACTTGGGCAAGGCCATCATATTCCTTCTTTCAAACTTCTCCCCCAACCCCCTCCAAGATTTTCCCCCTCCCTTGCTATTCCGGGTACTTCAGTTCAGAACACCCTAAGACAGTGTTTTCTAAACAGTGGGTCATGACCCATTAGTAGATTGTGAAAATAAATTAGTGGCTCACAACTAACATTTAAAAAGTGAAATAACAAAAAAAATTTGGATTGCAATGAAATGAATTCCTTACTGAGGATCATGGAAAAAAAAAATGTTTTGAAGCTGCTGCCCTAAGTGACAGATTTCCATGACTTCTTCTTATACATTAAACAATCATTAAAAAATCCTAAAGATGATTAAAACAAATATTTTATAATGGCTGACATTGGCCATATCTGATGATGAACAGGGGCAATAATGAGAATATGCTTTTCTTAACCTCAGCCATGCTGCCTCATTATTTTTTTCTTAAAGCAACCACTAAATTCTCATGGCTGAACTGTTTCAGGGCATAGCGTATGCGTGTGTGTGTGTGTGTGTGTGTGTGTGTGTGTGTGCATGGGAGTATTTAATCTGGCTCCTATGGAGAGGAAAAAAAATCTTTTGACATAGATTTTATTTCAAGGCTTTTCAGTTATGTGGCTTCTTGAAAAAGACATGTGAAATTGTTTGAATATCAGTATCCAAATCTTGTAATTTCTTTTCCAGAGGTCTCATTTATTTGCATATTTCTTTTTAAACCTATGTATACAACCCGAATGCGCAGAAGCATTGTTGTCTGTTAGAATCATCTGTTTCTATGACCTTTGCCTTTATTGATTTGTTTTCTTTTTCCCTATTTTTAATGTTGCCTTTGAGATTAAAGTCATTTTTCTTCTGCAGTAGTAGGCGAATGGTGACTTTCCTGTTAAGAAAGAGAAATTTTGAAAAGGAAAAAAAATAGGCACACTTTGTTTTTGTTTTTGTTTTTTTCCAAACCTATTCAGAGAACAATGAGACATAAAAACTGTCTACCTCTCAAAAAACAAAGGTTATATATCAGGAACAAAAAAACCTGATCTCAATAATAGCTAACATTTAGTGAGCACTTACCATGTACTTAGCTCTATTCTAAGCACTTTAGGGGTATTATCTCATTTAATTCTCACAATAAACTTAAGCAAGAGGCATTACCATTATCCCAATTTTTGTGAAGCTGACACCGAGATTTAGAGAGATTAAGTAGTTTGCTCAAAGTGCAATAAGTAGTGAGCGAGGATTCCAGTGGGTAGAATGACTCCACTGGCCTTCTTCCCAACCACTGACTCCTTGCTAAGACTTAATCACTGTACTCCTCTGTCTCCCTTAAAAAAATAAATAATGTAAACAGCAGATAATATTTCTCATATTCGATTAACAAGGAATATACTGATTAGTTGAGTCAGAGATAATAAATTGATAGTGTACAATTTATTAAATATGTAAAGTCATATATTTCCCAGTCTCAGTTCCAATCATAGTTCTCTGTCAACTATATAAGTGATTGGGAGAGAGAAATGAGGAGAAGAGAAGCATTCTGTGAAGTCAATTTTAATTTAATATAGCAGCACTTTAAAAGAATATCACAAATTAATTTTGCAGCCAGCATCCAGTTATTCTTAGGCATTATCCCTAAGAAGAATTATGACTGTGATGGAATTTTACAACTTACTTAGCTTCATCACAATATTAAAATGGTTAATATGTTAGCTATTTTTAAAAAATAACTTCTTATTCCATTGTTTGAGGGAGCTTGAACGTAGCAGCAGCAGCAGCAGCAGCAGCAGCAACAGAAGCGAAGAACGGGACTCCTGTGAGTTTCTTTTATCATTCCTCTAAGTGGCATGGATTCCTTCACCATAAAACACAGGCCCACTTGATTTCTTCTTCTCTACTCCATCACTACACAATGGAGCACAGTCATAGGGAGATTCCCGATCAATCCCTTCATTCCTAGGTAAGCTGTGTTTCCCCCAGAAGACTTCAGCATTGTCCAGCTGATGGAATGTGTAAAGTAGAGCAGAGTATGCAGCCTTCAGGATCAATAAGACTCGGGGTCAAATCCAGCTCTGCCTCCTCTTTAATAGCTGTGCAACTTTCAGCAAACCGCTAAAACCTCTCTTATACTTTTAAAATTCTTACAAAATATTTCTGCCAAACAAAAATGAATTAAGAACAATACAATGATTTACCCACATTCTCACTTTTCAGATTAAAAATATAACAGAAATAGAGCAGAAGCTCCTATGTACATTCTGTTTGACCCCATTTTCTTCCACCAGAAAAGAACTATTTTGAATTTGGTGTTCATCATCCTTGCCCATATCCTTTCTGTCTGGACAATATGTACTATTGTTTGCCATGTTTTGAAAAAAGTACATAAAATATATCTTGTGGTTATCCTCTATTAACTTTTTTTTTTTTTCATTCAACTTTCTGCTTGGAAAACTTATTTATCATATAAACTCTTTGAATCTTAATTTCTTTATCTATAAAATGAGCCCAGTAGATATATTCATAAGATTGGTATGAAGAACTTTAATAAAATAACATAGAGGCTGTGAGTGACAGAGTATTTGGCACACTGTAGACACTTAAGAGAATGTCGTTCCCTTTTGTTCTTCGTGGAACAGTGTTCAATATCTGACAACTCAGAGGAAGCAGCCACTTGGCTTGTGTAGCTGCAATGTTCACACTACATTTTTCCACTACTAACCATTCCTGTTGGTATCAAAAATGGCCCCATACAGAACAGGCAGGCTGATTACAAGTGTTAACATCTAATGTTTCCTGAGAAGAACCAGCCTAAGTGTGCTGCTTTCCTTATTTGCAGTCAGAATTTCCTTCCGTTTCTTCAGAATCAGAGTTTTCAGATCATGGAAAATATAAGACTACCTCAGAAGTATTTTTTACACACGGAACTCTGAAAATTCTATGTTAATCATCCTGACAAAGATATTACAGAAACATAAATAAATAGCAGAGTAATTTAATGTACTCCACTTCTACTTTTCCTCAACCTATTCTTTTCACACTCTTGTATACAGTTCTCTATTTTTGTTATTTTATATTTAATTGCTTCTGCTAAAGCAAAAATATTACAGAATTGCCAATTACCTTATAAATATTCAAATCATGCATTGCTTTCATTGAGATAGTTTTAATTTTTTGGAATCCCAACAAATTTCACTCAGTCACACTGTAAAAATGTGCTAGTTTAGAAGTCTTTGAATAATTTATTGGAGTTTCAGGTTTCCTTTAACATTTTGCCTAATGTTGGCTGGAGGGATGTCTACACGATGTCAAAACACGTGGTTATTCAATCATTTCAATAAATATTGTCATCATTTTGTAAGAGAGAAAAAGGGGGAAAATCAAGCTGATTTTTCTGTTTTGTACAGGGAAAATGACTGATTTATTAATAAAATATTTTGCTTTTTTTCCAGAGTATTTAGTTGTTGTATAAATGTTGGCACAATCATAGAGAACACAAACATTTACTTGCAGTAAACGACATTAAAAAAAAGAAATCCCTACAATCTCAGTACAGTAAAACATGTTGAATCCCATACTAACAGTAGATGTTTGGTGGGAGAAATAGAGCTTGTACTTAAGGGTTTATTATTTTCCAATTGAACTTGACTTCTGAGGAAAAGCCAGCACTGAGTCTTCAATGTGAAATACAGAAGATAGCAGTTGTGTGTACATCTAATTAATAATCTACCTGAAAATCCTATTTACACACTGATTAAAGGGAACTATTAGATCTCTAGATCATGTATGTAGGCAGAGTAGGTAATTATTAAAAAGATAGTGCCTTTAAAGCCCCTATTGGTAGCACATTTCTTGAAACAAGCTCAGCTCAAGGTAGATTAGTAGTGATTTACAAAACATTCATAAATAATTATTATCACAAAGCTATTAGTTTTGCTTAATTCTTTTTCTGCTTTGTAATCATGATATAGTGTCTTGTTGCTAAGGAGATATTAAAAATGTCTATCTTCTTTACATCAGACATTATTCTTGATCTACGAATTGTTCAATACCTTATCAAAATATTTATTTGAACTAAATATTTTTAATGGAAAAATTCAGTGAACATTGGTTGACTTGGCTCCAAGACTCCACAAAGCCAATGAGACAGAATTCTTTTCAACAACTGGACAGCTTCCCTCAGACCCCTGCCCCCCACCCGCTCTATTTCATCAAAATAATTGATTTCCTTAGAAGAGTTCAAATGGGGTCAGAATTTATGTAATGGGTACCTCAGATATTGTTTAAACGAGTAGTTATATGAAAATGAGACCAGTGACCTTGGATGGATTTTTGGCAATAGGCAACAAAATTATTCCAGTTTTCTAAAAAAAAAACTAACATCTTCTTAGCAAATTTATTATTACTGTTGATAGTACAGAGATAACTGTAAATTCACATTTTCCATGGGTTATACAGGCACTCCTCACTCTGCATAGTACAGGATGGTAAAAATAACCTTGCAAGCTGAAATATACAAAACTATCTTAATAGTCAAATTAAGATTAATAAACAAATCATGATTGTTCTCTGACCTTTAAAATATTTTGTCAAAACATTACCGTTACCATTGATGTTACTGTAATAATCTTACTGCTGGTTATACATGTATAAGGAAATTTAAAAAGCAGTAAAACTAACACTTATTTAGTATATTATACCTTAAAACTTTAGAAATACTGAGAAGTAGGGTGTTTTATTTCTTTGTAAAAAAAGCTTATCAAGAGTAGTTTGAACAGCTCTTATCTTATTCTTGTCATATACCTTATAATATGGAGTGTCATCACACATCGTTTAACATTTTATCTTTTGCACTTTCAATGTCATGAAATATCTCTGATAGTTTCTTTAATGTGAAGATTTTTGCTGGTGTTTCTTCCCCCAGGACATCTTCATCCTTTTTGTCACAACTATTTGCCTCATTTATATTGAGATGTTGCCTTCATGGACTTCTGCTAGCTACACTTTTAGAGTCTTTCCAATCACAGCAGTATCAGCTTCCCCATGGTCAGCTAATTTCTGCTAAAACTCCATTTATATTAACTTCAAAATTCACTTCCAATGCTACCACTTTTTGTTTCTTTACTGCATTTTCACTTTTCTTGGCCAACACTCTCTTTCAATTATTATTATTATTTTTTTTAAAAGGCCTGTGTGGCTTTATCACTGGGGAATAAGTAGGCAACACAACTATGTTTTGCTGTCTAGACATGAACCAAATAGCAGACGCCCACTGACCAATAAAGTGACAAGTTTTGATAAAAGTGGTGTTATCAGTAACTGGTTATGAGGCGAATCTGTTATTTACTTAGTGATTTGCTGACTGAAGAGCTAACAGTCAAGTCTGGACTTTATGGAATTCCTCACAGCTAATATACCATAATAACTGAAATTTGAATCACGTTTCTGAGGGATTGGTGTTTTAACTAAATCATGGTAACTGAAATTTGTGCGTATTAAAATCATGAAAAGCAATGACTGCCTGTATTGGATTCCTTAAAACAATTGTTGGGGCAAAGATTAAAACTTCCGTGACTGGTATCACAAAGGAGAACCTAGGAATATTTACTTCTGTGTATCGACAAAGTTTGTGTCTCAATAATCTTTTCCAGTGTGGAAAATTAAGAAAAAAGCTAATCTAATTTCCAGTCACTGTTTAGAATTAATAAATATAAATATTGATAAAATTCACAATTGAAATGTTTTAGATTGACATACAAACTAATTTTTCTAGGATCATATTTGAGTAATGCACTATTACTTCTAATAGAATTTATTATTCACTAACACAAATAGACACACACACAGTCTCTTATTCACCCATTTTGCTTAGTGTTGTATATAAAACAATGACATGAAACACAGGATACATCTTTGGATGTAGGAATAAACACTAATATATGGAATTTATATATGGAATTATAATGTTATAAACACACCCCGAGTCACCTCTGCTATAATACTTGTTCAAGAATATGAATTTGTTCTATTAGGTAACAATAAGAACATAACGCCAATTTTGCATTTGCTTATGCATGATTTCAGGTGAGAGAAATACTACTTGAATGCAGAAAACTGCACCCAGATGAACAAAGCTGCATATGAATACATAAAATGCACACATCCACACACCCCAATCATCCACCAGCTGTTGTTTTACCACATGTGTCATCAACTACATTCATCCACACCTAGTGTTACAACTTTCTGTCATGTCTCAGATAACTTTATCATTTCACAATAAATCACAAGCTATAGTTTTTCACAAGAGAACTTCGAGTTCCTTTCAAGATAAAATGCCATAATATTTGTAGTATTTGTGTGTTTATTAACCATCTAAGACAGGGAAAACTATTACTGTTTTTATTAGGTTCCTATCTCTATTTTTTAATGTGTCACTGACAACGACATGTCCCAACTTCATAAGGCCTGTGGTTTTTATTGCTTGACTTTGCATAATGCGGTGATTTTTAAAACACATGTACCAGTTTATATAGATGTGTATAGACTGTAACTAGAATGTAGATGACTTCTTGTATCTCAAAATAAATTCACTAGTTTATAACTACTTAAAGTCTGAGCGGTTGGGTCCATTGTATGATGTTACTTTTTAAGTCTTTAAACATCTTCTATGTAATAAAGCCAAATCTGACAAATAGTCTAAAGGATGACCGCCCATTCTGAACTCTAAAAACAGACCCAAAACAGTGGAGGTCAATTTGCCTATCCTGTCAGTAAACTCTGGAGTTGATAAGGAAAATTTTTAGTTCCTAGAGAGTAAGGTTCTACGTATCTAGCTTTGAATTGTTGAAGCCAGTTGTTTTCAAACTTGAACGTTGTTCAGAATCACCTGAAAGGCTTGACAAAACACACATTGCTGAGTTTCTGGTTAAGTCTAGGGAAGGGCCCAAGACTTTGCATTTCCAAGTTCCCACGTGATGCCAGAACCAACTTATTCATTAGGCACAGTAAACATAGTGCTTATAGCCCACTTTACTTTTAGTGGCCCATGAAAATGGTTTGATTTCAATCACTCTTAAAATCAGAAAAAAGTAATTAACATAATAATGGTGAATGCATAATAATGAATCTAACCTGGACTATATTCATTTTTATATCAGTACAGACTAAAAATATTAATTCTATTTACTTTTAAATGAAGGAAAGGGCCCATGAAGGCAAAAGTGCCCCTGGCCAATGGAAGTCATGGTGGCCCTAAGTGCTGCTGCTGCCATTGGCAGGAAGTACAAATTGACAACCACTGCTCTCAACTTACCTACGCTTAAGATTTGTTAGTGTTCTGCTTTTTATTCTGTAATATTTTGATTTGGGGCTGTTTCTACTCAGAAGAAATAAAGTTTTTAGGCCCTCTCCACAGCCCAAAAGAAATCGATGGAACAACGTGCCAATTTAAGTTTGCGAGGAGACGTGGGATGCAAGAAATGGTCATAAATGTGGATCAGATGTGATCATTCCATTACTTACTCAGGTGTACATTGTGCTCCCACAATTACAAAAGGCCAGTCTAAAAATTCAACCAGTGAAGAATCTGAAGAATCTGGACTATACGACAAAACCTCAATAACATTATTCATTTGTATACAACCGTAGTGTCTGAAAAGTATTTTCTCATTTAAGTTCATTCGTTCCTCACAAGCACCTGTTCAGTAGGTGTTGCAATATTGTTATATTTGGTAGTAATAAGAATAAACAAAAACATCCCCACCACATTAATAAACAGAGTTGAAACAAATAGCCCTTTATTAACAAGGGGCAACTCTAGTTCAACCCCAGTGCTCCTCCTCCTGCCCAAATCATTGTGGTAAGAACTATAAAAACTCAAAAGATAAATGCATTAATCTTGCACCATAACACTTTAAGCAAAAAAAAATTTCCCACTTAATCACCAATGAAAAGGAGGTTCTCATGAAAATGAACAAAACTTTTATCATTTTTGAAGAAGACAGATATTTTTAAGGCTTCTGACTCATATTTTCAAATTATGCTTTAGCTCTAAGACTTCTCCAGTTCACACCTCAAAAAGGAGATACTATGTAATGAAACTGGTTCCATTATCCAGTATGGAAAGACTAATTAACTCCAGAGGTTCATTTAATAGTAACTGGGATCTGGGGCAATACACACAAAATGCAGTCCTGAGTTAACAGGAGTGTGCCGAGGCATGCTATGGGACAGGAGAGAAGAAGCAGAAGAAGAGACGGGGAAACTGGGCCATGGGCAACTCCTTCTTGACCTCTGTTCCCTGGCTTCTTCTATACAATGCATCAAGTACTGATGATCTGCGTCTGTCTAGAGGACTCTCTCTCTCTGATAGCTGGAGAGGCAGTAATGCCAGAGAAAAAAATTATAGAACCTTTAAAAATTATTAAAATTTTGCCCATTGAATTTTGGTGCCTTGGGGCAAAGTCCTGACCAATTTATCCAAGTTATAGTTCTGAGGGACTGCCCTTAGACTAAGCCAACAGTGTTTCTGTCTTTACCTTGTAGTCCTAGAGAAGTAGTATGGCTCAGCCTTAATGTCCAATGACTCTAGGAGAGATGTTTCCAAAGCAGGATGGTAAATAAGTTTCACCCTTAATGCCAATAAATGGGAGTGGCTGCTTGGAGCGCTGTGTTGAGAAGGATCCTGAAGCTGCAACCATAACAAGGGGGCAGGGTCCTGATTGGCTGGCAATGTCTGTTTTAGGCACAGGAATGGAGACCGGTACCACTGACACATATAATTATTATTCTTTTTCTAAAAGTTCTCTTTTAATTAATGTCTTACTGTTGGTCTCCAGAACAATACCCCACTGAGTTACGTACAGTCTAGTCCTTGTACAGTGCACACCTTGCCCTCAATTACAGTGATAGAAATCCTTAGACAAGTCTTTGTATTCGTTTTTTTTTTTTCTTTTTTAAAAATAAGTAGACAGGACTTTAATTTATTTATATGTTTAAAGTTTTGCCTTTTTTTCTGTCTCTTTTTGTTTTAAAGAAATAAGTTGAGAAAGTAAAAAGTTTATTAAAATACATTTCAACTTCATGTTATGAACATTTGGTATAAATTAGAAAAAAAAAAAGATACAGTAGTCATGTCCTTATCTGCAGTTTCGCTTTTCACAGTTTCAGTTACCCATGGTCGACTGCAGCCCAAAAATATTAAATGGAAAGTTTTAGAAATAAACAATTCATAAGTTTTAAGTTGTGCACAGTTTGGGGTAGTGTGATTAAATCTCCTGTCATCCCACTCTGTCCCACCCAGGATGTGAGTCATCCCTTTGCAGAGACGCTGTGTACACTCCATAGTAGTCTCTTCTCAGATTGATTGTCATGGTATCATAGTGCTGTGTTCAAGTAACACGTATTGTACTTGATAATGGCCCAAAAATGCAAGAGTAGTGATTCTGGTAATTCGAATATGCCAAAGAGAAGCTGTAAAGTGTTCCCTTTAAGTACAAAGTTGACTACAGTAAAATAAGATATTTTAAGAGAGAGAGATCACATTCACAAAACTTTTATTATAGTATATAGTTATAATTTTTATATTTTATTATTAGTTTTTATTATTAATCTCTTATTGTGCTTAATTCATAAAATAAACTTTATCATAAGCATATATGTATAGGAAGAAAACATAATATATGCAGTTGACCCTTGAACAATGAGGGGTGAGGGGCGCTGACTCCTGTGCAGTCAGAAATCCAGGTATAACTTTTAACTCTATAGTCAAACCTTCACATATGTGGATTCAACCAATTGCAGATAGAAACTGCAGATAGTATTTGTATTTATTGAAAAAGAAATCCACATGTAAGTAGATCCGAGGAGTTTAAATCTATGTTGTTCAAGGGTCAACTACAGCGGTTTTGATACTGCCCATGGTTTTTTAGGTAGCCGCCGAGGGTCTTATAATGCATCCCCTCTGGATAAATGGGGACAACTGTATGTGGGAAAAAGGAAAATTGGATCCTGAAGAGAAACCAAAGGTAAGAGAGATAGAATTTAAAGAGAAGAGAGAAATGTACATCTTATGTGGCAGAGAAAAAAAAATGAGCATAGATAGATGATGATAGATAGATAGATAGATAGATAGATAGATAGATAGA
>NW_006443138.1:24160307-24228546 GCF_000325575.1 Pteropus alecto
AAAGACAGAGTGAGAGACAGAGAGAGAGAGAGACAGAGAGAGATTCAAGCTGGGAAGGAAAGAGAGAAAAAAGAAGAAAGCATCGGGGGAAGAAATAGAGAGGTCCCATAGTTTTATTATTCTAATAAAAATGAGCAAAGAGTGAGAAAGGCTGAAAGCTCAGTGGTGGTCAGTTGAAGTAAGCTTTGAGACGTTATCTCAGTGGCAGCGCTGAAGGACGTTTGTTGTACAGTTACATGCCAAACGAAGACCTTAACATGTTACGTTAGCCAATTTCTAACAACTTGCTTCAGGGCATCTTTAACTTCTATTAAGGTTGATGGTTTGCTTAACGAATTACAATGGTGACATCTCATAATATTCTTATATACAAATTCCCTAAATTCAATAGAAGTAAAGGCAAATGCACTATTAGAGACTCTAGTGTATAGCAAGACATGAAATTTAAACAATCGGTGTAGGCCTGTAATGGTTATAGCAGGCATTTAAAATGGAACTCATTGCACCAAGGTCATTATGATTAGTTTTAACACTCAGAATGATCCTGTAATATTGATAGGCAATTTTGACCAAAAACTTCTTGAGTCACTTTCTGTGAAAATATTGGTACTTTGGAGAGTTATTTTTAATTTCTTGACATGTACTGGACTTCTATGTGGTCTTTCATTTTCCAAATGTTGTCTGAAAAAACAAACCAGTTTAAAATGTTAATAGCCATACCCATCTATTTTAACACTCAAACAATAATAAATATATCAGTGTATAAAATTAAAACCAAATATTTCTTCAAAAAGAAAGAATGTGCCTTATTCTCTGGTAGCAACTGCTGTTAACCCATTTCCCATTTGCCCCAAGAATACTCGCTGATGACACTGTGGCTGCAGCATTTACCCCAATGTAACTTGTGGATTACAGTCCTAACCTTACCTCCAAAGTTTGCCACAAAATATTTTGCTTTTATTATTATTTTCGCATTGCTCTAGTATATCAATAGTCTTTGGAAACAAATGACATCATTCTATTTATAGTATTCTGTTTTTAGCAGTGGTATTTCCATTTATAAAATATAATAACTACCGCTGAAAATATCAAATCCTAGAAAATGTAGCATTCCTACACGTGATGTTAACATCGATCTCGAAAAGTTTCAGCCGAAGATTCATTTGATGAATCCAATTTATGTACACATTTCTGTTACATTAGGGTTAGAGACAAGTTCTGTTTAGAAATAACTCCAAGAGCAGTTTTTATATTTTATTTTCACCTTGAAAACCAGTCAGATCTGCTTCATCCTAAAAAACATGTTTATGTAAAATTAAATTAACGCTGGCAGCTAGCTGTACTTTTTTTTTTTTCTAAACAGGAAATGGTTTAAGAATTTGGTGGTTATTTTTTTAGACCTTTTAAAGTCCTTGTACAAACATGTATAGTTAAATACCTCTCCAGGTTCTTCTATGACCATCCTCCTCACTCACTCTGTTGTAGCCACACTGCTCCTACCACTCACTTCTCCAACATATTAGGCACACATCAGCCTCAGGGTCTTTGCACATCCTATTCCCTCTGCCTGGAATGTTCTTTCCCCAGTTATACTCATGGCTTGTCCTCTCACCTCCTTAGGTCTTTAGTCAAATGTAACTTTCTCAGTAATGCTGTCCCTGACTACCCTATCCAACATCGTGCCCCTGTCCAACACTCTCTACCCACATCTCTGCATATGTTACCTATTAATAAACTATATATTTCCTCCAATGAAATGCAAGCTCTGTGAGGGCAGGGATTTTTTGTCTGTTTTGATTTCTGTTAAATCTCTAGTGCCTAGAACAATGCCTGACACGTAGTAGATACTCAATATACTCAATATATATTGAATAAATAAAAGAATTTACATTTATTTTTAGAAATATTGCAATATATTGTATGTACAGTTTGATAACTTTTTTCTGCTCAAAGTTACATCATAGTTATCTTTCCATTTTTGTATTTAAAAGTATTCATTCTTTTTAATGACTTTATAGTTTTCATTATGAAGCAAGTATTATAATCTAACCATTCTTCTTCTGATAGCCATATGATTTTGCTCTAACTTTTTTATATAGAAAAAAATGCTGCAATGAGTATCCCTGTTTACATTTTTTTCTTCAAATTCTTTTACTATCAAAATAAAATTCAGGCCATTAGACACTACTTTTTGAAAACTTTCATATATATATATGATTTGCAATGTGCTATATTTTTGTGGCTAAGAATATGTGATAACTACTTTATGAAATACCATATTATTTACTATTAGTTTATAAGCGAGCTAATAATTCTTATATTTTAAAATGTATCAAGTAGTGTTTCCATCAAAGTTCCCAGCAAGAAAAAAATGAGGCAGAAGGGAGTTTAGTAAAAGAATTATTTAGGAAAGTGTGGGCAGCATTAAGGAACCAAGAAGAGTTAGTGAAGCACCCAGGTCTGGCAACAGTGGGAAATTATTATTAGTCCTAGCTGGCCAGGAAAGGGAAGAAATGGTTATTGGAAACTGATGAGTCCTGCAGCTGACCAGGGAGCCACTCACTGGAAGTTATGTTCTCCAATAGAATTATTTAGCACTGCCGAGCAAGGATCTGGCAGAGAGAGAGAGAGCTGGGAGGAACAATGACCTGAACCTCTTTCTCCTCCTACCTTTCAAATTTCAACCAGGGACTTCTATTGCCTGGAACCAACCAGAACCTGGGCACAAGGAAGCCTTGTTAAGAGGTTCATAGATTGTCAAATTCCTGACACCAGAGCAGAGTGGTAGCAGATCTAGGGGGACAAAGAGAAAATATCTAGCACCAATAATTTCCCTATTAGTTGTACTTCCTATCTCCATGTTAGGTTAGCTTGATAGACATAACCAGGGAGTTCTAACACCAAAGTGCCCATAGTAGGTGGCACTGCTTATAGACTTTCCAGTGGCACATTGCTCATGACACCAGCATTTTGAGCTCTTCTGGGCTCATAAACAAGAAAGTAGCTATAAGCACTAACTGAAAAGCTCTAATGATGTGAACATGTCATCATGTTTTACTGTGCCCCAACTAGTACTAATTTTTAAAGCATGACTTTGGAACCAGATAATTTCAGGATTGAATCCCTACATCTGTTATTTGCTTGCCATGTAAACTTAGTCTTAGACCTTTGCTGTCCAACATGGTAGCCAACTAGCCACATGTGGCCATTTGAGTTTATCTTTACACAAACAAATAAGAGTTTAAAATTTTAAACACATTTTAAATAAATAAAATTTAAAATGCATTTCTTCATTCGTTCTTGCCACATTTTAAGAGCTCAGTAATTAATGTGGCTAATGATTACTGAATTGGACATCAGGGAACATTTGTTTAAGCATTTAGCCCAGTGCTATCAAACAGAACTTTCTTCAGTGATGGAAATGTTCTTCCTGTCTAATAGGCAGATTTTTACTCATCATGTAATGCATACATGACATACGTAATTCATGCAATACATACAATAGACTCATCATAGAGAGTAGGACTTCACTCATGGGCTTGTCTGAGGATTAAATAAGATAATATACATAAAGTTCTTAGTAAACTGCAGGGCACAGAGTAGGCATTCAATAAATGGTAGCTATAGTAATGATAATAGCAACAACAATAGAAGCAGCAACATAATTGTGTTGTATCATATCTCTGGTACATAATTCTGGTGATATTGTTACACAGAGCTCTTTGCCAAAGCTGTGAGGCTGCCAGGCCCTAACAATGATCACACAGCTGTTGCTGATGAGAGCTGCGTGTCATTGAGCTGAGAGGCTCCTTGTTATGAAAGATCCTCAGCGTTGCTAGGAACTAACTAGCAAGCTTCCATCTTGCAAGCGTGGTCATGCATGCCTCATGTCGAAAATACTATCCCAAGACATTTTATCCTTAATCTTCTGAATATGATACGATTCCTAATTTTTTCTGGTGAGTTTAAATGGCATATTTTGTCAACACATTGTTTTCACAAAATCTAATTTCATTTTCCTTGTATCTACAGACAAAATTTAACTCAGTCTTCTGTAGGACTTCTGCCAGCCTAAGCTTATATCCAGCTATACTATTACCTTACTATATCATGTCAAATAACTAGTTTGATTCATGTTTTAATGGAATTGTTCAGGTAGTATCTAATCTACAGGACACACTAGTGATTTTGAGGGAATAGTTTCATAATCTCTAGAATGGATGTTCTACTCTTTAAGTGTAAATGAGGAAACTATTGATCAACAACAAAACAAAACTAATTTCGCTTCTTCATATCCATATTCCAAACCACCATTATCTTTTATCCTCCTGCAATCAGTTTTCCACCTTGCTTAAAACATCTAGTGGTTTCCTGATGCACTTAGAAAAGAATCCAAAGGCCTTTCCGTGGTCTTTTATTTTCTTTGTAGAATTTAATTCTATCTGTAATTATTTATTTGATCCCCTGTTTATTTCTATCTGCACTTTCCCCACCCTATCCCTCTAGATGTAAATGCAGCTTAATAAAACTACTCATTGCCTGCTCATTGAACATCATCTTTTTAGCATCCAGAAAATTTTGTGGTTCAGATGACAGGTTTCAAAAGGCTTCAAAGCCATCTTCAGGCAGTGTGTAAAGAGTAAGTAGCAAACCACTAAATTACAACCTAGCACCATGTTTACTACATCCCAATGTTTCTTTCTCTCCAAGAGCCTAATTCACTTAAAGATTTTTAACCTTGTTATATTTGTGCCACGGCCCCTCTTGGGAGTCTGGTACATCCTATGGACTTTTTTTCCAAATCGTGTTTAAATCCACAAAATTTTTTTAAAAAGCAAAAGAAGTCAGTGATTCTAGTATATAGTTATCAAAATACTTAAAATCTTAAAATTTGTGGTATAGTAATAGACATGTTTACACCAGATCTAGTTTAGGGTCTAAAATGACTAAGATGATTTTGAAGGTAGAGAAGTTCATACTAATATTTTGAGATATCTATAAAAATTGTAACGAGATATGAAAATATCTGAGATTTCTATTGGTGACAAAGTTACAAGTATTGCTAACACTTCTGAGGCTTGTTTATAGTCTTAATTTTAGAAAGTGCTAAATTTCGATTAGAGGTTAATAAAAGTACAGATAAAATGTTTTTCCCTTTCAAATTCACAGACTCCCTGAATTCTATGCACAGATCTTTGCAGGTCTCTGGGTCCCAGGTGAAGGGGCCTGAACCGGACTGTGAGAGAGAGCATGTGTTCAGGAGCGCAAGCATGTGAATCCTGGCTTAAAGTGCATTCTCAGACATGGTACTCAGCTGGGATATCATCTGCAGCCTCAAATAAGATCCTAGGCCTTTTATTAGCCTCTGCTGTTCTTTCTTGCACTTTTTTTATTTGAAAATACTGAAAAAAAACAAAAACAAAAAACAAAGTTTATCCATTATTTCACCATTTAAAAAATATATACAATATAAGAAGTGAGAATTGCCCTATTTCCTACCAAAGATAATCACAGGTAAGATTTGGTGAATATCCTGCCTGATTTTTAGCATGTTTCTCTGTGTGCGTGCGTGTGTGTGTGTGTGTGTGTAGGTGCATATATTCACAGGAATTCACAAGAATGAAATAATATTGAACAAATTTGTTTGCTCCTATTTTTTTCACATACTATATTTTAAACATTTTTCAGATCACGTTTAATTGTTTTAATGATTGTTTGATATTCCACCATATAAATATACCACATTTATTGAAATTTTCTAGTAAGCTCTTTTATTTGCCACTACAAATAATACTACAGTGAACAACCTATACACATATTTTTATGTATCCTTGCTAGTATTGTACAAAATGGTCCTAGATGTCAAGTCAAGGAGTGTGCTTAATTTAGATTTAATAAATATATATTTACATTTAATTTTTGCTGACCTGATGAGCGAAATTGTTAGTTTACTGATTTAACTTTTCTTTGAAGTTAGGCATCTCTTCATAGCTTTATTGGCCATTATATGTCTTCTTCTGAATTCACAATCTGTTTTCATAATCTAATCTCTAAATTCATAATTTTCATTGGTATTTTATACTGGATATTTATCTTTCATATATTTATTTGAAGATATTCTTTTTTATATTGAAGATATAAAAGATACTTTTTATTAGTAGTGTGTGCTGAAAATACGTTGTCCCAGTCTTCACTTATCTAGATCTCTCTCTCTCCCTCTCTCATTAGCTAATGTTTATGAACAGGTGGTCTTAATTATCCAAGAAGTCTACTTTAAGAGGCTCCACCTTAAAAATGAACAAAAATGCTATAGTAAATATGTTGAAGTTGATTTAGTCTTTATCTTTAAAAGAAAATGAAATTAAGGAATTAAGTTGAGTTATATTAAGTTTAATTCCAAAAATAAGTAATTCTTAAAACATGCAAACTTAATTTTATTTTGATAGAGGGTAAGATATAAGTCAGATTTGTATTTTAGCACTTTAATAAGCCTTTCACAATATCAATGCTTTCCCAAGATGATTATAGAGGACTTTATTCTTTTGCCTAAGGACCTCTATAGTAGGTGTAAGTGGTCCAGCTCTTCTGGATTCTCATTTGTCAGTGACTTGGCTTATGATTCAAACAATTCTGTAATCAATTTCACAAAATCCTGAAAATTTATAAGATTCGTAACTTAGCAATCAATTTAGATTGAATTTGAATTGTTTATTTATTAACACCATGAGTAAAAATAGATACAGTATATATCATGGAAGGACTAGAGATATTAATATTTATTAGTGGGTATTTTGTATTATGATAACTGAGATTTCTGAAACTGATGGGACTTGGAAAATGGATACTCTGGGAACCTTAAGGTCAAATCTGTCCTTTTATAACTTTTTTCTATTGTGGCTTCTGGGTTTCTTGTCTTAGTTTTTCCCAGCCTGATAATATTTTTTAAATTTATTTTGTCCAATGGTTTTTATTGTTCTGCCTTTTACAATTAGATATGTACTCAATCTGAGATTCATTTGTGTAATATTTATGAAATTTTGTTAGATGACTTTTGTCTTTTTATCCAAAGAATACCTAATTTTCTAAACACATTTTTGAAAAAAAATTTTGATAGTAAATTTTGGATTTTATGGATTAGCAAAGTCTAAATAATTGTGGAACTGACAAATAGTTGTCACTCCTTAGTTTATCCAAGTAGGGATTTAAAAACCAATATATTATCATCAACTACCCCCATCATTTCATACAAATGACTCCAAAAAGTAGAATTTCAGAATTAAAATGAAATAGCTTTATTAAAACCTTTTACTTTAATCTTTCACAGTGGATGGGTAAGAATTTGGTCATAGAGTAGAATCAGCATGGGAACAGTACTTGGGATCAACTGCTTTAAAAAATAACTGAACTTTTTGATGTAATTTAAATGCACAAACACTAGTTCTTAGCTAGGGGGCCATTTAAACCCCTATATCTCAAAGCAGATAGATCTTTACCCCAAATTGAGACATGTTCTTATATATGATAATAGTAATACTCCATTTTTCACATTGTAAAGATTCTGAGGCTCTGAATGTGACCACGTTACTGGAAGAAATGAAAAGCTAAAATGGATGGGACTCGTGGGGAATCACGTAGCAGACACTTTCAATAGAAAACACCTAACACTTGGCACAGTTCACAAAACCCAATTATGAGCAATTGGTTGTGCTGAATGAGGTTAGTCCCACCACAGTCCTATGTGGTGAGGAGGTCATTAGAGACCTCCAGTTGCTCAAATAAAGGGAACGGGTGAAACGTTACAGGAAGAATCAGGTATAGTTAGCATTTCTCGTTGAGGATTATACACTGGATGATAAATTGTTAAAATTTTGTATTTGGTGATTTGTTTTTCTATTCCTCTATATACAGTTATAGAAATTATTTCATTGCATACTCAGGAAGATTACATTAAAGCAATAATGAGATTTGAATATCAGTTGACGCGTTCCTTTGTTTATCCATACATCTGGCTGTGTAAGCCACTTATTCACATAGTTCTGAATAGCACTTGTAAAGCTATCATTTTATTCATCTTGAGTTCTCTGTTTTCCAAATAAAAACAAATCTCCTCAGGCACCAGTTTGGAATTGTTGCCTTTGAAATCTAATAGTAAACTATCTGCCTTAAGCATCTGTGGAGCTCAGCTCATTCTATCACCTTCTAGAATTATAATTCTCCATTTGGAGTCTTAAAAATGTAGTAATGGGGGAAAATGGCTATAAAAAAGAGACAACTGATCAAAGAATTCATGGTGCTACAAAATGATTTTTTATACCTTTATTCCTTTTTTTCTCTCAGTCTGAACAGGTGTTGCATTTTGCAGAATAGCTATGTTTTAAAAAAATTACCTATAAGGTGAATTTCTATATAGCAAAGTATAGTAGCTTATTGATGTCTATAAAATTAAAGGTGTTTTGCAAGATAAAAGTATTGATTTCTTCATATCAAAACAAGAACATGTACCACAAATGCATTTTAAAAGCAAAAACTAAAAAATTTCAATAAAACATGAGGAATAGCTACAAAAAATAAATTACAGAATGAAGACATAAAAGAGCTTGGGTCATTTTAGCATTTGAAACAGGAAGCCAGAAGATTTAAAAGAAAAATAACAACACTGTACTGAATGGAACATGCCAGGGGCAGAGCTGAACGACTATCTTATGAAAGACATTTTTCATTTTTAACCAGACTATGCTTATGTGTACAAGATGACAAAATAATCAAGTAAAGAATGAAATTCTGTTCATCAACAGGTTGTTTTGTGTTAAATTGATATAATGCCAAGCAGTTTATTTGGATACTTTCCCCCTTGAAATATTTTTCAGAACAAATATTCTTAAAGAAAGAAGCCTGCTAAACTCCAGTAAAATAAGCCCTGATCTTAGATTCTGAAAACCTGGCTTCTGTGCCTGGCTTTGTCTCTCTGAGCAAATTACGCGAGGTTTCTGATCTGGAAATGGAGGGTGTGACTGCCCCAAAAGGTTGTGATGGTAAAATTAGAAAATAAACATAAAAGTATCCTGCAAATAATATATACCAAATACAGGACCCAAGGATGGCCCATGCATTTGTCTTTCATGGCATACTGTGTATTTTATAACATTTTACATAATTTAGCTCTATCTTACACTAATAGTTTATATATGACATACAAGTAGAACCACAATACATACAGAACCTCAGCCTTCCCAGGGAAAGCCAAAATGTATCCTGAGACCAAAAAGAAAGCTTGGATATCACTAGTATAGATTCAACTACCAAATAATTTTTAATTATTTACTAATTTATTCAGTAAGACATTTATTTATTGTCCTCCGCATGCATGCTAGAGCTGACTGGGCAGGCCTTTGTCCTCTATTCTCTTATAATCTAGTTGAGAAAATAGATGATATGCAACAAACTGTAATAAAATGTCACAGTTGCTATAGAAGAAGTTGAAACAAAGTATTGGAGGAAGAAATTTGGATCATGTTGAAGCATGCCACATAGAGACTGATACTTAATAAATACTTCTGGTAAAGATAAAAAATAGATTTAGCTATCACAATTCATCTTGCTATCCCTTTATGTATATGTACATACATACATACCTATATATATATACATATACATTATATATATATATATGTATGTGTATGTCTGTGTGTATATTTTTCATTTTTTCTAATTTGTTTTTTACATTGAATATTTTAGAAAATCTCTCTTGAACCCTGGCATTCACTGGCTTAACTACCTCATGAACACTGATGCTAGGTTTTGTACTAAACACAAAAGACAGTAAAGCAGCTAAAGAAATCCTTCCTTTCAAATACTATTTTGATGTTACTAATCTTGCCATTTGGTCAAATAATGCAGCTCTGTGCTGTCTGTAATAGTTAATTTATACAGCTTAGGTGACTGCTTTTCAATGCAAAGGAAAACTATAAAAAGAAAATCAGCTGTGATGTATAATCTATATATGATCTCTATTTCTAGATTTTTTATTGCTTGATATTCAAAATAAACCGTAACCATCAATCCTCAGATCATAATTACCTGGAATTTGATTCTCTGAAGGATGTGAGAATTTCTAAGCTTATCTGCTTTTATACAAATTTACTTGCTAAGATTTCATAAAAAGCAATTTAACTCTGAGTCTCTTCAGGATACATAAAATGAAAGAAAGGCATTAGATTTTCAGTTTTGTTTCCTCCACCAACTTCACTCACCTGGTTTTCTTTTTTATCCAAAGAAATTGTAAGGGCAGAATTCTATAGAAATGCTTTTATTGTTCCATCACATTATTTACATCTGGGCTTGACCTCACAGGTGTGAGGTCATGTGTGGTGTGAGGGGGCAAAGGGTAAACAGAAAGGTCAGGTGTGAGTATCAGAATCATCAGGAAGCTTTTCCAAAGTGTTCATCCTGTTTATCTTCTTCCTCACCTCAGTCAGTTGTAGAAGCAGTGGTCAGATTAACCCAAATGGCCAGTAAGTATGTTCTAAAGAGAGCATAGGTCTTAAAACATTCGAATATAAACATTACACATCTTGTCAAGGATAGTGTTTACAGGGAGTGTAAAGCAAGTTCTGAAATGTGGAAGAATAGCTATGAATTTATTAGTATATACATTTTTTAAATCATCAAACAAAACTATTAGTTACCATTTACATAAGAAGCATTCACAGCCACTCAGGAAACTTTTGAACTAATTCGTCATCTTACTTAGTTAATGCAAGTTCCCTTATGAATGCAAAACAAATAAGCTTCACACAAATATGTTGGTAATACATTCCAGAGGGGTGTCTGACTGCATTGTTATAAAATCTCTGTCTAAGCCAAGTCAATTGATTAAGAAATCAAACAAACTTGATTAATCCTTGTGCGCAATAGCGGAGACATGCAAGATGTACAACTATGATTCGCAGATTAAAAAAAATATGGACTCACTAATTCAGACTCACTGATAGGTCAGCCTAGGTTTCTCCAGAAGCACAGCTCAAATCAATCTCGTGTGGGGGTAGTTACTTCAGAAATGTGATCTCAGGCAGCAGGAGTGAGGGGCAAGGGAAGTGAAGCAAGGAAGGAAGGAATCTGAAACAAAGATGGCCTTTCCAGTCGATCGTTGCTATGATTAACTGGTGCTTGTTGCTACAGGGTCTTTGGAGGAGGTTTAGCAGATGCGTTTGGGAGCTGTTCACTGGGTGATGTAAGGGGGGCGGGGAGTGGCTCGGTGGCTCCCACACCATATTTATCAAGGGTGAACTCATGTGCATTAGCTCCTGAATACTTCTGGGTTGTGTAAGCATTAGTGACATGTTTCCCACGAATATCCTAAACAGTATCAGAGGATCGAGGTGAGGTACTGCATGTTTGTACCTACTAAAGCTGGCAAAAGCTTCATGGAACTAGTTATTGCAGCTGTGGTTAGGTAATAGAAAAGATTGACAGGACTTAAAATCTGCAAGGAACTATCTGGTATATTGAAAAATATAACATCTTTGAAAACTAAAACAAAGATTTTTTTACAATGTGTATATTCAGTACCCTGACCAACACTGGAATGTCCTATGCAGAATCTTTAATAAATAGAAATCCAGGGAAATAGATTTGGAGTAAAAATAACAGGTCCAGAATCTGACAATTCTGGCACTGTGAGCATAGGCAAGTTACATTCAATTTTGCTGAGCCTCAGTTTTCTGATCTCCAAAGAGAGAGGGATAAATGAAATCCTCCTCAAGGGATTCTTGAATGCTAAATGAGGTGATAAATATGGTAGCATGGTTAGCATTTCAGAAAATGGGCACTCATAATAATCATTATTAGCATTCAATCAAAGTCAGCACACAAGGCAACTCTCAGAGAGACCATGCCATTGTTAGGAGTTGCAGATTTCAGTTGGCCAGGACCTGCAGAGAGAGAGAACAAAGATGGCAACAGCTGGTGGGAACTAGTGAAAGAGCTCTTCTGGACCCCAGGGGACTACAGATTGTGCAGAACAATCAAAACCAGTTGGGGGCTTTCGAGTTGGGAGTCAGAGATCATACTGAGGCCATAGGTCAAGTGTGGTGACCTTTGACCCAAAGCTAGGAAATAGAATGCCCAGAAGCTAGAGGTCAAGTCCTGTCAAGGGTCAAAGGCAAGCAAATGGTCATCCAGCACACATGTTGCTCCATTAGAGGCTGTCCTTGTCAGAAAGCTTGCATTTCTTGCCATGCTGAAAATAAATAGCTGATTTTCTAGGTGCGGTCAGCCAAGAACCTGAGAGATCAAAGATACACAGCCCTGCAAATAATCAGATCATACAACAGTTAACAGGAAAAAGTCTAAATAAAACACTTTTATCATGCACTTATCCCCAAAAGTTACATGCTATTTCCAAAGATCCCTACTACTTAGGGAGTACTTGTTTACAACTTACAAGGTATGACTCATTTTTCCTATGAGCTTCCTGCATCTTTCTGCCCTGGCCTTGTGTTTTTAAAATGGTACCGTGACCAGAATTCACTTAAAATAAGCTCCTTAACCTCATACTTGTAAATGTTTCTGTTTTCCATTGTTCTATACTTCACTGATTTCAAATATATATCTGTCCATCAGCCTTAGTCCATTTGTGCCACGATAATAGAATATATAATAGAATACGATAGACTGGGCGGTTTAAACAATAGACATTTATTTCTCGCAGTTCTGGAGACTAGGAAGTCCAAAATCTAGGTGCTGATAGATTCCATATTTGGAGAGGGTCTGTTTCCTGGTTCATAGCCATTCTCTTGATGAATCCTCACATGGCGGAAGGCTTGAGGGAACTCTCTGGGTCTCTTTTATATGGTCGCTAATCTCATTCATGAGGACTCTACTCTCATGACCTAAGCATCTCTCAAAGGCTTACCTCTAAATACCATCACACTGAGGATTAGGTTTCAACATATGAATATGGGAAAGGGGGGGAGACACAAGCATTCAATCTATAGCACCATTCATACATTCATGCATTCATTTATTCATTCAACTGTCCAAGAAGCCAATAATTTAATTATTTAACCAGAAAATACTGATTGTGTGTTTTTAAATCACTGCTGCAAAGAGTTATGAGAGTAAAGTAAGATAATGCACGTAAAAATATCTGACAAATAGGATAGTGCCCAGGGATGGCCCATGCACTTGTCTTTTTATAGTATACTGTATATTTTATATACTTCCCATGCTTTGATTTTCATGTTAATAGTTTACATATGACGTATAAGCAGATAAGTGTGTAGTGCTATCTCATTGAGGTTTTAATTTCATTTAAAGGCTAATGATGCTGAACATCTTTTCGTGTGCTTAATTGCTATCTGTATACTTTCTCCGTGAATCGTCTCTTCGTGTTGTTTGCCTATTTCCTACTGGACTGCTTGTTTTTACTATTGAGTTTTGAAAGTTCTTTATATAGTCTAGATACTAGTCCTTTGGATAGGTGGTTTGCAAATATTTTCTGCCAGTCTATAGCTTGTTTTTTCATCCTCTTACCAGGATTTTTCACAGAGCAAAATTTATGATTTTGATTAAGTCTGGTTAAGTTTAATTTACCACTTTTTAAATGGAGTTTGCTTTTGATATCAAATCTAAGAATTCTTTGCTTAGCTCTAGATGCTGAAATTTCTCTTATGTGTTTTCCTAAAAGTTTTTTTTGTTTCTTTTTGTTTTTTTACATTTAAGTCTATGATCCATTTTGAGCTCATTTTTATATAAAATGTAAGACAGGTCGAGGTTCAATTTTTGCTTATGAATGCCCAGCTGCTTCAGCACCATTTGTGGAAAATGGTGTCTTTTCTTCATTAAATTGTTTTTGCACTTTTCTCAAGAATCAGTTGGTCATATTTGTATGGGTTTACTTCTGGGTTCATTCTCTATTTTGTTCCATTGACATATATGCCTATCTCTCTGCCAATACCATACATCCTTGATTATTGAAGGTTTATGGTAAGTCTTGAAATTATGTAGATGATTCCTCCCACTTTATTCTTCTTTTTCAAAATTAGTTTATCTATATTAGTTTCTATGCCATTCCATATAAAAAAAAATTAGAAATAGTTTTGTCTATATCTACGAAACTCTTACTGGGATTTTAATAGGAATTGGGTTAAATCTGTGGATCAATTGGGGAGAATCGACATCTTTCTTATGTTGAATCTTTCAATTCATGAATATAGTGCGTCTTTCTTTAATTAAGTCTTCTTTAATTTCTTTCATCAGTGTTTTGTAGTTTTTAGCACAAAATTAACATGCACGTTTTGTTAAATTTATACTTAAGTACATCAGTATTTTTTATTATTATTGATTATAAATCAGCGGTCCCCAACATTTTAGCACCAGGGACATGTGCTCCTATGGGAATCTAATGCCTAATGATCTGAGGTGGAGCTGAGGCAGTGATGCTACCGCTGGGGAGTGCTGCAAATACAGATGAAGCTTGGCTTGCTGGCCCACTGCTCACCTCCTGCTGTGAGGCCTGGTTCCTAACAGGCCACTGACTCTTACCAGTCCATGGCCTGAGGGTTTGGGACCCCTGTTGTAAATAATATTAAATTTTTTTTTGTTTTGGCATCTATGTGTTCATTGTTAGTATATAGAAATTCAATTTATTTTTGGTATGCTTTTTGTATCCTGTCATCTTGGTAAATTCATCTAGTACTTCTTAGAGCTTTTTCCTTTTTTTTTCTTTATAGAAAACCGTGTCATCTGGAAATAGGAGATTTTATTTCTTCCTTTCTGGTCTGTATGCCTTTTATTACCTGTTTAAAATGTAATTAGCTTAAGTATTTCCTCAATATATATTTAGAACCACATGAGATAATATAATATTTGCTTCAACTGTAAAACATAATGTAGAAAACTTATTTAAACTTATTTTTGTTTATCATGTTCTTTCTTCCTTTCTAACATCTCAAGGTCCATTTCTTATCATTTTCTTTTTGTTTAGAGAACTTCTTCTAGCTATTCTTTTAGGAACTTTCTTCTGATGACAAATCCTCTTAGTTTTTCTTCATCTGAGAGTTTCCCTTTTATTTCTAAAAGATATTTGCACTGGATATAAGATTCTGTGCTAATAGTTCTTTTCTTCTAGCCCTTGCAAAATGCTGTGCTACTTCCGTCATGATTTCTGATGAAAAATCCACTTCATTTGAGTTGTTTTTCTCCTATAGGTAGGGTGTTGCTTCTCTTTCACTGCTTTTAAGATTTTTTTTTTTTGTCTTCAGTATTGAGTAATTTGACTATAATGTGTCTTAATGAAGATTTTGTTTGTTTGTTTCTTTGAGTTTATTCTGTTTTGCATTTAGCTCAGCTTCTTGAATCTATAGGCTATGTCTTTTGCCAAATTTTAGAAGTTTTCAGCCATTGTATTTGAGCACTTCTTCAGCTTCATATTTTTTCCCTTTTCCTTCTAGTACTTCAAGGACACAATATTAGATCTTTTGGTATTATTAGTTTACATGTTCCTGAAACTCTGTTCATTTTGTCCCTAGTATATTATTTGTTCTTTATATATATATTTTTTTTCATTATTTAAACAAGAAGTATACTCAAAAGCTTAAAAGGTAAAATATTTTAAATACTTACTGATGAATGAGACTCGAAAACCCTTTATCCCAGGGTGTGTATAAATTTCAGCCCTATTACAGGCCAATCAGGAAGACAGGCTTGGATCCCCCATTTTATGGAAGCAGTTGGTACAGTAAGGGGTCAAGAGCCTCAGAAAAAAATAATAATGTATTAATTATCTCATTTAATCCACATGACAGAGGAGGCACCACTATTATTACCATTTTACAAATGAGTAAGATGAGACATTGAGAGAGGCAGAGTAATTTGCTAAAATAACATAGCTAATTAATGGTGGAGCTAGGATTTGAACCATAGGTCACTAACAATGTCCAACTACAGGATGTGTTATTGACCAAGGTGCCTAGCTGTGGCGCACTTAAATCCATTGCAGGCATGCTATAATAGGTCTATTCCTGAGTGATATGGGATTCTCTGACAGTTCACTTTGCCTTAAGAACTCCTCAAGATCCTTGCCAAGTCTCTGTTAGACTTCATAGCAATGTAGAATGCTTCCATTCAATACTTCCTTCCTGTCTCCTTCACTTAGGGTTAGATAAGCATCATCTATGATGGCTCACCCAGTCTATCCCAGCTCTCTCTCCCATTTTCTGCAACACAGGCAATTTCCTTAAGAAAATCCTTGCATGTTTAATCCCATTTTGGCATTTCCTAGAGGACCAAAACTAACACAATCAACTATTGACTACTGCTCCATAAGGTGTCGAAAGAAGTGTTTCTGTGGAATTACTTGAGATCCCACTGGGAAGACCAAAATAAAATAAAGTATGTGGGAAAATTTTATAATCTCTTAAATTGAATGCAAATGCAAGTTGTCCTTGTTATTTGGAGTTCACACAGTGGTTTGCTTTGGGCTCTGCCTGCTCTTAGCCACTGGCCTAGGTGTGGACGATTTCCAACTTATCATTTCATCTAATGATTGCTTCCTTGTGAGAACTGCAGACTTATCACTTTAATTTTCACAGTGCTCAACATAGCCATGATTTATCAGGCATGTTAGTGACATTACGACTCTGTTATTTTTATCCAAATAAACTGAGATTTGGCAACAGCTTTGTAAAAATTGATATAATTTGCACTAGCAAAGAACCCATTCATTACCACTCCAATTTTCTAAATCGTCTTTAAATCTGGGTGTGGTGAGTTCTTGGGGAACTGATAATAAACATATAACTTGTCCTATCTGTCCCACATCAGTGGTAATTAAATGCTCACCTATAATTATCTGGCCTCCTCACCTGGGAAGCAGGAACCTCAGTGTGAGAAGCTCTTGTTCATTTAGGCCACACAAACTGATCTTAATGAATCACTTAGCTATTCACAATAATTAATGTATAATGATTCTGTTATTGTTATTAAACGGACTTCTGACATTGAATAGTGTCAGAGTGAATTGAAGTTTACGAAAATACCTAGATCATTAAATAGAATATTTCAAAGTATAATTGGAACAAGAAGAAAATGTAAAAATTAAAGTTGACTACTTGAGGTAGACAGGACATGGTTAATGCGTGACAAAAACAAGTAAAAGTTCTCCATTCCTTTGTGCTTTCATCTTTACCACCAAAAAGCAGAAAAGTGGAAAATATGGAAAGCAAAAATTCAGTTTAAAAGAGAGAATTAAAACTCAAGATAGATGAGCAGATGATAAGAAAGCATTTAACAATTCTATGAGCTCAAGTCTAGATGAATTCTGTTTAAGGTAGTGATAATTATGGCAAAAGTTGATTATCAGTTTTAGGGTACTGCCTTAAGGGCTAGATATATATTTTCTAACTTAATTCTCACAAAAACCTAGAAAGTACATTATTAACTTCATTTTTCAGATGGAAAAACTGTGGCCCAGCGAGGCTAAATATCTTGAGTTCAGAAAGTCTGACTCTAGAGCCTTCCAGTCAGCGTATGTGTGTTAAAAATGTGGAATCTCAGACTTATGGAATCGGATTCTGCCTTTTAGTAAGATCTCCAGGTCATTCTTATGCACGTTGCAGTTTGAGAAACATTGCTCTGGAGTCCATATACTGCGGGCAATCATATGCTTTGCTACCTCCATCACACCAAAGACCAAATGAATGTGAGTGCAGGACCCTGGAAATAATCTTTTAGAAACCATTAAGTATGAGAAAAGTAAGGAGAGTGCTGATGAACAAACACCATGATTTTCCAAAGGACTATTTCAGGGAGGAGAAATCAAGAAACTAAAAACCAGTGTAAGTGATGTAAATTCTAGAGTAGAGAGCTCAAAGATGATCACAAGGAACTAATATGGGTTTACTCGGGAAATGTTCTGTCAAATTAATCTGAATTCTTTTTTTGGACAGACACACATATACATATTAGGAAAATACTACAGTTATATTATACATAAATGTCAGCAACAAAAATGAATTTTGGTAAAGTCTTTTTTTCCCCCCAGCTTTATTGAAATATAATAGACAATTAGGTGCTCGTATTTACATTGTACATTTCAATTAGGTTTTTTTTCAATTATAGTTGGCATACAATAATATATTAGTTTCAGTTTTACAGCATAGTGATTAGAGATCTATATAACTCACAAAGGGATCACCCCACTAAATCTGGTAACTCTCTTTCTCCTAATATATTTATTGCAGAATTTTTAACTGTCTTCCTTATGTTACACTTTATATTTCCATGTCTATTTTGTAACTATTTATTTGTACTTCTTAATCCCTTTGCCCTTTTTCACCATCCCCCCAAATTCCCTCTCATCTAGTAGCCCTCAAAATATTCTCTGTATCTATGAGTTTGTATCCATTTTTGTTGTGTCATATGTCTTTCTCTATCTGACTTACCCTCTAGGTCTATCAAGGCAACATCTTCTTCCATCCCTTCCTTTTAGTCTATGTGTGTCTTTTAATCCGAAGTGAGTCTCTTGTAGGCAGCATATATAGGGGTTTTGTTTTCCTATCCATTCAGTCATCCTATCTTTTCGTTGGAGTACTTAATTTTTTTTTCATCTGAGTGAAGTTTTTTTGATATGCCTGTGGATAATATGAGCACATAAGCAGAACTGGTAGCTAACTGAATAACCATGTACAAAGGAGGCTGATTAATGGATCATTGTAAATAAGCGAAAAAGTTCTATACTTTTATTTATTTAAAAATGTTTACTGAACACCCTTTTAAATCCAATGTTCTTCTAGGTGCTAGGAATACACTGATGGACAAGACAATATTTTGTCTTCATAAAACAACAACTACACTAATAAAGATAATTGTAAGTGTTAAATAAAAAAAAATAAAGCATGCACATTAGCTAGAGTGAGAAGGGAAACATTTCTGAGAGGTTGATATTTGACCTGAGACTTGACTATTAAAAGAGAAACAACCATGAGGAGATCTGATGTAAGAGCATTCTAGACCCAGAGACTTAAAAGTATAAGAAGACCTGGATAGGGCATGAGGTTGGCATACAGGAGGAATGGTAAAGGAGCAGATGAAGTCTAGGAGGCCAGTCAAAATGTAGTCTTGAAGATCACAGAGAGTGAAAGAAAATTCATTTGGACATTTTAATTTGGAGCATGGTATGATCTGCTTTATAATTTTAAAAGGTCATAGACTGTCATATGTGGGGAAAGGCTTATAATGTAGAAAAGCAGGACTCTGTTCTGGATTCAATTCTAATCATTTTTTTTTTTAATCAGAAATTTATGTGAGAAATCTGCAAGGGTATAAGATTTAATGACTAAATTTGTACTTACAGCTTAAGCTAAGGTTTTGTATGGTTGGTTTAGCATTCGCAATAAAATGAGCAGTCTAGAAGTAGCTTCTAAAATTAGCAGATAAAATGTAAAAGGATATAAACACAAAGTTCTAAACTTAGCTTAAAAAATAAAATCCATAGGTCCAGTGTAGGTTGAGAGAGAACCGGTACAGCTGAATTTACAGGAAAAAGGTAGATTTTACTTAACTTTGTGACTAATTTGAGGTGACATAAAATGGTTTTTAAAATGCTAGTGGAGTTTTAGACTTCATGGAAAGACTAAAGCAATGATTCTTCTTTTTTTCAATTGCAGTCGACATACAGGTGTGTAGCATAGTGGTTAGACATTTATTTAACTTACAAAGTAATCTCCCTGCTAAGTCTAGTACCCACCTGGCACCATGCATAGTTACTATAATACTATTGACTATATTCCTTATAAAGCAATGATTCTTAAACTTAAGTAAGCATCAGAATTGCTTTGGAAATGAAGCACATGCACACACACACAAACGTACACACACATAACTATACAATTTTCTGGCACCATCTGGATATATTTCTGAGAGTGGGACCCATTGTCTAGGTTAAGATTTTTTCTCAGTTCTGAATTCCTCAACTCAGAGATTTGGACAGGATTCTATGAAATGACTGCTTAGAGGCACTGTTATTAGTGGGAATGTGTCATATCCCATGGCATGTTGGGGTGCATAAAAAGTGGAGAAATCATGCATCAAAAGTAACCATCCTTGTGCTCTTACTCAAGATACTAAAATAAAGCAGAACTGATTTTCTTAAGCACATTGTGGCTGATAATCACAATGCCCACCTCAAAACTATCCCTTCATCTTCATTGTTAACAGAGAACTCTGATGTATTCAGGAGGCAACATAGCCAGCTCAAAATGCTGGTCTCCTTTGTCAGTTACTAGATTTCCTAACTTTTCTTGTAGCTACAGGCGGCCATGTAATACAGTTTAGCTCCTAGGAAATATTGTCCTTCATAAAAGGAAGACAGATGCTTTGTACACTGTATGAGAAATGATACTTGAGATTTCTCAGCCATCCTGCAACAAGAGATGCCAACCTAGAGCTATGAGGAAAAAAATCAAGAACTACCTGCTCTGCACTTCTTTCTAAGTGAGATAATGAATGTCTGTATGATTGCATTCAAAGTAAGTTGGACACTCTATAACTTGCAGCCAGACGCTTCCTAATTTATAATGCAATCACTATCAGTCTTTCAGTCTTTGGTTTGGAAAGTTACTTAGATTAAGCATCAGAATAGCACAGTGGTTAAAAGCTTCAAATCTAGGTTGTACTGCAAGGGTATGAAGATGGTGCTATCTCTTATTAACTTTCAATCTTTAGCAATGTGATTCAACTCTTTGTGTTTTGTTCCCTTACCTGTAAAATGTGGACAATAATAGTCTCTACTCACAGACTTGTTATGAGGAATTAATGAATTAATACATATGAAGTATTTTAAAAATTATCTACATATAGTAAGTGCTCAATAAATGTTAGCTATTGGTACTACACAAATGATGCTATCATTGTTAAAAACTGCTATGGAATTTTTCATCCAAAATCGATCTCATGATTACACAAAGAAATCAGACTCTACTTGTTGCTGTATCTTTTTTTTTTTTTTTTTAATTAATAGACTTTATTTTTTAAGGCAACTTTAGGTATACAGAAAAATTGAGCAGAAAATATAGAGAGTTTCCATATACCTTTGGTCCCTACACATGCGTAGCTTCCCCCATCAGAGCAGTACATTTGTTAGAACTGATGAATTTAGGCTGGCACATCCTTATCACCCAAAGTCCTCAGTTTATATCAGGATTCACTCAGTGTTGTACATTCTATAGGTACTGATATTATGATCTCTTAGTGAACTGAGGAAATTTGTTAGTTAGAATTAAAAATATTCCAAGGACGAGGGTCTTAAAATACAAAGATA
Source organism: Pteropus alecto (assembly GCF_000325575.1). NCBI lineage: Eukaryota > Metazoa > Chordata > Mammalia > Chiroptera > Pteropodidae > Pteropus > Pteropus alecto. Next base: position 24,181,627 of record NW_006443138.1, read on the forward strand.
TAGGAATTCAGGGCAAAATAAAAATTTTCTGTGTCCACTGTGGTTCTATTCTAGAAATTTTGAGCACAAAGATTTTTTTTAAAAAAAGGTCTTAAAAATTCAAGGAAAGAAATGGACATGGAAGATAATAACTAGTATCTACAGAGTGTTATGAGCAATAATAGAGGAACGGTATTTGTTTCATTCTGGGAATTCACAGAGATTTCCTGAAAGCGATAATGCTTTAGAGGAGTATTAAAGATGAGTCAGATATAATTAATCTCTGAAGAAGGGTGGGATGAATTTTCCATATTGAAGGAATAACAACTTCTGCAGAAGCATGGAGCTGGAACCAGTATGGCACAATTGGGGAATCAAAAAGATATTGCAAGAGCAGAAAGGAAAAGGGAGAGTTATGGGGAAATAACATTGGAGAGAAAAGTCAAAGGTTACCCAGGGTCAGTGGGGAGAATCATGGTAAAATTAGCTTACTCGAGTTTTCCAAATGATTCTGGGGCCATGTTAGGGCAAAGTCACGATGGACTCAAGCTAGTTTGGTCTAGACAGGGAAAATTACCATAACATGCTTCCTGCTCAAGGATTCAGGAAATTGGTTTAGGGAAATGGCATATTCTTAAAACACTAAGGAAAATAAATCAAAAGACCTAAGCCAAAAAGACTGAAGCCAGTTATTTAAGGAAATCCCTGAGCTCTATCTCTCAGGGATATAGTTGATTCACACCCCTACAGGGTATTTACCTTTCATTTGTCTTTCTTTCATTGAAGTTATAATGAGGTAGGTGTGAAAGTACAAGATTGTGTCCCTTCAGCTCAATGGTGAACATTCGTCATGGATAGGGTCTGACAGCTTGCTCATAGACAGTAGGTTGAGAAAACTCCCCAGACTCAGATCGTTATGAAGGATTTTCCAGGTGCCAGGTAGTTGCTGCTTCTGTTGCTTGTTTCAAGCCCATAGAAAAGCGCAAATTATCCCCAAAGCCACTGGGCGAATGCCATCTTGCCTGCAGGAGTAGCCTAATCCTGGAGAAGCATCACTTAAAAGATATCAAATTCCTTGTACTTGCCCACACATGACAGCTTGTGAGGACTCCTGAGGAAATAGAGGTTATTGAAGAAAATATCAGCAGTTGGCATGCAGGTCTGTCCCACTTCCTATGCTTTTTCCTACCAAGCAGATGGTGCTATGGCACTTGTTAGGAGCCTGGGCCTAATTCAAGAGCATCTCTTTGCTCTCACTGAAGCTACTGAATTTGAGGAAACCTGGGGAGAATTAATATACCTCAATATTCCTCTAACATCTTTTCCCCGTGTGATACATCCATTCTCACCTACTGTTTTTATATTGTACTCCTTTCATCCCTCTGTCTCATATTGAAAGCCTGCTGTGCTGGAACACCGCCTCTATCATTCTTAACAGGCTGCACACACTGTCAGAGTTTGGCAAATGGCAATGCCCTTCTAGTGGAAATCTTTTCCCAGGGTCTCCTCCTCAAATGCTTAGGCCAGCAGGGGTTAACTGAAGCTCTGTCAGTGAGCCCATATCTGGGAAGCTGACTTGCTCCTACTTGTCTGGCTTGCAACTTCGGCAACCTGTTTCAACAATTTTTGAGTTGGGCAAGGTTGCTATGGGATAACTAAGTGCCATTGCTAGTGAGAAAGTCAAAGCAAGAGTAGCAATTAGATACTTAAATTGAAAGGTGTCCTTTAATAATAATTCACCACAATTCCTAGTCATATTTATGCTATGCTTTTCCTCCAAACTCACAGATCCTGACCTGGAAGTAATTTTCCCCCTCAATTTAAGTGTCTGGAAGGAAGCTGGATGGAAGGCAGGACTCCATTCCTGGGTAGAGCTGTTGGATTCTTCAAGTAATGGCCATATCCCCAAAGGAAACTTAATAATCTAATTCAAAGATTGTCATTAGGTAAAAACCCAGTTTAGCACCTTTATTTGTGGGTCACGAATTCTTCATACCTTGTTGGTCTAGATTTACAGATAGAGGATTGATAAATAGATTAGATAGATAGATGATAGATTGATCGATTGACCGATCAATCGAAGAAATAGTTACTTTTATTGTCAACTTGGCTAGGCCACAGTGCCAAGATATTTGGTCGAATATTATTCTGGATGTTTCTGTGAAGTTTTTTTTTTTTTTTTATGAGAATAAATTTCAGTTGGTAGACTGAGTAAATCAGATTATATATGATAATATCTATGGGTGGGCCTCATCCAATCAGTTGAAAGCCTTAATAGAATAAAGGCTGACCTCTCCTAAACAAGAAAGAATTCTTCTAGCAGACTGCCTTTGAACTCAAACTGCTAGTCTTCCCCAAGTGTTCAGTCTGCTGGCCTACCCCATCAGATTATCTAAGCCTCCATAGTCACTTGAGCCAATTTCTTAAAATAAATCTTTCTTTCACTCTCTCTTTAGAGAACTCTAAGATAGATAGATAGATAGATAGATAGATAGATAGATAGATAGATAGATAGATCATAATTGATATGCCTTTATACATATTACCCCAACAAGACTGCCCCAGATAGATAGAAAACTGAATACAGGGATGTTAGTGATGAGTTATTTTTTGAGCACAGACTTTAGAAAAGCCCTTCTTCCTCTTCAGCAGATGAAGCTATGGTTACAACAGTCCTAGGGATTTGTTTGATGTTTTCTGGCCAGTTCTTATGAGAACACACTGAGTATCTTAGACAAGCATTTCCAATCCAGCACTGTAGGATGGTCCCTGACTGAGATACATGAAATGCCCCTCTCTCTTTAAAAGAAATTATTTCCCTGCTTTTCTAGGACACAATAGCCCCACTTTAACCACTTGCCTTTTTCGGCCTCCACATATCTGTTTGAATAATTATTATTCATCTGCTGGGCCTTTCGCAGAATTCCAGCTGTAAATAGCACTCATCATCACCCCTATCACCACAGTTGGTAATGAAGAGAAATGTGTTGGGTAATGAGGAACGCGACCACCATTATAGTAATGAAGAAAAATGGACAGAAATGCTGCAGGAATGGCAACTCCACTATTTCCTAGTGTAATTGGCATGAGATAATTGCTTTTTTATCCTCCCTGCTTTGCAAACTACTTCCAAATTCTTTATATTCTTCACAAAATAGAAAATTAAAGTAGTGTAATATATTAAAAAGGCAAAAGAGCTCAGCCTTGTGGTTTCAGTCTTAAAAGAAGGAAATAAGAATATTTACAGGATTGATAAAAAGTAATAGTGGGGCATGGGGAATCATTCCTTTCTGTTGTTATTTTTGTCTAAGCCTTTTTCCAACTATATACAAAGACAGACTCCACCAGGAATAACTCTGAATATGCTCTAAACATATATGCCACAGCCACTACTGCCGCTGAAATGGCACCCACTCCTAAGGAGTAGAATGACACACGAGGCAAGCCTACTTTCATTCTTTCTACTGGTAAACCCAAGCCTAAGAGTGGCACAGAAATTAGGTTTTATCAGTCGACGACCATGCCACCCTGAACAAACCCGATCTCATCTGATCTTAGAAGCTAAGCAGGGTCAGGACTGGTTAGTACTTGGATGGGAGACCACCTAGGAAGACCAGGTGCTGTAGCTGTAAAAATGAAAAAAATAAGGAATTGTAAGCTGACAAGATCCTTGCAATCTGTGAGATCAACCAAGGGTTGCCTCGCCATAAAAATAGAAATTAGATTTGTATATAGAATATCTCATGTACCCAAATAAGCTTTGTTACAGAAATATTTACACAGCATATCATTTTTCAAGTCTGCTCTTTTTCAACACTATGCTCTATTTGGGGTTACTCTGAGTGTACTCCCTAGAAAGATCTTTAAACTCAGAATTTCATAAAACTATCAGAGGAATTAAGAACAGTGACCAAACCTAATGGAAAAAATCATGTGTAAATGGTAAAATTAATTACCTTTTATTCTTTTAGAAACATGTTCACAAATTCTTTGATATTTCTTTTCCTCCCTTTCCCTTGAGTGTGGGCTTGATTTAATGACTTTTTTTCTAGTGAATAGACTGCTATGGAAGTGATGGTCTGTCACTCCCAGGTTAGGTTAGGTTATTGAAAGAATACAGCAAAGGTGGAAACAACCCAAATATCTATCAACAGATCAATGGATAAACAAAATGTGTATATACATTTAATGCAATATTATTCAGCTATAAAAAGGAATGAAATTCTGATACATGCTATAACATGAATAGATCTTAAAAACATTGTGCTAAGTGAAATAAGTTAGACTCAAGAGACAAATATTATGTGGTTCTATTTATATGAGGTACCTAGGATAGTCAAATTCATAGAGACAGGAAGTAGAATAGAGCTTACTGGAGGTTGGGAGTAGGTAGATGAGAGTTATTTTTAGTGGGTACAGAGCTTCTGTTTGGGATGATGAAAAGATCTGGAAATGGATAGTGGCAATGATTTCACAACAATGTGAATGTACTTAATGCCCCCGAATTGTACTCTTAAAATTTGTTAAAACGATAAATTATTGCAAATATATTTTACTGCAATAAAAAATTTCCCATTCCCAAAAAGAAATCACAGCTTCTATGTCGAGTGTTGTCTTTCTCTCAGTCTTTTGGACCAGTCACTCTGGGAGAAGCCAGCTATCATGTATTAAGGCCAGCAGGCAGCTCTATGGAGATGCTCATATGATAAAGAACTGAGACTTCTGGGCAACACTAGTGAGGAACTGATGATTCCAAGGAGTGAGTGAGACTTCTAGGAAGCAGATCCTCCAGGCCTATCCAAGTCTTTAGATGATGCAGCCCTGGCTGATATCTTGACTGTAATCTCATGAGAAACCCTGAGCCAGAATCACACAGCTATGCCACTCTGAGATTTCTTACTTTCAGAAATGGTGAGATAATATGTTTGTTGTTTTAAGCCACTAAATCTTGAGGCATTTTGTTAAATAGCAACAGATTTTGAATGCAATATAACTATATAAACACAAATTCACAATAATATTAAATTATGTATATTCACAATAATATTAGATAATAATGATTATCTTAAAAACACTTCTACTTCTTTCTACAAAGTAATTAGGGAATGCTTGCTACTTGAGGTTAAGAAAAATATCTTTATTCTATTTGTATCTTTTTTTTGCACTTATTTGGTTCTCTAAAATATGACCATCTCCTCTCAGGTTCCATATGGCATCCTTTCCCACATTTGTCTGTGTGGGAATGGGTATTTTTATATCAACTGAAGAATGCTCTTTTTTTCTGTCTGCAGTAATTCAAAATTCATAATTCAAGTTCAGAATCTGCATTTCAACTCTATATCTAGAACTCCAGATAATACTTATGGGAACTCCACAAACTAACCCTACCATCTATTTTTTTCTTCTCTCTCTCACTCTTTCTAAACCCTGTCTATCTTTATTACAATGATGACAAAAGCCATTTGTATAGAGCTCTGAAGTTTGTAATTACCATAACTATCACCAGAAAAATTCTGTACCACTCACCAGTAGACTAGGAGGGGGCTGTCTATAAGCAGCATATAGAAGATGAGGCCTGGGGACCGTCTGACCTCAAAATAGTGTTACCTATATGACCTTTTGAGGACTCAGACAACTATCAAGGAAGGGCTCAAGCAATAGCAAAAAGCCAAGTTGAGGTGGCAAGTCATGAGGCAAATGGGAGAAGACTACAAGAAGACTTTAACAGAGAACCGTTATAAAATAAGGATGACAAAAATGGAGTAAGAAACAACATTCTATGCTATGAAGTCAGGAATTGGAGCCATTAATCCATAAATAATGACTATGTTGCAGGACATTACTTTTGTTGAGTTTGGATTAGATTCTTTTCTCTTTTTTTTTTTTTAATTTTATTTTTTTAGACGAGGCAGCCCTTGGTTGACCTCACAGATTGCAAGGATCTTGTCACCTTACAATCCCTTATTTATTTATTTTTTTATTTTTTATGCCTACAGCACCTGGTCTTCCTAGGTAGTCTCCCATCCAAGTACTAACCAGATCTGACTCTACTTAGCTTCTGAGATTAGACGGGATCAGGCTTATTCAGGGTAGCATGACCCTAGACTGGGTTAGATTCTTAAAGGAGCCAAATTAAGCTAGAAATCAGAAAGGATTCATATCACAGGACTTCTATGTTGCATTATTAAGTATTTCATTCTTCTTCTCTTGTAAATACCACATGTACATAAACCATTATCTATTGGCATCATATGTTCCTTTGAATATTTGTAGAATAGCATAAAGTAGGAGGCAGAAGGGCCCAAGGCCTTCCTTAGCTCTTAGTATGAAGAGATGACCAGGTAACTTTATATAAAGCCTTTAGTGCCTCTGGGCCTCTGTGTGTCATCTGTAAAATGGTATCATTCTATCCAAGACATTTGAACTTGGTTAAGTGATTCACTGAATTTCCTGCTAACTCTAAAATCTGCAATTCTATAGGTTATGTATTCCTAGAGAACCATGCTAGCATGGCTACCTGAAGAGTTTAAACAGTTTCTCTATCTCCACATTACATGTCCTCCAACTCAGAGCAGAAGCATAGTCTTGTATTCTAAAAACTCAAGAAATATGAATGGTTTAAGAGTAAACAGTAGGATTGTGAGCACCTATAGTCAGAGTATTATTTCCAGAGAAGTTATTACCTTAGCAGGAAGATGGCACTCCATAAGGTGAAAACCTGGTAGAATGTCTCATTCAAACAGGACAGCAATCCTGGAAACTCTACCTAGGGCAATAAGGGCATTTACGTGAAACTTGGTCTGGGATATAAACAAAGATGATGTGGTGCTAAGATGAAAGAATTCCAGATGTCGACTTCACTGTTTTGACCAACTCTGATGGCCAATGAGTTTAGCTTGGTGCTCAAAACATGTTGTGGGGAAGGGAAACAGAAAGTAATTACTTCTTCTTTTTCTTAAGAGATTTTTTTTTAATTTTTCATCAAATAGAAGAATCTTGGTATGTGAATTGTGAATCCATTGACTCTGCTGGAAGATTTGGAAGCCCAATCTGATCTGAAAGTGCTCAAGTCAGTGGTCTGGGGGTAGACAGCTTCCCCAAGAAGGAATGAAACATCTGCTAGAAACTCCCCACCTCCATCCCCACTTTAGTGCTTTAGAGGAAATGAAAAGCTGTTTTGCTTGACAAAAAGACTGGGAATCCCTGCTGCAATGTATTTCTGTTTCTTCGAGGCCTCCATGGAAAAGAAAGTTGGTCACAAGCAAAGATAGGTCAAACCTATTAAGAGAGCAGGTGAGGCATTTCCTTCCTGAAAACCTGAGAATAACAGAAAAAAAGAAACCTTCTGACAAAATGAAAGTATTTTTTTGTTTGTTCTATTTTGTTTGTTTCACATTTATTTACTGAACAATAGAAAGAAATAGTTTAATTGGGGTATGAAAATAGCTAATTATTAGAAGAAAAGAGAGAAAGATTTCAAAAATAGAGCCTCCTCTAGTTCATGCATTGTGTAAATTTGCTGCTCCTTCCCTCAGCTTTTCCCACCTTCCTGCATTCAGCAATTCTATTTCTATCTCTTCAGCTCCCAGAGAATCATCAAGAAGTTGAGTTCCAGTACCACTGGCCTAAAAGACATTTTATTCTTCTCTCCAACCCCCAAGTGGACCATCTTACCAAAATTTGTTCCATCATTAAGTGAGAGGAGATGAGTTGAGCAAGCCTTTCTTCAAACTACAACCACTTATTTTTATTTTTAATTAATCTGATTAAATGCCATCTGCTTTATTTCCAGAGAAGTTCTTTTTTGTAGGAAGGGTTGAAAACCTGGCTGAATGTCTAAGAGGATTAATTAGATAATAACCAAAAAGCTCTTCAGAGGGCCTTGCAAAATACAACTAAAGGTTGTGCAGTGATTTCCTAAATTCAAGATTTCAGGTTTATCTTTGATGTTCCTTGGGCACTAGCAGTGTTTGGTTATATACAGGAAGGAGACATATTAAACAATTTTTTTTCAGCTGACCTTTTACAGAGACAAGAAGTAATTTAGTTTGAATTCCCCATTTCAGTATGGGACAATAACAGCTGAGCAGGGATTTTGCCCAACACTTTGTGAGGTTTTCAACTGCCTTTGTCTGACTGGCATTTTATATTAAATCAACAGAATGTTGTTATTGAGACACTGGACTGAGGCAACTTTAGGAAAATTCTAAACCAAGAACCTTCTTCTGGATCATTAGTGTCCATGACTGTAAATTCTGATGTATTTGAAAGATTCATTCCAGCCCAGGAGCTATTACAGTAGAATGATCTAGAATCAGACTATCTGGATTTGAAGATTAACTCTACCATTTGCTTACAAATGCTGTGATTTTGAGAGACAATAGATCACTGAGGTTGAGAATACATGCTTTGGAGACAGACTGCTTGTGTCAAAACCATGATGCTATCATTTACTCGCTGGATGATCTTAGGGAAGTTCTTTAAACCTCTGGGCCTCAGTTTTATCATCTGCGAAATGGGGATATTAATGGGATCTAATCTCCAAATGTAGAATGATTCAAGCAATGTCGAACACTTAGAAAGTGCTCAAAAGATTTTAGTTATAGTGATTGCTGTTATTCTTTTCAAATTGTCGGCCAATACCCAGCAAAAAATCAATGAAGAAATAAAGCCAACTAAGGAGAACTCTGAGGAAAATGCTTACTGAGAATCAGGCAAAACTTGCCCTTTGACACCCTCTTTCCATTTTTCTTTCCTGTTAGTGCTCAGGTTCCTCCTATAATGCTGCCCCCGAGCTCTAGATTTTTGTTTCTGCTCCCCTCCATATCATCTTTTATCAATCAACTTTACCCATACAAGTTCCATTCCTTCAGGACTTTGCTCTGAGCCAGGTGGAGATGATGATGATGATGATGATGATGATGATGGATGATGATGATGATGATATTAATAATAATATCTGGTTTAAGATATTAATGAATGCTGATAAATGAATGTTATGCTTTTGGGATATCACATTTTCATTTCACGAAATGAAAATTGCCTTATTACCAGGAAGAGTAACCAAACTGAGAACTTCAGGTAATGTGAGAGGTGGATAAATGATATTTTGGGGCAGGTAGAGCATTTAATTTTCCCCAAATCACAATAAGCTGCTATATGGATAACTCGTGGATCTTGTCAATTTCCCTCCTGAAAACCTGAGAATAACAGAAAAGAAACTTTCTGACAAAACACAAGTATTATTTTATTTTGTTTGTTTCACATTTCTTTACCAAACAATAGAAAGAAATAATTTAACTGAGGTATGAAATAGCTAATTATTGGAAGAAAAGAGGGAAAGATTTTAAAAAATGGAGCCTCTTCTAGTTCACGCATCATATAAATTTACTGCTTTTTTCCTCACAGATAGATTTTGAAGTCGAAGCAGGACACGGTGTGCCCTAAACACACCGTTATTAGGTTGACAGGCATGGCATCAAGTCCTCAGTGTTATCAGCTGCTGTTAACAAGTCATGACAAATCAGACTAACCAAATCTTTCAGTCACCTCTGATTTTCCTGAAGATACTGAGACACCTGCTGAAGATGTTCCAAGAAAAGGAAAGCCAAGGCTGCAGAATAGAACTAGCAAATGGAGAAAAATGGCAAAGTCCCAGTACCGACTTCTATCACTAATTATTATAGCCTCAGCATTGGCAGCATTCTGAATTAGAAAAAGGGGTCAAGGGTAAGAGGATCTGAATTCTAGTTCCATGTCATCTACTACTAAAGGATTGTGTCTTTAAGCAAGTCAAGCCACTTTGTAATGGGAGGGTCTTATTTACAAAATTAGGGGAGAGACTCTCCAGAGCACTATCCCTTTATCCTCCCCAGTCAGGAGTCCCAGTGGAGTCCTGGGGAATCCCTAAAGACCCCCAGACCATTTAAGTTTAAGCTTCTACAGACAGGCAATGAAAGGCAATGGAGTTTCCCATCAGAGAAAGCCATGAGGAAATTCAGATGCTGGGAAGATTAATGTGGGTGAGAAGAAAGTAATATGGAATAAGATAGAGAGTAGCAACATTGGATACAAGATCACCAGTTAGAATGCTTTTATAGTAAAAAAAAATATAGTTAAATAAGAAAGAGTAGACAAGTGACTCTCAGCTCTGGTTGCACTCTGAAGAGCTTTAAAAAAAAATACAGAGGCCTAGGTTCTATCCCAGAAAAGCTGCATGGAACTTTCTGGGTTTGAGTCTAAGCTTCAGTACAATGTAAAAAACTCCCAGTGCGATCCGAATGTTCAGCCGGTGGTAAAAACCACCAATGGCGGACAATGCTGGTTTTTAACAATGAAAAGGAAAAGTTGTATGCAAGAGACTTCTAAAGGTAATCTGAGAGTATTGCCAACTGATTAGACAGGAGATATAAAGGTCAGGAAAATCTCCAAGACAATTTAGATCTCAAGCAAGAGTGCCTAAGAGAAGGGAGAGGGGTCATGAGGCCAAGGTGGAAAGGAAATAATTTTGGAGGAAAGGTGAGTTTGAACTAAAGTGGATAGCCGGATAGCTGAATGATTTCATCTCTACAATATCCAAAGTAATCGGCAGCACCATATCTATGTTGACCAGAAAATTTAACCTTGAATTGACAATTCATTAGCTTTCATCAAAAGCCCAGCTGAACCAAAATATCAGTATAAAAAAGATGGACTAAGAGGGTGCCATATATTTTTTTTTTAGTGTTTTTTGTTGTGTTGGCTTAACTTTTTTGGAAGGTTATAAGTTCTTTGCATGTTTATGAGAGTTATTGACCTAATTCCCCCCCAAAACGTACCATTAGATACTTATACATAAGGTTTTGTACGGAGCCCAGATTAAGAATCTCTTTTTTAGATAGGGACTAAAGGGGGCACCAAGCCAAACAAAGGTTTTGTTGGTTATTATTACTATTAGTGTCTTTTTATTTTAAGATGGAGAACTATAGACAGAAGAGAAATATAAGTAGGGAAGAAAAGATAGAAAAGAGATGCATTAAACGAACAGCCTCTTTTATAATTATGAGGTGACTGCTGAGTCTCAAAAGAAAGCTATCTTTTCTAAATGCTTTGGATCATTTCATGTCTTCTTTCTGTTCTTTATTCTTCAATTAAAATGTTGATGTATTGTGTGCACCTGGTCTTAGCTTTGTCATTTAAACATTCTGGCAACCACAAGAAAACATGCCAGCTCATGATAGCTATCTGCCTTTTTAATAATCCCTAGCATCTTCTGCAAATAGAATTTCAGTATCTGGAACTTTTGATTTGGAAAATGAAACAGCTCTTGTTAGTTCTAATAGAAAAAGGCAGCTTGATTTCCAATGCTCTGTTTTAATTTGGGTTTTTACCAGCCAGTGATTTTATTGAAAGTGAAATCCATATTCCTGTTTAACTTTAGCATCTCAACTTTTAAATGGGGAAATCACAGCTTTACTAACAGAATTGAGAATGAGGTCTTGACACCTTTCTTAAAAGGAATTTGGATAAAACTTTTAGGTAAATTCTCACAAATGACTTATGCCATATGTCTAAACATACACGAACAGGTTTAGAAAACCTTGAATTTAATGAAACAGTTAGATATAAAGAAAATAAACTGATCTTTTTTTTTTTTTTTTGCCAGATTCTCATCAACATGGCCCATACTTGCTCCAAGGCAATGAAGGGTGTAGTGTGGTGTGGTGTGTGTGTGTGTGTGTGTGTGTGTATGCGTGTGTTTGGTGGAGTGGGGGTCAAGGTTATGACCAAGAAGGAATTTATGCACCCAAGCTCTCTTTATCTCCATGAAGTATTGCACTTTCTCCCAGCTACCCAGAGCAGGATCCATACGGTAGTGTTCTGGGTTCTTGTCCTAATTTCAAGGGAAACTTTCACAATGTCAGGAGCCCTTGATGCCCTGCAAATGAAGGATGAGGATGTTCTCAAATTCCTTGCAGCAGGAACCCACTTAGGCGGCACCAACCTTGACTTCAAAATGGAACGGTAAGTACATCTATAAAAGGAAAAGTGATGGTATCTACATTATAAATGTAGAGAGAACCTGAAAGAAACTCCTGGGGATAGCTTATGCCGTTGTTGCCATTAAAAGCCCAGCTGATGTCAGTGTCATATCATCCAGGAATAGTGGGCAGCAAGCTGTGTTGAAGTTTGCTGCTGCCATTGAAGCCACTCCCACTACTGGCCACTTCATTCCTGGAAACATCACTAATCAGATCCAGGCAGCCTTCCTAGAACTTAGACTTCCAGTGGCTACTGATCCCAGAGCTGAGCACTGGTCTCTAACAGAGGTGTTACACTGAGCTGCCTTCTATAGCTCTGTGTAATACAGACTCTCCTCTGCACTATGTGGACATTGCCATTCCGTGCAACAATAGGGAGCTCACTCGGTGGGTCTGAAGCCGTGGGTGCGGGGCTGGGAAGTTCTGCACACGTGTGCCGCTATCCCCCGTGAACACCTACAGGAGGTCACACCTGAACTCTACTTCTATGGAGTTCCTGAAGAGAATGAAAGGAAGTGCAGGCCGCCAATGAGAGACTATGACCAAGGAGCTAGTTCTGATGTTAGTGGTGAAAGGAAACTACTTTCCAAAGTTTCCCCTCTCCTAAAATTGCAGTGTTCACAACAAAGACTCCCATGAGTTCACTTCGTGTGAACAGGGGTAGAAATAGCTCAGGAAAAATACAAGAGCCTCCCGCTAATATTGTATATATAGTCTTTGATCATCTGGAATCTAGGTTCAACCTGTACTCCTGGCAGCCCCTTAGAACCCATCCTAGCCGGGCCTTTCCTAAGAAGGTGATGTAGAAAGGAGACAAAAGTGCGGGCCTTGGCATCCAAAAGACCTGAGTTTAAGCCCCAGCCACCCTATGTCTGTCTGAATAGACTCTGAAAAGTCGCTTCGCTTTCCTGAACCTCGTTTTCTTTGATTGTAAAATGCAGGTATCCAACTAATGGATTCAGTGCAATGAAAATGCAGGGTTTAGACAAGGTTTTCCATACACTTCAGTTCTTCTTTTCTGTTTTCTCCTCCTTTCTGTTCTTTTGAGTCAGAGCCAAGAATCCTGGTCAATTAGTGAGAATTCTGTTTGTCTTGTGCAAACTCAAGGCAGAGAGTACCCTTCTTTACAGGAGGCTGAAAATGCACAATAATTGGAAGATTAAGTTTTAGACCTTCTATTTATTTTCTTTTTCTCTTTTGCTATTTCCTACCTTTTACAATGCATGCACTAGTCCCTTGGCATTTGCACATTTGCTTTTTTATTTATATTGGTGTATGTGGATTGATTCAAGAAAAGAAATAGTAGCACAAAAGAGAAGATTTTTCTAAATGTAGAAGTCATTTCAGAAAGAGAGAATGTTTTTCATGCTTAGCTAACATTTGAATGTTTGCTTAAGTGCCAGGCACTACTATTCTATATATCTCACACATGTCAGTCCATTTCATCCTCACAACATCATGAAGTGAGTGCTTATATTAGTAGACAAGGAAACTGAGGCACAGAATGTTTAAGTAAATTATACAAGGTTACACAGCTAATATCTGTCAGTATTAAGATTTAAACCCAGGCACATCTAGTTTCAAAGTACTACATGTTCTCTACCCCTTTAGCAACTTATTCATCTCCTTTCCCCAGGAGCTCAATGTACAGAAAACTGAGGGAAGATAAATGGAAAAATACAGATTGGAAGAAAATGAATCATGAAGGACATTTGAAATAGGTATTGACCCCATGTAATGAAATTTGATGCTATTTTCAAATATTCATAATAGAAACAATAATGTTTTATATATGGGCAGGTAACTCAGTCTGATCAGCCTTGATGTTCAGTAATGATGTCGGAAAGCCAGCTGAGACTCCCGATAAAGTGATCGGGATTTGCTTTATTTCCCTATGCTAATATTCCCTGACCAAAAACAATCTCAAGGTTTCCAAGGATGGCCAGAATACTAGGTCTGCTTTCCTTGAAGGAGGCAGTAGTTCCATTGTGAGAAAGATGAAGTGGACATTTTCTTGGCTGCGTTTTGATAATGTTCTTTTACTGGAAATACCTGCATTTCTCCTTCCTGAACCAGACTTCTAGAATTTTTCTTTTAACCGAAAAGAGACTATTACTATCATTTACTTCCTCTCCTTTCTATGGTAATGAAGAAGTAGAGGTCAAATAGTTTCAGTTCTCTCACTTATCTAGAAGCCAATCTAGGATTCGAGTTCAGTTCTCTTGACTCCTCATCCAGTTCTGCCACTCAACCACATGTGTTTCTTTCTCTTACACACAGTCTCTTTTTGGCCACCAGTAAACACACTGACCTTTGAAATATGGAAAGAAAAGGGCTTTGAAATAAAACTGGCACAAACAGCAGTTACACAGCCGTCATCTGGAAGCTGAAACAAAGAAGGGCATAGTTTTCAAGCTGTCTTCGTAATTACACGAAGCAGTTATCACTCAGGCCCCAGTCTGAGCCTTACCCCCCAAATAAACAGCTGAGGTTTGGGAAAGCACATAGGCCACTTTGTTGCTCTAGCATGCTGGGGGGTGGGAAGCCCCCCAGCTAAAATTCACATGTGGTTAGGACTGTTTTCCAGAGCTCCAGGCTCTTTCCTTTCTTCCTTCCCCATTAAACCCCTCTGCTCTTCTTGGCAAAAGCCTTCAGGTGAGGTAAGTGCCAATTAATAACAAAGAACTTGATGTATTTCAAGTTTATGATTTAGAACTGGGTTCTCATGAAATATATTCTTCTTTTCTGGTCCAGACGCCTCCATGTGTAGAGAGCAAGGATTCTAAGTGTGGTTAGAATTTGCTTCATTTTTGTTATCGCCCAAAAAGTGATTTCTTTTTTGGGGGTTGCTCAAATAGAAAATCAGACAAACAAACCCCAGAAAAGGGCAAAACAGATTCTGAAAACTTGAGCTGCAAAGATAAATGGAGCAGAAGGCTCAGCAAATTGGGGTTTTGGAAAATGTGGTCTTAAATTTTTCATGGATTCTTTGGATATAAATGTGGCCAGACTTCAGAATAAGTAGGAGAGATGAGAATATCTAATCTAAAGGATCTCCAAAGCCTTTTCCAGTTTTCAAATTTGGATTTGATTTTTCTATCCCATCAATGATTTCAGTCATGTTCCAATCATTCGAGTATTATCTTGTCAGTTTATGAAAAATATTTTTATGAATTATTTTTAGGTCACAGAGATCTGAGCTCTGACAGATAAAATGATCTGATTTAACATTTCAAAGTCCTTGAAGACCAAGAGGTTTGGCAATAGAATGGGTTAAATGTAAATGAGTTAAAATATATTTCAAAACAGTTCCCCTAATTATTAACTGTACTCAGTTGTTTAATATTTTCAGCACCTACTGAATTTAGCAAAGGAAATGACAGATGCATATTAAAATGCATGCAAATACTATACACAAGCCACATTTTAATATATTGTTTTGCATTCATAATTTTAGTCTTGTGATTTGTATTTTCATTTGCTTGGGAACAATGAGTTTCTTCTTTCCCCACTTGGGAAACAAGGCAAGACTTGTTTCTGCCAGCATCCTGAAAAAGCAGCAAACTTAATGGTTCAGGAACTGGTCTCCACCACCTGCTTACAGGCCCCTTCAATAGGAGGCTGCATTTACAATACATTGAAAAGGTGAAAACATGCAATCAATCAGTTGCTTGATCACCTATTGATAGGCAATCATATGTTTTCGTTGTTGTATTAAAATTGAACAGATAGCTTTTTGAAAAATTAAGCTGTTTAAATATGCAATCTCTTTTCAAATAGTGTGGAAGAGTGCCTGCTATATACTCACTAAATCCCATTCCCTTTTAATCTATTGTCACAGATAGAACACATTTCCTAGTCTCCCCTGCAATGAGATGATTTCTGGTTAGTGGAATGTGGGCCATAGTAATGTACACAATGGCCTAGTCTGGCCACTAGAATCTGCTGGGCAACCCCACAGTAGTGCTCTTCCCTTGCTCTGACCTCCTGGCAAGATGCAGACGATCAGGTAGAGAACACCAAAGATGTAAGGGGGAAGGAAACTCTGAATGGAAAGAGGATGGGTCCTAGAATTAAACTGTATGGAGCAGACTCTGCTCCAATTCACTTCCCCTGATCAATGACTTACAATAGACTGTGACACATATTTATTGTGTGATTGTCAGTCTCTAGCGGTTGCATCTCATGGTATTTATCCCTTGTGTGTTTACCTTTTGCATGGTACCATGGTTGGTCTGTGGGACCAATAGCATGTGGCAGAAGTGATAATATATCACTTCTGAGATTATTTTAGAAAAGACCGTAACTTCTGTCTTGGGTGCTCTCTTGCTCATTTTCTCTATCTACATATCTATCTATCTATCTATCTATCTATCTATCTATCTATCTATCTATCTATCTATTATCTATCTATCTATCTATCTATCTATCTATCTATCTATATCTATCTATCTATCTCTATCTTTCTCTACACTCTCTCTGGGGAAAGCCAGCTGCCATATCTTGGGGTCACTTAGGCAGCCTGTAGAAATGCCATTGTAAGGAATGAAGACTTCCCTCCAAGAGTAAGCGAGGGGTTGAGGCCTGCCAATAGTCGAGTGAGTGAGCTTGGGAAAGAATGCCCCAGCTCTGACTGATCCTTCAAATGACTGCAACTATAGCAGATAGTTTGAATATAGCTTTGTGAGAGACACTGAGCTAAAATCACCCAGCTAAGCTGCTTCTGGATTCTCAGAAACTATGTGAGCTAATAAATGTTTGTTGTTTTAAACTGCTAAGTTTTGGGGATCATTTGCTACAAAGCATAGATAACACAGAATGTGAAGAAGAAATAAACCTTTATTGAGATATTAACATTGGGACTGTTTGTTACACTATTTAAATGCTGACTAATAAAGAAGGTGATACTTTCAACAACTGTGTACATACTCTGAGCAGCCCTCTAAGGTTTCTAAGGGTAAATAAAGTCTTTGGTTTTTCTTTTCTAAAACATCAGTTCCTAACATAGTGCCTGAACAAGAGTGGACATTGAACAAATGATAAATAATAAATATTGCTTTCAGTAAGGTGTATAGTGCGGGCTTATACACGGTATAAGTGAAGTCAAAACTGTTAGAGCAGCTGCCACTTTAAGGCTGGATAGGATCAACTGCATTTTATTGAGGGTCAGAAAAATTCTGAGATTTGATTCCTAACAAACGCATCGATTGTAGTTTGCCAAACATTCATGTAAAGAGAACCACTCAGCCATCTAGTCATGTTTGTGTTTGTTATGTTTGTGTGTCCAAATGATCATGCTTATGTTTGAATGGACCAGGTGCTGTTCTAACTGATACAAATGCTAATTTATTTAATCCTAATTTATTTATTAGCATTTATTTAATGCTAATTTATTTAAAAAGTGTGCTGTTGCTCTTCTGATTTTACTGATGAGGAGATAGGCTTGGTAAAGTCAAGTACCCTGTCCCAAGTCACAGAGCAATTCCAGAGCAGAGTCTATGCTTGACCTCTGGACTTGCAAACTCCAAGGACCATGAGGTTTTACTCTATTGTTCTCAATTGAATTCTCAAAAAAGACAGGACAGAGCTACAAAGTCTAGGAAAGGACGACTACATTAATGGAGAGGATTAAGAGATATCCCTGTGAAGATAGAATAGAATAATCGAGACTTTTAGGTCTTGATTGATTCACATTAAGAGGTGCTATGATCGAAGTTCATAAAATCCTAATGGACAAGAATTTTTTCACCAAGCTGGTGCACATCACAGGAATGGGCCCCCTATGAAGCTGGTCAGGGATAGTTTAGGAGAACTGAAATGAATGCCACTTGTAGATGACTGAATACATTCTCATCTGCCTCCACGTCAACTGCACAGAGACTAGGCCCACCACGCTAGAAGCTGCAATGGAGAGGGAAAGAATATCGAGAATCCCATGGGGAGCAGCCAAGAGTGGGAGGGTTGGCTTCCTGCTAATTGACAAAAATCTTCTTCACTAGTTTCTTCTAGTGCTAGTAGATCAGCATTAGCCTCAGAAAAATCAGGAATGGGCCAAAGAAGCACTGGGAATGGATAGACACTGATCTGTCTGCCTTTCCGGCCAGCCCCATTTTTGCTCGTTTTGCATGGGAGCATGTGTGTAACGAGTATCCTGGGTATGTATGTGCTGCAGGCAGCTCTCTGAGTCCTCTCAGCCCAGCTTTGTGGCAATGTGTGGAAGCTGGTGTTTACAAGGAACACTGCCAATGGGCTAATGAGACTTTTTCATGACTCTTGAATGTTTGTAGAACTAAAGGCTTTTGAAACTCGATTCCAAGGCTGACCTAGAGCCTTGGAAACAAGGATAATGATCTGTGGAAAGAAGCTGTGGCTAACACAGAAAAACCTCACTTATTCTGACTTTTATGAATTTTGGTTGTCAAATTATGCGACTCTCAATGTTTAGCAAGACACATTTTTAATTTGTAACAGTTGATGCTGGAGAAGAGTTTTAAATTTCTCTCTTACTTCATGGGGCAATGGGTTTTCTAAAGAAATGCATGATGCATTAACCTTTTGTAAGGGAATATTATAATTGTGTAGAATAACATATTTTTAAAAATGCAGGACTGTTTATATGAAAAGAAATTAATGTTCATTATAAATTACTTTAAATAATTTAGCAGGGCCTCAAGGATGTAATTGTAACAGAAACTAAGTTTGAATTCTTATACTTGAAGACAAGACTAAATGCTTTATAATTGTCCACAACTCAGAATATTCATATATTTATGCTAGTAATTGTTTTCTCCCAATCATTCTGAATTGATAAAGTTTTGCTAGAGAAATAAAGAGACTACATTTGTGTATCTTTGTACTCCTTCCCAGTTGTGGCTCACAAAATCAATTGGCATTAATTCGACACTTTTAGGCTTTTCCATTAGGAAAAAGATAAGTGGGAAAAACAGGCGATGACTATCATTGTATAAATAAATTCAGGTTTCACTAACAAATGGATCACTGATGTGCAAAAGTCCTTGTTCAAGACCACTCTCTAAGTGAAGGGACAGACTTGATGAGATTCCTCCTCCACTTGTCCCCGTATGTCGCATCTGTTCAATCTACATCTTTTCCTTAAGTATTCCTAAGGAAGTAAACATTTTGAGTTGGAAGAAGGTCTGAGACAGATACAAGGAACAGAGGAGGCTAATCAATGGAGAGAAAGGTGAGAAGCAGGTGCAGAGAGAGTGCCTGCTTAATGCCCAAGTGAAGGTTCTGGAAGCCTGGCTCGTCTGTGACTTCTGCTCTTCTCGTGGCTGGTAGTTCACCTTTCTTTATGTATATATCTTTACAACCAAGAAATACTTTACATCTATATCCTGATAACAAGCTTATTATTTTTATACTTAACAACACTAAGAGAGAAATGCCGACTGCTTCCTACTTTCTACATTGTTTATTTCCTATCCAATACCATATTGCCACCTGAATAATCTGTCTAAAGTGCAAGTTTGATCACATTATTCCCCTGCTACAAAATGATTTCTCACCAACAGTTTCTCGGCCCTACGTTGGCTTTTAAGATCCTCTATGACCTGCCTCCAGCCTATTTTTCCAACACATATTCTATCATTCTCCCTCTCAGCTCTACACCTACAGAGCACCTAAACAGGTATACTGTCTTCATCTTGTCTTTTGCCTGCTCTTCTCTCTACCTGGAATTCACTCTTCTCCTCAACTGTTCCATTCATGGTACTGTATGCCTGATGAAACCCTATATCATTCTACAAGATCTACATCTTAATCTTGGAAGCCTTCTCTGGCATTTCATACAAAGATGAACTCTTCCACCTTTGAGCCTCCACTGTGACAGGTGCAGCATTTATTGTGATATTTTAGCAACTATTTGTTCGTATCACTTCTACTTTATCAGCATGTCTCAAATTATGGTCTAAAGAACAATTGCTTCAAAAATATCTGCCTATGAAAAGTGCTCATGCCTTGTTCTCATTTTAAATAAGTCTCCGAAGCTCCATAAGTGACTAAAGTTTGAGAACTACTGGACTGGACTCCTCAAGGGCAGGCATCATCTATGGTACATAATGAAAGAGTAAAAATAGCTAGTTGATTTTGAACCACAGGCTATGTTTCTGTAGCTTCTATATGTTATGTTCATGAAGGCAGCTCAGCATCTATTTAGTCTCGTTCACCACCATATCTATCTCAGATCCTAGCCCAGGGCCTTAGGGCATAATAGGCACTAAATAAATGCTTTTTCACCCATTGAAACATGCTAAGGCCTGCAGAAGCTCTGAGTGCTGTGCATCAAGGCAGAAATGCAGCCAAAGCATCAACAAGATTAGCACAAGGCCTGTTCAGTTACACAGGAGGAGGCACTAAATAAGAGCAAGAGCATAGCTGGCAATGCTCTAATGTTCTTTTGTAGAAATCCTTGATGTGGGCTGTGAAATGTCAAATCCAGATCTGATTAAGCTCAACTCCAAATCCCCAAGGCAAGTGCGTATCCACGATCTTAATGAAATTATTGAGGCCACCTTCGTCTGTTACTTTCAGAAAGGCTGAGCTAGCACTCCATTCATTGATATCAACACCTACAAAATGAAACCTGCAATTGATTCGGCACGTCTCTGGTAGATAATGCCTAAAAAGCTTGATCTGGCTCCTTCCAGAAAACTGAAATACTAACTTAAAAAAAAGAAAAAGTTCTCCTGATTTGCTGTAAAGCCAAGAGAAAGAGTGCATCCCAAAGGCTACAACAGAAATCAGTTTTGTTTCTTTTGCTAGACTTGTCTGTTTGAAACTTTCCACTTCCTTCTTCAAATGATAACTTATCAATTTTCAGCTAACCCATACTTTGAATTTTTAATGGCAGAAGCCAGTAAACAACACGAGCTATTTTAAGGGCAATAGACTTCCAGTTGAATGGTTCAGTATATGCAAGTAGAAACTTGGTTTCCCTAGCTATATACACTTGAGGGATGGGCTAAAAAGAAAAGTCAGGCCAGCACCGAGCCTCAAACCAAAGGAGGCACGTTGAGATCTATCAAATTAAACCCAAATGCCATAGCTTCACTGGAGCAGACCAGATTTCACCACTGCATTCTCAGAGGGCAGAGGGGTGGGGGGCTTGTACTTCCCAGCTCAACCACAAGCCAGAGCTCCACTTTGTTCTGTGAAATTCAGAACACATTTATTCTCCTTCCCCCGCCCCCTGCCCCACTTCAAAATTTACTCCAGCCCTTACTTAGGGTCTGGCTAGAACTAAACTCTTAAGAGCCAAAGACAGCAGGGGAAAGGCTGCTTTATTGTGAAATCCAGTTCGGGTAAAAGAAAGACAGATCAGCAATTCTTTCACCTTACCTGGAGGTAGGGTCTAACTGATCCACACAGTTTAGAAAACTTGAAAAAAGGTCTGATAAGCTGTCAAGCCACTGAAATTTTAGAGTTTTTCTTTTCACCCTATATAAAAGTGATTCCAAAGTTTCTCAAATCCCAGAAGTATCTTAAAGTAGGACCAACAAGTCTGAGGAGACACGAGTCTCTGGGTAACCCTAGAACCAACTTCCCGTTTCTGGGACTCTTCAGATCAGCCCGGGCCAGATATCTAGAGGCTATAATGGATTCTGTTGGAGCACACTCACCACAAGAGATAGATAAGTCTTCCAAATCAACATCCAGTATAGGAGAGAGGGAAAAGCAAACGGCTTTTAATCATTTTTTGGTTTCTACATCACGAGCTAATCCCAGGCATGGCAGTAATATTAAAGCTAGAGTCTTGGCAGCAGCTACTATGGGGATGACTGGTTTAAATAGAAAGTAATTTTTTTTTTTAATGAAAAATTATATTAGACATAATTCCTGCCTTTCAGGAACTCCTTTGCCTAAAAGCACCCATGGTCTCACTCTCTCTTGGCTTATAAATGAAATCCAAACTTATATAAATTACTTACTCTTCCATCTTCTCATTATCTCTCCCATGCATTCTATCTTCCACACCAAAGGTTAGCATGTTTTCTGTAAGAGCTATATAGTAAATATTTCAGGTTTGTCACAACTATTCGACTCTGCTATTTCAGAAGGAAGGTAGTCATAAATAATAATGCAAATGAATTAGCATGGTTATATTTCAGTAAAACTTTACTAACAAAAATAAGTGGTGAAATAGATTTGGTCTCTAGGCTGTAGTTTATTCATAACCAGCGTTATGAATAACAGTAGTTATATCATAATCCCTGCTATGATGGACCAAGTTTATTCTTTTGTAGATGCTGGTGTCTTCTGCCTGGGGGCCTTTGTCCTTTTCTTCCAGTTCAAATAAATTAATTCATTAAAATTTATTATTTATTGGAAGACTATTATGTGTCAGATACTGTTCTAACATCTCAAGATGCAACAGTGAAAAAACAGATGGCATTTTCTACTGTGATAAAATTTAGATTCTAGTGGAAGCAAATAGACAATAAACAAGTATCAAACAAAAACATCTATGCCAAGCGGAACTAGGTTGAGGTAAAATAAGACAGGGTAAGGGGATGAAGATGTTATTTTAAATATAGTGGTCCAGGAAGACCACTTTGATGAAGATATCAAAATAAAAAGTTTAATCTTTGTAGATGTGGGGGGTAGAGAAAGTATTCCAGAGAGAAGCGATAACAACTGCAAAGTGCCCAAGCAGAGCATTTTCGGTATGTTGGAGGAAGGGACAGGAGGAAAAAGTGAATGGAGTGAGAAGAATGAATTGGGGATGAGATCACAGAGGTAGCTGTGTGCAGGATTTTGTAGGACCTTGTAGGCTATGGAAAGGACTTTGACTATTATTTTGAAAATCAGATTGGAAACCATTAAGGGTGGAGAGAAGAATGATATGATCTGCCTTACATTTTAATAGGATTAGTCTGACAGCTGTGTGTAGGATAGAGTATAGGGAGGCAAGAACAAATGCAGAAAGACCTGAAAAGAGGTTATTGCAATAATCCAGGTGACAAACGCTGTCCAGGGTAATAAGAGTGGAGTGTTAAGAGTTGTAGAAGTCTGAATATACTTCAAAAGCAAAGCTAAAAGGTAATATATAAAGGAAACAGTCAAGGATAACTCCTAGAAGTTTGACCTGAGCAACAGGAAAAATAAAGTTCCCATTTATTTAGATGTCAAAAACTGTAGGAAGAACAGATTGGGTGGGAATAATCAAGATTTTTTTTTAATCATGTTATGTGTGAGATGCCTATTGAAACTCTAAGTAGAAATAGACATTTTAATAAATGCTTTGGAGTTCAGTGGGAATAACAGGGATAGAGGTAGGTATTTGGGAGTTATCTGCAATAGATGATATTTAAAGCCCTGAAATGAGATAGGATCACTGAGGGAGAAGTGAGAAGAAAATAGAGGTCAGAGACTGAGTTCTGGAACACCCCAATAGTTAGAGGTTGGGAAGATGAAGAAGAGCCAACAAAGAATACTTACAAGGAGTGACCAGTGAAACAGGAAGTGAAGTAAGAGTGATCTACCAGGAGCCAAGTGAAGAAAGTCTTTCAAGAAAGAGGAAATGAACAACTGTATGAAATATTGCTAACATGTTGAGCAAGATGAGGAATAAGACATGACCCAGATTTAGCAACATGGGCACCATTGTTGACTTTGACAAGATTGGTTTGAGGCGTGGTAAGGATAAAGTCTGTATGGAGTGTATATAACAGAGAATGGAAGGGGCCAAATAGAATCTTCCTTCCCCTGGGATCCTGTAATACTTTATACTCTTGCAACATCTTTCCCAATTATAATTATTGGCTTATATTTTTATCTCCTGAACTAATTTGTGAGTAATTTGATTGCTGAACCATGTTCATCATCCTCTATACTATACACTTGGCACAAATTAGGTACTCATTAAACGTTTGTTAAATAAATATGAAATTGTAATCTAAGAAGGAAAGTTTTCATATACATAGACATGAGCACTATTTAGACTAGAAAAAGTAATACTAATAAGCAAGATTTAAAAAGGGGGAATGACGAGTACTGTGTTATTTATAGCGCTGTGACACTAAAAGTTCAGGGTTTATACCCTGAAATTTTAAAACCTCTTTTTCTATTTAAATTACCATAAATTATTCTCCATATCATCTGGTGAGATCATTCAGTAGAACTAATTCAATTTTGCCTAAGAGAGTACTCAAACTCTGGAGGAGTCAGGGAATTTGCTTCTTCCTGTACATTGTGTGTACTAGGTATAATATTTTATAAAATGTGTCTTTGACTTCCTTTTCAGTTTCTAAAGTTACCAACTCACCATCATTATAGGAAGTCTCCAAAAGTTCCTATTTCCCTATTCTTTTTTTAAGATAACACTTGTATAAATGAGAGTCACTACAGTGAGTTACTTTGGGATCTAAATAACATTGGATTGATTAAATCTCTCTTTGTTGGAATGATTATTTGAGCATTCAGTTCTTGGAGTCATAACTCTTAAGGTCCAGAAGCACAACTTATTACACGATGATCCAAATGACTTTGTGATTACACTGCTTAGTAAAATTAACACCAAAGCCTGAAACGCTATGCCCAGAAGTCAAATGGTGATTTTCCCAAGGGTCTATTAAAAGAAAAAAAAAAATGTAGCTTCATTTCAGAGGATAAAATGATCAATCCTTCTATCTCCAAGTGAGTAAAGATTAGTTAGTGCAGTTAGTTCCTGCAAATTAATAATTTAGTTATATTCTATGAATCTAATATGAGGAGACATTTTAATAAGTGTTAGGTGAGTCATTTTACAAGACTGAAGCCAAGCAAAATTAGAGCAGTCCCTGGTTGAAGATATTTTTATTGCAATAAGAAGGTCTCTTTCTGGGTATTGGATACACAGGTGTGGTTAAACTTTGGCATGGAAAGTAAGAAGTCATGAATTCTAAGAAAATGACTCCCAGTGTCTTGGATATGGAAGGCCACAGAAAGATCTAGACACATTTGCTATAAGAAGCCAAAAACATTTGACAGAGGAAATTAGGTAGAAGCAGTTGAATTTTTTCCCCTTTATATTTCACTTATCAATGATCCCAAAGACCCAAATACCTGCTTTTTTTCATAAAGAACATATATATTTTTTCTATGTTACAGAGAAATAACCTTATAGGAAACTATTCTTGTGAACTACTCTTTTGTGCCTATTTTGTGGGTCGTGGATTTAATAGGCTGTAATGCTATTTAAACACCACAGATACTTAATGTACCATGAAACCCCCTAAGCTATAGGAAATTACAAAAATTCCTCAGTGCCATGGTCACAAAAGTGAAAGATCTTCCTGACACAAACTTCAAAGGTAAAATGAAATTACATTTCCCATAGGTTTCTGAGTATCTATTGACCAGTGACCATGGTCTCCCATGACTTCACCATTGCCTCTCTTAAGGACTCTGTTCCAGCCATTTGGCCAATTCTCAGCTCTGGAAACTAGTCTCTGAAAAATACCAGGAGTTTCATTAATGATGCTGCCAAGAAGTTGTAACCATAATTACTTCTTGGACACACAAAATAATCATGTTTTGTGTGTCACAGTTCAGGTTCTTGGTGCCTTTGGTGTCAGTAAAGTGGCTATTTAATTAGGAGTCTTTGGTCTAAAAGTAGTATGTATCAATAAAGCAATCATACAGCAAGTGTGCATTATCATCAATTTTGACAGACTAATGCAAATCAGAAGAGACTTTTAAATTGGTATGTAATGATTATAATTGTATAGATATTCATTTTAGAATGTAAAAAATACATAGCAGGGAATAAAATATTATGGTCTTAGCACAAAGTGGGGGTATGCAAGCATGATGAAGTAGGTTTCTGTCTTTATACTTCTCATTTTTATACATATTAAAAAGCCAAAAAAAAGTTTATTAAATCATATTTGTTTGGAAACAAGGCTTTTATGCTGTCTTTACAAAAAAAGAAGTTAATATCTTCTCTGAATCAATAATGGTCACTAATTGATAAAGGAGATGGTACGTCAGCTCAGTGACTTCTTAGTGATTAGAGATAGGAAGTTTGCATCAAATTCAACAATTGATTTTTAAAAATGACATTGCCTATAATGATTTTCAGAAACAGAGCAACCAGATAACATATTTTCTTGTATAAAATTAGCTCTTTCCAAACCAGGTACTCTCTGCCCTGCCTAGTCCTAGGTTTGAACAGCTCTGAACGGCTACCCTCCCATTCTCCCTACCTTTACTCGGAATGCTATGCACAAATAGGAAATTTCTTATTCCTTTTTCTTTCTTTTTTTCTTTTAAAAAATGTTTATTCCTCTTTCTCTCCTTCTTCAACAATTTCCAAGGTTGCAGTGCATGTTTTTGAAAGGTAGTTTAGTATAGTAGTTAAAATAAAGACTTGGAGCTAAAGAGCCCTGATTTTGCATCTCTGATCTGACACTTACTAACTGTGCCCCCTTGGGTAAGTTATCATTCTTAACTCCAAGCTTCATATTTTTTATTCTGTAAAATGAGGATGTCAATAACTACTTTCAGGTTATTGTGGCAACTAATTGAGATAATATAATTACCATGAATACAGCATGTCATAGTTATTATTATTGAAAAAGAACGACAAATTGATTGTAAAAAAACATAGGCAACATTATAAATCTTTCACAGAAATAATATTTGTAAGGATCTAATGGATCCACTAACATGATGCAAAATTCGCTCAAGATAACATTGATAGAAATGAAATGCAGACCTTTGTCACCAAACTCCAGGCAAGCTTTGTTTAGTACAGATACGCAGAAAAGATTGAGATAGTAAAAACAGAAAACTAGTTTGATACTCAGAAATTGTATATTTCTGCTCTTCACTCAGTCTAAGAAAGCACATTAGAAAGTATATCTGGCCTAACAAGCTGAGAATGTGTGATATGGGTTCATCAAAGTTATAAAATACCACAAAGAATAGGCCCTCATCAGAGTGTGGTGCTTTACAATAGATGAAAACGCAAAAAGAGATTTAATCAGCTTACGTGGACCTGGGTTTCTCTTCCCAACTCTTAGAAGAACGAATTTTGCTTTATTCCGGCTATTTCCTGAGGAGAGCCCTTCTCCCTCCCTCAAGTATTCAGGCTAATTACAACTGGTGAGGTAGTTTCCAGACTGAATAAGAAATCAAAAGGGAAGGGAGGGGAGACAGTGTGGATTTCAGAGAAAAAATAACTTAAGAAAAAGTATGTTCTCAGCGGGGGGAAAATTAGAGAATCAGGTCACTGAGTTGGAGCCAGGAAAAATCCACATGAGTGGAAATTGGAGCAATGGAAGTATTTCATATTAACACATCCAAGGCTGAATGTGTCTGGCCCAGAGGATGTTCTTCCCCCTCCTGGAAAGTGGCTGGGGGCTGAAAGACCTCTAAGCTTTTCTATGTCACATTCATTCACTAATCAGTGCTATTCAACCAATTGCACACGTGGTCTTATATGAGGTGCCCTGGAAAACACAAGGACCACATAGCAACGATTATAATCAAAACCACTGGAGACTCTTATTTCAGCTTCTGAAATAGGAAGCTTCAAAGGCAGACATGCCTCCAATGAAAACCAGCTTTCTTTCCTTGCTTTCTTTTCTTTCTTTCTTTCTTTCTTTCTTTCTTTCTTTCTTTCTTTCTTTCTTTCTTTCTTTCTTTCTTTCTTTCTTTCTTTCTTTCTTTCTTTCTTTCTTCTGCTAAGTCTACAGTTTTAGATTTAAATACTTGATAATTATATATCAATAGAGACAGAATACATTTTGCCTAAAGCAAAAATATAAATGGTTTAAAGGTCAGGCAAAGTGTCATGTGTTAGTGGACATTAGTTGAGGTTCAACTCTGCTGATGTGACTTGAATATCGACATCTCAGTTAGAGTCAATATCTCAAAATTGGTGGTGTGGCTTAGCATACATATTTCTTAATGAATTTCCAGTGTAATAAGAAAATATCTAATAGCACACCACAGATCTGAGGATCTTAAGCTCTTTTCTCTCATATTTTCACAAAAACTGTCAAACCTCTTTGCTATCCAAATTTCAGTTAAAAATGGGACATGAGGACAAAATATAATCCTGAAAATCTTGGCAAAAAATTATGTTTTTGTTATTGCATGCCTAGTTATGTTTGCAGTTGAGGTAACCCTGGGCCTGAATTTGGGTATTAGGACCTAGAGGGCCCAATAACACGCTGCAAACTTAGCTCAAGACAATAGTAGGATTGAAATGCAGACCTTTGTCTTCCAACTCCAGGCAAGCCTCATTTAGTACAGACACACAGAAAAGACTGAGATAAAAAAATATTATAGTGCTCAGGGAAAAAAAAAAAAAGAGGAGCATTCTTTTATTTGCCTATTTACTCAATATATCTCAGCTGTGTTCTCTATTTGCCCTTCTGCAGCTTCCCTAACCTAATGGGATATGTTGTAGATAACTAAGGAGAAGTTTTTGTTTTGTTTTATTTTGTTTATCTGGCTAATCCAAAATACTAATGATTTGCTAAAGTCTTATTTCTCTGTTTCAGCTCAGTTTGACTTTCTAATTCAGTGCATTGCACTTATAATTCCAGCTAAACCAATGGTTCTGGACGTTAGTTCAATTTGAGAGTCTAATTTAATAGAGAACATTTAAAATACACTAATCTCTGACCAGTTGAAGAAGACTACCTGGAACTGGGGCCTGGGAGCTAACCAGTAACCTTTAATTAGAATGGGAAAATTCTCTATCAGTTTTAGTTATCTTTTGCTGTTTAACAAACGATCCCAATACCTAATGGCTGAAAAAAACAATGAGTTGTTATTTTTGATGATTCTGTGGGGCAGGAATTTGATCAGGGTTCAACTGGATGGCTCTTTAGCTCCACGTAATGTCACCTAAAGTCATTCAACTGCATTCAGTGGGCCTGTTGGTCCAATAAGGCTTCACTCACATAATTAACACCTTAATGACCTTCCAAATGGCTAGCTTGAGCTTCCTTGCAGCACGGTGGTCTCAGGTTAGTCAGACTTCTTAAATGGTATCTGGTTTCTAAAAGACAGGAAGCAAAAACTGCTAGTCTCTTTCAAGGCTTAGCTTTGAAAGTGCCAAATCACTTTCAAATTGTATTTGTCAAAACAAGTTATAAGACCATCCCAGAATCAGGGGGAGGAGAAATGCACATACAGGCGTTGAGGTATTGCAGGTAGCCATATCTGGAGACTATACATCACATACTCCCAGTTCCTGATCCTAAAGCCATGGCAGACATTACCAGCCCATCGTGGCAGTCTGTCCCACTGGTCTCGGATGTAGTTTCAGAATTGTTCTCAACATTGTATCTCAGAGGTCAGAGATCAAGAGGTTGTAGTTATCATACAGGTTGAAATGTATTGACAAACTTGCCCTATTGCGAAGAGATAAAGTTCTAAACTCTCCCTGCTGTGGCTTAGGAAGCAGAGATATTAGTATTCTCCAGGAAGACTAGGAAAGTCCCTGTGGCCTCACGGTCCTGCCTGGGGGAAACATCATGAGTTCTCACAATAATCCTGTAAACTAGAAATTGCAGGTTTTGTTATTCTCTAGTTTAGGAGCGGGAAACAAGTTGACTCAACACAAGGCACTATTTTAAGTGCTGCAGAGGACATAAAATGTCATTAAACATTATTGCAAGTCTTAGCATCATTTTTTTGGCAGAGGAAAGGCATTTAAATGACTAATTCTAGTACTGAACAGAATATGAAGACTCTCAGAGAAATAGGAACAAAATGATCCTGAAAGTCAAAAGCAGAAAAGATTAACTAACTGGAGGGATTTGGCCAGACTTCATCGAGATCAAGGATAATAGGATAGTTTCTTCAGAGGAGAATTATTTGAACATTAGAGAATTAAGAGAAATATTGGGAAAATATTTTTTGTAAAAATATATGGTACTTACTATGTGATAGACACTAACTCATTTGATCCTTTTAGCAACCTTATTAGACAGATACATCATCTATAGTATAGGCAAAAAAAAAAAAAAAAAATTTTAGACATAGAGAGGTTAAGTAATTTACTTAAAATCATACAGCTAACCTGGATAGTTCTGGGTTAAAATTTAGAGCATCTATGTTCTTAAGCGCTATACCACCCTGCCTCCTTGGTGTCATAATTATTTTTTCTACTTTGCTTTTTATGGCTTTCTTCCATTGTTCCTCTTCATCTTGAAGTTACCACAGACTAAATTTAACTCTTACCTACTACACCTCTTATCAGCCCTCTCAATTGTTTCTTTGTTTTTAATTTTAACATGTTTATTCTTCATACAAAATCTAATTATCATTCTAATGAAAGTTTTGGAAGTAAGCTGATTTAAATATTGTTTATTTTGTAAGTTGAACAGAGAATGATATAGGGTAGAGGAAAACAATACATTATCAATTGTTTTTATTGAGGTATGATTGACACAACATGATGATTTGCTATTTATATATATGTTGTGAAATGATTACTACAATCAGTCTAATTAACATCCAATCCATTGTTATTGATTTCAGAAATTTGAGGTATGCAGACAGATAGAAACACCATGATGAAATCATCACCCAAAAGCTGACGTCAGTGACATGTGAGCCACAGTGGCTCAGCTAACTGACCAAAGGCGTGTAAATATCAAACTTGAGATTTTAAAGGAAAGGCAATCTGAAAATTAAATACAACTTCTCAGTTGTAAATGGTCTCCCTTTCCCTGTTATTCTTAAAAACCAAACAAACAAACAAACACATAAACAGTCTCTCTATCACTTTCATAAATTCTAGGAGTTGCTGAAGAAATGGATAATATTTTGAGGACGTAGATTCCAATCACTTCTATGGTTTTTTGGGGGTGGAAATAGGGTACACATCTTGGATATTTTCATAAAACCTTTTAAGGAAACATACGATTTGGATAAGGATGATTTCACTATTCTTTTCTCAATGGATTTAGAGTAAAAGCATAAGTGAAAAAAGTAGGCAAACTTATTCAAGCAAATATCACATGGGTGTTAAGAAAAAAGGTCATCCAATTAACTAATTACTTCCTATATCTCCTTGATATAATAATCAAAGTCAGCTGCCGTCAGAAAAATCTGAGCTCAGAGAGAGCAGACAATCCAAATTTGATCATCGATCAGCCTGTAAAATCTCAAAAGGCAATGCTTCTTGAAATTCAAAGACATTTTACTTTTCATTGTGCTATGAGCAAGGCCAAAATTCAGGCCAATGGCAGTGGAAACTATATCACCAGTCCCTGAATATTTTCCTAAAGTTCTTCAATGGACAACAAGGGAAAGGTAATCAATGTCTATTGAGTATCTACAAGGTACCTACACTTTTAATATACATTTCATTTAAACCTTACAATAACTCCATGTGGATCTTGGAGATCAAGTAAGAAATTTGTTCTCGTTTTTAATGCACAGGAAATTATCAAATATGAGAAAACTGAGACTGTGAGAGTCATTTAGTGTCTTTCTTACACAAGCAAATGGTAGTATTAGGACAAGAACTCAGATCTTGAGTCTCTAAGCTCCATATTCCTTTGTTCCACAACATCTGTCATTAGCTTCTGAGATCCTGAGCTGGGGGTGTAGGCTGGTGGATATGGGTGCAAATAGTGAGAAGGCAGCTACATAGAGGAACAGTAGAGGAGTGGGGAGGGTGTATACAAGAGGATACAGTATAATGTAAACAGGACATCGGCAGGTCAGGGAAGATTCGAAGGACCTCTGCCTGGATGGGTTGCCTTAAAGTCTCAGGTTTGATTCCAGTTTCTCTTCACCTATTCGATCCAGTTCATGGGCAGTTTCTAATAGCTCATTAGGAGACAACCATACCCCTCAACCCCTGACTCCACTTACATCAGTGACATAACCAGAAAGCTGAGGTGTTATAAGCCTTCTTTAATATGGCAGTATTTCCTGTCATTAGTTTATTTTGTCAGGGCCTAGCTCCTGAGAAGTGGTGGCTTCTCAACCAAGGGACCTGGGATGGCCAGGCAGTATTTTTCAATTTATTGCCCCTGTTCTACATTCCTGACCTATGAGTATTTGCAGACACAGGGACTAGCTTTCCAAAGCCCAGCATAAGCTGCTTTAATTTTGTCATTGTCCTATAATTTCACGGAAATGGCTGCTGTGAAGCCAACAAATGACTAATAAAATCCTTCTGCCCACTCACTTTTAATGTCATTCTGGAACTCCAGAACAAGGACCATCTGGTTACGGTACTTACTTTAATATAAAAGAGGGGCTGAGTTGAAAATCATATTTCTGAGAGAAGGCTGGAACGAATGCTCTGTTTGTGAACTCAAAGCAAAACAAGTCTAGCATTTCATTTGAGTGGTGGTGAGACATGCAGAATGTTGTGTACTCAGCTTTGCTTATGGAGAAGTTAAATTTTTACATACACATATATATGATATACAGATAACAATCAATACTACTAATAGCAGTCACAGTTATTGAATACTATCCATGTATCAGTGGCAACAGGCAAAGCACTCTGGATTATTTTGTAAGGAGTAAGTACTCTGAGAGTATTAGCTTTGTAGGTGAAATAGAGATTTATAGGAGTTAAGAAAACTCACTCCAAGTCACACAGCTAGTAAATAACAGAGCCAGGCTTGGGACCGAGGTCCATCAGTTTCTGTGTGCCTGTCTAAGATATTTATTGAGTTATTGGACTTATTGCAGTAAGAACTTTTGAAGAAAAGCCATCCTAAGCAATGACTAATCTTTCATCCAGATAATTGTAAAACCAGGACATTATATGAAGATTTGTTTTTTTAGACTTTTACTTTGGAATAATTATAGATTTTATAGAAAAGTTGCAAAGATAGTACAGAGTACCCATCTATCTTTCATTCAGCTTCTTCTAATGTTAACTTCTTATATAAGCAAGCTACATTTGTCAGAACTAAGAAATTATCTTTGCTCTAATACTATTACCTAAACTGTAGATTTTATTCAGATTGTGGTACAATTTTTATCGGTAAGATTTTCTTGTAATTTATGGTTTGATAATGATTTTTAGCATCTTTTTCATTTGTTTGTTTGTTTGTTTTTTAATAAACTTGGTTTTATTTTTTATTGATCGATTTTTATTTAGAGCAGTTGTAAGCTTACAGAAAAATTGAGGGGAAAGTACAAAGATTTCTGTCCCCACACATTCATATCCTCCCTCATTATCAACATCCCCACCAGAGTGGTACATTTGTTAAAACTGATGAACCTGCACTGACACATCTTAATCACTCAAAGTCCATAGTTTACATTGGGGTTCACTCTCGGCGTTGTGTATTATCATACAGAGTATTTTCACTGCCCTAAAATTCCTCAATGCTCTGCCTATTTATCCCCCAGCCCTCCCTGCCAGACCTTGGCAACCAATGATCTTTTTTGACTGCATCCACAGTTTTGACTTTTCTAGAATATCATATAGTTGGGATCACACAGTATGTATACTTTTTGGATTGACCTCTTTCACTTTTAAGAAGAGTAAATATGCATTTAAGATTCCTCCCTGACTTTTTATGTCTTGATAACTCATTTCTTTTTAACATGGAATAATATTACATTGTCTACATGTACCACAGCTTATTTATCCATTCTCCTACTGAGGGACATCTTGGTTTATTCCAAGTTTTGGCAGTTATGAATAAAGCTGCTGTAAAAATTTGTGTGTAGGTTTTTGTGTGAATGCAAGCTTTCAATACTTTGGAGTAAACACCAAGGAGCACGATTGCTGGATTGTATGGTAAAAGTATGTTTAGTTTTGTAAGAAACCGCCAAACTGCCTTCCAATGTGGCTGTTATCATTTTGCATTTCCACCAGCAATGGATGAGAGGGATCTTGTTGCCAGGATTTGGTGTTGTCAGTATTCTGGGTTCTGGCCATTCTAATAGATGTGTAAAGATGTATTTATGTTTTCTTGTGTGTGCCACAAAGAGTCGAGTTTTCAATTGTAAATTGTATACTTAACCAGATCTGCTCTTGCCTGACATTAAGGGCTCCAAACATTGCTGTGTTTGGGATGAGGATACAATTCCTGGTCAATCACACTCTCTATTCTGTTCATGTTCTGCACCTTCAATCTCACCTGGTTTTTGTATGTGAATCTCAACTGTGTGACTTAATTAAGTCGTTCTGACTCTGCTCTTAGGTGTTTCTTACCAAGATTTGGTGACCTGAAAATTCCTGACCTTATTTCTATGTGCCATATCAATTTTCCTTCAGGACACATCCTATGACTAGAATTCAATTTTGATTGTCTCTTGAGCTTGACATTTCAGTTTTTGTGTTCTTATCATTAGATTGGACCCTGACTCTGCTTATCTCAATAATCGCAGTTCATAAAGGACTCAAATTCCCTGCACTGACAATGTCAAACAATGACATTAATTTAACTTTATGGAGGAAATGTGAACCAAAAGTGATTGGTTCAGAATTACATGGGATGTGACTGGAAAATTTAAAGAACAGGGAAGGAGAGGAAGCTTCTTAAGTGTTCTTAGTTAGGACAAGGGGAGCTTAAAATAAAAATTAAACAGAGATCAAACATCATAGAAAGGTATATACTGGAAGAGAACTTAAAAGTCTTTTCCTTACCAAGTACAGGAATATTTTAATGCAGTTTTGAAAAGGAATACTATTATAAGTCACAGTATTTAAACCTGGGCTTTGACCAGGCCAAATAAGTATTAAAATCAGACTTAACATGTCTGAAAGACATATACCATCTTTTTCTGAAGTCAGCCCTCCTCTTGACTTTCTTGATTTTATTACTGGGTCTGCCATGTTCCCAGATGCTAGGCTAGAAAAGTCAGTATCATCTTATTCTGTCAATGCTGACATGCAATCAATTGCCAATTCCTGCCAGTTTTGCCTCTGCCAGTCTCAAGTTTGCTCACGTCTTTCCATTTTTACTGTTGATATTCCCTTGCTTAGGTTATTTTGATCTATGTGCTTCTAGTATATGACCTATATGCCTCTAGTATATGTGTGGCACATTAATTTCTAATGTACAGTCATTACAGGTCATCAATTTGCTCAACAACTTCAATGGGATTCCCATTCCTATTGGGTTTAGAATAAACTCCCACTCTAGTATTTGATGTCTTCCATATTCTTGCCCCATTTTTCAAGATATATCTATTATTACTCCCTTGATTTGCACACCCTAAACCAGCCCTACTGGTTGGTGTTTTTCCTTGAACATATACTGCCACAGGGCATTTGTGTATCCCTTTCTTCTGTTTGGAAGGCCTTCTCTCTTCCCTCTCCTTATCTCAATTTGCTAACATACAATACATCAGGAGTTGTCAAACTATAGCTTGAGGGCCAGATCCAGCCTGTCAGCCAGTTTTTGTAAATAAAGCCTAATTGGAACACAGTCACGCCCATTTATTTGAATATATTTTCTGTGGTTGTTTTTGCACTGAAACAGCAGTGGCGAATAATTGCAGCAGAGCCTGTATGGCCCGCAAAGCTTAAAATATTCACTTTCTGGTTCTTCACAGAAAATGTTTGCTGAGTCTTGTAATATATCCTTGGCCAATACTAATTTCCCGAACTTTATTCAATCGAACGTATTTTAGCAAAAATTTGTTGATCACTTACCATGAGCTAAATATACAAAAACAGAAAAGTATAGACCATCTTTCAAGGAACTTACTGTCTATGAGTGATAATAAAACTATAAATGAATTATTTCTCTACAACATGATAAGTAAAATAATAACACATTTAAGATACACCTGGAAGCATAGTTATTAATCTTCAGAAGGGTGCAGTGGTGGGGAAAAGGAGTTTAAAAGGTAAAATGGGTTTGAAATTATGTATAGGATTTCATCAGGGAGACAGGAGTTAAAATCATTCCAGGTAGAGAACAGCATATAAAAGATGTGGAGGAAGACAACAGTATGGTCTCTTTGGGGAACCTCACGTAGGACCTTTAGGAAACAAAATAGTAAGAGAATGAATGGGCTTTGGAGTCAGATTAACCTGGATTCTAATTCTGACTCTGATATTCATTAGCTATGTGACCGTGAGCAAGTTCTTAACTTATATTAGTCCTATTAGTACATTTTCTCATCCCAGAAGTATTTACATGAATTAACTGATGTGACGTAGGCGAAAGTTTGGGGAACAATTACACACAGTGTGCAAAAAGAAAAAATGTAGTTCTTTTTATCTTATTATCAGTATGTGGCAAAACAAAAAAGTTTATGTAGATAAACTTTTAGAATGTGACAGAAAGAGTAAAGAAAAAGACACACATCAGCTCAAAATACAAAGATGGTTGTTCTTTTCTCTGTATTTTAGTCTCTGTTCTTCCAATGGGACTTATGTTTGCCTGTATTATATGTAGTGGGTATGTTATCTAATCTTTTCTTCCAAAGTGTGACTTCCTTGAGGATAGGGATTTTTCTTTATTAATTTTTGTGTCTCCCAAAGCACATAATTCAGGCCACTAATAAATGTTTGTTGAATTTTTAAACCTTATATTGGGAAGATATTTTCACAATAATCAACTCATTATTTTGTATGCAATTGCAACCAATGAGTGGCAAAATGTTTGACTTGCTCAAGCTTGCCCAGTTTGATGATTGAAGTCAAGTTCGTAGCTTCCAAGAAAGTAGAAATTGTTCTTATTCTTCCTCCTCCCCTTCTCTCACGCTCTCATTCTGGAACATTTGTCTCTTTCAGAAATGTCCTCCATTCTACCTTCTGGATGTCCACTGCTTATATAAATATGCCTGTGTTTGTTGTTAACTTTATACTAAAATGCTCAGGATTTCTACCATAATCTTTTCTGGAAAGACCTGTGGAAAGAAAAATTAGACTAAGCAAGAGTGGTTGCTAGTAGAATTTTAGGCATCAGGAGGAAATCGATATGTCTTCAGTTCTTTCACAAAAGTAAACCTTAGTCTGCCATTTATAAGAGCAGACCTATGGGGTCATAGAAAAAACAAGACTCTTATACATAGCAGTATTAATAACTATCACATATTGATAGCCTACTATGTAGTAGACACTTTGCATGAGTTATGTTGATTTCTCACAACACCATGCACATTATTATTCTACTTTTACTGAGCTCAGAAAGGTTAGACAACTTTCACAAGACCACACAGCTAAGAAGCAGAGACCAGATCAGCCTATTTCGTCAGCATTCCTGACAATGTCCTTTGATTGTCCTGTGACTGGGAAGCAAGTTAGCTAATCTTTTAGGCTTGTTTCTTGTTAAGCATTTCTCTTTTCCAGCATTTTCCATGATGCTCCTTAGAATTCTTGTCTGAAAGCAAGGTTAGCTATATAATATGTGGGGTCCAGTGCAAAATAAAAAGGCACAAATCCTCATTTAAAAAGCAGGAGAGGAAAGTGCCATTAAAAGTATTCAAAGATAAACTTTTTCCTTTTGTCTATAGCTTCTCTCTTGACTTATCATAATGTTTTTTTAATGTATTAGTTAATGTCATTTTAAGTAGAAAAATATTAAAATTTTAAATTATTAGTATGAACTTTACTATTTATTTTGGAATTGTGCAATGTCAGTTTTAAATGCAAATGTAAGAGCATATGCAAAATCACCAAAATGGCACAAGTCATATCTTGTAGCTCGTACACGTATATGTATTTTGTTCTTAGCAGAAGAGTAGAGATGCTGCCCTGTTTTTATTTTACTTCTTCATATACATACATTCTACCAACACTCTCTACCTTCCACTAACTTACAAGTAAGGAAGAACTGAAAAGAGAAGGAACTATGGGTTGCCCTATTTCTTCCTTTCCTTTCTATATCATCATGTTCAGTAAAAGTGTTTGACTAAAACAGGGAATATCGTGAGTAAAAAATGAAGATTCCTAAATTGTTGGTGTTTCCTGGACTCC
The DNA here is from genome assembly GCF_000325575.1 of Pteropus alecto. Classification (NCBI taxonomy): domain Eukaryota; kingdom Metazoa; phylum Chordata; class Mammalia; order Chiroptera; family Pteropodidae; genus Pteropus; species Pteropus alecto. The sequence continues at coordinate 24,219,508 of NW_006443138.1, forward strand.
CATTGCCTTCTTTCTCTGTTCAAAGAACATTCTGATTCAGACTGAAAGTGTAGACTCTTGAGGCTGTCCGTAGTCCTGGATTACTCAGTTTTAAATGTTACCTTGTACTCCCTTTTAGTCTTGCTGAACTTACCTGCATCTTGGGTCCACCAGAATTCTGTACTCACAGGGCATCACAAATGCTACATGTGAATGGGTGGTAAGGAATGACAGACATGCATATTGTGCATATCATCTTTGCTCATGTGCATGCTCCATTGACCCATGGAAACTTACAGAATATAAGTGCTGAAATAATATTCTTAAGAATTTCAAGATGGCGACAGCAGACCATTAAACCAAGCATGAAACTCCTCTGACTGCACAGTTTGTATGTTCATGAATCTGGCCTGGCCTGGGAGATGTTAATAAGGTCTGACGAAGGAGGAAGGTTCTACAAACCAAAGTGTGAAAACTTTCTTTAAACCCTCAGCCACTTCTTTGTCCACGTATTCAAATTCTACTCGAAAATTTCCAACTCAATCAGTCCTTAAGAAGCTGAGAAAGAACAGCCATTATCTCAGTTGTTCAGAATCAAAGTAGTTTATTTCTGGTCTCAATAACTTGCTTGTCTTCTCAGTGGTCAAGCTCCCACCCTACACTCAAATTTAAGGCTCTGATCTTGTCCATATTTACTTCTCATACCCTCTCTGAGTCTATACTATAGGTGATTTTAGTGTAGGTCTATACTTGAGTATAATACTCACAGAAAAACTTTAATGATAAGAAGAAATCCAATTACTTAAAACTCTCCAGATTTTGCCTTTTGTGAATTTTCCTTTTGATTTTATTTAACATTCAACAAGCATCAACCAAGTAACTTCTGTTATGAGTGAGTGCTCTTTTAGCAGTGGGAGGGTGGAAAGGAAAAGATGCCATAATGGCTGATTTTAAGACAGTTGTGCTCTAGTGTCTTCTGAGCCTGGAACATTGTGACTAAGCACATCATTTAAATTAAGAAATGTTCTAAGCAGCTCCCTCTTTTTGCTCCTTTCTATCCCAGAAATGTGGTTTGTGAGGTAAATGTAAGGGTAGATGTACTGGGGTTGTTTTCCTAGATCAGTCCTTATGCTCTTTCTTTAAGGGGTGATTTTTTTTTAACACAAACTGCATCCCGTGTTCAAGTAAATAAAATACCCCTTTTCTTGAATGCTTGGCCAAAATTTTCAAAACCCTCTAACTACAATTTTCTCACTGATTTCCAGACTTAACCTCAAAGAATTATACAAGGTTTCTAGTGTCTGTGGCTTCTTGCATTTCCCTTAGCTCTTAGTCAACCACTTCACTGCATTGAACTTCTCTTATCTTGCATTTTTAACTCTTCTTCTTAAGAGCATTCTTAATTTCTATGCTAAGAGTACAGAATATCTTCGGTTCTAAATTTGAATTAGCAAAAGATTTGATTTGAAAGGTTATAGGACTGTGGACATACCTCAACATTGCTACTGGGGTGATAGTTTAGTTTTAAAGGCGGTGAATTGGAGAATGATAGTTAAAGGACACATTTCCCTAGAGTGGTGGTGATATGAATTGTGGAAGTGGGAAGGAATTACTCTTTATTTAAAATCGCTTTTGCCTGTGACTTGGGAAATGGGATTATCATCAAGGATGGTGCTTCAATATGGCAAAGGTTCTGTGTTATACTTAGTCATTTGTTTATTCAGCAAATAGTTTCTTAAAGGTTTGCCTTGTGTCAGCTACTGTGCTAAGCTCAGATAATATAACAGAGACACAGCCTCTGCCCTCTGGGCAGCAATTACAAGGTAAGGGTGAGAACAGGAAAGAAGAACAGGGGAAAGGCTAACAAATCTGGTTTTGAGGAGAATCAGGGAAGACTTTCTGAAACAAGAAGTAGTTAAACATCTCAATCATTGGTTTTCAAATTTTAGAGAAACTTCTGATTCCCTGGGTCTGAGATTAGCCAAGAATTTCCATTTTAAAAGAGTACAACAGGTGATTATAATGCAGAGATTTTCAGAGTGCTCTTTAAAAAATATTTATCTAAGCCACATTGTAGTTCCATTTCCATTTCTTTTAGTATTACTCCTGGGCGGGGGGTTGTTTTTGTTTTCACAAAAAAGAGGCACAATTTGATAGCACATGGTAGACAGGGCCATTACTTTCATTTTCTTCCTATAAAAAGAATTGCGAGCTTTTGTCATGGATATTGAGTAATCATTTGTTAATAGAGCTGATAGCTATCGTAGAGTTTGTCTCAAAGTCCACCATTATTGCAAAGATTTAAATTATCCTGCATCAGCAAATATTTTTGTAGAAAAGAATCATGTATTTTCTTGAGATTTTGTAAATAGGATGTGAATGAGAATACACGTAAACGTTATAAGAAACACTATGTGGATTAGAGCACTTTCACATCAACAGAATATTTCTCTCAATTTCCTTAGTTTAGTAATTATTTTGTTAAGATGTAGATGTTTAGTAATATTTTAAAGACATACTTTTAAAAACATTGAAGTTGACTTTTTAAATTGTATTTTACTAGAATACAATCTAATTCATAAAGCCAGACCACGAAGGACTCAGCTGATTATTAGTCTTGACAAGGCTTCAAATCTACCTTAATGATATTGAATCAACCAACCAACAAGAGGCCACACTTCAATTTTTAAACAGTATATTAAATAATTAAACAACATATTAAATTATGTTTCAGATAACTGTTACAGCCTAATTTTTTAAGCATTCTTAAAAAAAAAAAACTGTAAATGGTTCATTAGAGGTAGTTTTGAAGCCAAAAATGCTAATGCAAGTCACATGGAAATTCTAAAAAAAAAAAATTTGGCATAAAATAGGAAATGAACTTACTACTGGAAATAGCAAATTACATAAAAATTCAATTGATGTAGCTATAACTGAAACATATATACATGGATGAAGTAGACTTTTATGGTAAACATGATGATGATCTAACTTTCTTTGCATCAATTTTACATGCTTTTATAAATGCCTTTGTTTAACCAAATGCATGATTGAGTCCACTGTACCTTGCTATGTGAATGAAAAAAGTACTTCATGATTTTTAAAACACCACACCAAGAGCTACAGAAAAAATACCAACTTTACATCTGATTTCTTATCTTTGCTGACAGAAATTCCATTGTCCTACAAATGAAAGAAAGCTGGTTGGTATTCTATAATGATTGCCATTGTGCCTAGTACATCGTGCATTTTCCCCTGAGATGTGTTGGAGAAATTCTAAGGTTGTGCTGATTGTATTCTTCATGGATTCCATTTTTCTATGTTCCAAAGAACATTAAGTATTAGTCAAAACCCAACATTTATGTGAGTTAGATATTATCACATTCTTTGCAGTTGTTCTTTCTTGTTTTTTTTTAAAAATACTGTTTTCCACTTACATGATCTTAGTTCAATTCTACATAATAAAATCATCTTTGGCTGAAAGGATATAATAGCACAATTCCTGTAATCACACCAGACTGTACATTTCACCTGGAATGCTTAATTGAAATTTTTAAGGAATAAAATGATCTGGGGTTCTTAATTTTGAGGTTGAGCCATATGAGAGAATGAATGGCCCAAAGAATCCAGAAAGAGTTAAACCTAAAATTCTTAGTCATCTTCAATTCTGTTTATCAGTATTGTAGCCAAACTGAAAAATAAATCTTAGTTGCAGGATCTTGAATTTATCACACCAGTTTAATTAAAACAACTGCTCAATTCAGTGACTATCTCAGTTAAGTTGTTTATTTGACTGGGCATGGAAGGCAGAATTTGAAGCAAAATGGTGTCAGTAAACTCAGTTTCTAGTTCCAATTGTCACTACTAGTTATATGACTTGGAAAAAGCATGTCAGAAATTCTGTGCTTTCATTTCCATAAATTGATGAGATGACATTCGATAATCCCTAACATTTCTCCTGGATGGAAAGAAAATTCAATAAGCCATTTAAAGCTGTTATTCTATCAGCTTCATTAAAAGGCAACTCAGAAAAGGTGTTGATGAAGAACGTCAAAGACCTTGGCCTGCTAACATGCACCTACTGCTCCTCGTATGATGTACTTGACTCATCCCAGACCACCCAGTTTACTCATTCAGAGTTGACATCTTAACAACATCCTTGGGTAAGGGATGAGATAAGACCCACTCTAACTTTTCTAAACCAATTATACAGCAACCCTAAGGCAGCTGGTTCAAAACATCAGAGATGACAAATTCAGGCCTGGGAATGTGCCAGCACAGCGGCCTCTTCTTCCTCCCTGTGAGTTCTGCAAAGATAAACAAAAGATAAACAAGTTAAATAGAAGATACTGGGGGTGAGGACAATGGGGGAGAGTGAGCGGTGAGTTTTAATTGCCATCTGCAAATATGCGTATATCTATCTGCATGTGTCAGGGTCTGTGAAGTCAAAATCTCCAAAACCAATCAACCAAAAGGAGAACATTTTCACACATAGCTTGTGAAAACTATGTTACACTTACATTTCTTAGCCTATCTGGAGATAAAACAAGTTGCAGTCTTTAGAATGTGACTGAGTATAGCTGCTTTAATAAATGTTAAACATAGAAATTTTAGGGCTAAGCTGAGTTTAAATTTCAGCCTTAATTCCATCCCAAAGTGTTATTGATATTAATATTTTCTGTACTATATTAGCATGGAGACTAATTTTAAAACATTTTCTTGTGTGAAATGAATATTTTAAAGATCCAATTTATTTAATGCATCCATCATTTCCATTATAATTGATTTTCCTCTCAGACTGTATATAGCTCCTGTATCCTTAGAAATATCACAAGGTTTTTCATAGCTCAGAGATTACACATTCAACATATAGCAGACTTGAATCAAAATTGGATTTTAAAATGTAACATTGTGAAACCAGAAGCAAATAAAAACACCAAATTATTCACAAAAGCGTTTCTCATTTCTCATTTTGCTTAACTTGGCCCAGGTTTTACTCTCAGTTCTAACATAAACAGTAAACTTGGGAAGGTAATTTCAATGTCAAGGAACTCAATTCTGTCATCTGTAAGATGGGTGTGATAATACTTTTCTTATCTACTTACAAAGATAATATTGAGATCAAATGAACAAACTGATGTGATGTGTAAGGCTTAGAATACCCAGATAGGATTAAACCTCATGAAAATAACACTTTACTAAAATGTGGCATCTACCTAGCTTGGATTATCAATTCTAAAACTGTTACTAAAATTGTCAGTTGGGGTTTCGGTTATTCCAGGTGTCATGAACAGCAACTGAAGGGGCTTTTTTAATGAAAGGAGTGATTGAGAATGACTGAATATACTATGGAATGAGAATGAGAAACAATTCATATAAGTTAATTATGTAACAAATAATAAAAGTGTGGCCCTGGTGTTAACATCCAGTTCCTCCTATTGAGGAGCTGGTCGCTTCTCTGTCTTATGGAATGAGAATGAGAAACAATTCATATAAGTTAATTATGTAACAAATAATAAAAGTGTGGCCCTGGTGTTAACATCCAGTTCCTCCTCATTGAGGAGCTGGTCGCTTCTCTGTCTTATCTGTCCACCTCCTAATTCTGCATCTCCCAGTGTTTGTCCTCTATATTTCTCATAATTATTCAGACTGGATGGAATAGTTGATTCTCTGTATCTGGCCATTTGCACTTTAACTCATATAATTTCTGAATTCCATGGAATTTGCATTGGTGAATTCTGCATTCTTACTGTCCTTCAAAAAACTGAAATGCTAGCGACACATAACTGAGAATGGCATTTCTGCTAAATGTGCTTCCTGTTATATGTTGTTCTATTTATTAATCGTTTACTGTGTGTTAAAGAGTGTCTGGGACCCACTGGATGCAAATATTTATTACCTATGAGGTATTAACTGTGAGGATCACTTAATGTACCTCTCTATTCTATTTTGCCCAGAACTGCATTTCTCTAAGCTGGTTTGTGAGAATAGGAGAGGTTAGACATGCCCAAGTTTTGTGTAGAATGAGAAAATTGTTTACGTTGAGTGACTTGAAAATGACCCCTCCGTTGGACAAAATTATGGAGTCCAAGAAACTTCCTGGGTCTCTGCTTACTCCTCCTCAGGATTATCTTTATAGCTGTCGTTTATTGTGAATCTGTTGTGTGTCAAGTACTTTATACATATAATATCATATAATTCACACAAAGACTCTTTAAAATATCTTATTTTACAGATGCAAAAACACACACATAAAGAAATAACGTTACCTCTTTCTCAGGGTCACACAGCTAGTTGCGCTCAGGGTCACGTTTTAATCTTACGCCTGTCTGTCTGATGCCAAATTCTTATATTTAATCACCTCCCTCCATTATGCCCCATGCCCATCCCAATTGTAGCCACCCAGGACTCAAATGTTTAACTTCTTAATGTCTCTTTTTAAGGCAATTTTTTTTCGGTTAAGGGTTTTAATTGAACACAAGGATTCTTTAAGTTTTATTTCCAAAATATACACTTAGCAAAGTCTTCACTTTAATTCCTTAAAAAATATTATAGATATGTGTTCTTAGCATTATAAATTCTCAGAGTGAGAAGTGGCTTAAAGGGCATTTAATCAATGCCTAAATTTCCTCTACAGCATCTTTGTTAATAAGCCTCACCACTGTTTGAACAAAGCATTCTCACTGTCTGCCCAGGCATTCTATTTCCTCCCTGGAAATTTGAAGATGTAAGACAGACTCTCTGGTTACTGAGCAATAATGTTAGTTTTAGATTGGGAAGCATTGGCCCGGGGAAGTCATATGTTATCAATATCTGGACATCTGATATACTTTAGTCACTAAGATTGATATTGAAAAATTTCTTTTGTCTCGTTCTTACTGGTTGAGATTACTAGCTCCTATAATATAGGAATGTATTTTCCCAAGGGGGAAAGTCTGCCTTAGACTGGTAGGGTTCTGAAAGACTCATCTTTATAGCCACAACACATTGGCGAGTCTTTATTGATGATCAGTGATGATAGTGAGCTAATATTTCTTTATGCATTGTCAGGCATGGTGTTAAGCATTTAAGGCATTCTTTTACTTAATCTCATGAAAGGGAAATACCACCTACGGATGTGATGAGAACTAAATGAGATAAAACAAAAAAGCACTTAAAACCATGCCTGTCTGGACGCCCTGTAAGCCTTCGTGAATGTAGCCGTGATTGTGATCAGTTACTTCCTTTCTCCTAAAGGAGAGGCTGGAGCAGGCTGATAATGGATAATTGCCTTCAATATTAACTCACAGTTTTTACCTGATACTATTTTCAACCTGCTGTGAAACTCTGTCTAGACCCTAAATTGACCCTGAACTGACTTTCTTGGCAATTTCAGAATGAAGTAGGCTACCTTTCATTGCTGATTAAGTCTATTTTGAGCAGAGACTGACTGAAGTCTGAGCTCAGTGAAAGAGAATCCACTGCCAATAAGAAAGAGTGAGCCTGGCGGGTCATGATCAGAGACTTGACCTCAAAGTATTGACATAACAGCTGGATGAGAATGAGCAAGTTACAACAGCTCCTGCAGGCTTTGGGGACTATCGTACAGACAATGACATGCATTTCAGTAATACAACAGTCCACAACACTCGGCATTTTAGACTTGCCTACCCAGAAACTAGAAGAAGGAAAAGTTGATGAATAGTAAGAAATGTTTCATTAACAAGCTTAATCTTGGGTGCAACTTCCTTTATCAAATCCCAGAATTTCCACCTACCACAGGTCTTGATTTATAATAATGCATCATCCAACAGTCTTATCTCCAGCATGAGAAACTAGAAGAGGATAGTCTCTGTTTTCCTTTAACTTGGTGAGAAGAATATCTGGGGGTAATAAGTAACTTTTAAATTAATTAATTATAGTGAGTGATATTGGGAATGCCATATGAGAATATAAGGAAGAATCTTACTTTTCTAGATTCTAATCAACTGTGTATTTGTAAAAATACTTTGAGTTAGCAAAATATTGAATGGTAAAGGGATTAAAACTTACCTAACAGAAAACCGTTTATAATGATTTAGCAATTCCCGGATTATCTAGGTCAGTCTGCATGGCCTCAGATCATAGTTAATGAGTAATTTCTTAAGCAGAAATTGTCAGAAAACAGAAGGAAATTAGATGCATAAATAGAGACTTGTGAAAATTAGGAATGACAGGGAAAGAAAAATTAATTTTTTCAGTATGTGTATTAGGCATTTAATTTAAAAAAAAATAACCTTATTTACATTTTAAAAATCAAAGCAATACATGTTCAAAATTTTAAAACTCAAGTACAATATCAAAACTTAGTACTAACTTCACTTCCGCTTAACCCCAAGCTTATTCCCACTTTCAAACATTTTTGCAGTTTCTTCTGCTATTTACTTTTATATTTATATATAATATATTTATGATGCTATTTTTCAATTATGTAAAAAAACTTTTAGACATTTTCTACTAAATAATAACTTCCTCATGGGAAAATGAGAATTCTTTCTCTTATCTCAATTCCTTTCCCTATAGGCCTAATGCGATCTAGTTAAATCAGTAGAAATAGGACAGGCCACTCAAGAAGATCCAGGTTGAATAATTGAAGAGAATGATGATTTTTTTTTTTTTTTAACTTGGCTGCTTGTTTTTATTGCAAATTACAATCAAAGCAATAAGCAACGCAAAAGATACACCTAAGCACCAAGCTACAATTGTATGGACCCTGGTCCTAAGTGACTCTCTGTGTTTTCTCTCTAAGGTGCAGCCTGAGTTCAGGTTCTCAGTGGTCCACACATTGTACTGCTCCTCCAGGTCAGAGACAGCAGGATGTAAGGTCATAGCTGTTGAGCTTTCTTTTGGTGATTGTGGTGGGCATCAGGCTAGGGCCTACACTATTATTACATATTGGTTGGCCTAAAAATAATCCTATTTAAAAAATATTTTTAAAATTCTATCTAAAAATTCAAAATAATATATTTGAATATATACATTTGTATTCATGTATAGCAAAGTAAAAAAAAATACCCTAATTTATATTATCTGAATATTAAA
>NW_006443138.1:24230305-24244832 GCF_000325575.1 Pteropus alecto
TCTAGGGCCTACACTATTATTACATATTGGTTGGCCTAAAAATAATCCTATTTAAAAAATATTTTTAAAATTCTATCTAAAAATTCAAAATAATATATTTGAATATATACATTTGTATTCATGTATAGCAAAGTAAAAAAAAAATACCCTAATTTATATTATCTGAATATTAAAAGTACAATGAGAATAATTATTCTTGGTATCTCCTTATGCAATTTATTCATTTAAGGCTATACCTAGATCTAATATCATGACACTGAAAATTTTCTGAAGAATGAATTTTTTAATGGCCTTATTGTTTTTATTTTTCCCACAAAATTGCCTACAGTCTTAAGCTGCATTTTTAACGGTTAATAAATTTGACATTTTGACAATTTTAATTGACTTTTTTCTGTTGACTATAAATTTTTATTGAGAAAATACTTTTTTCTATTGCTGATAAGGTATTTTATAATTGCAGAATAAATTCTGCTCAATTAAGGATATGCTTAAGGCAGTTTATTGAATGGCATAAATATTTTAGTCTATTTTAAAGGTACTGTCTTATCCCCTTCTATCAGAGTGCTTCCTTTTCAAATACATTTAGAAGACAAAACACATTAAATAGGTTTTCTCTATTTGCAATTATTTTAATGTTTTGTTAAATTTAGATGCTACAAAATCACAAGCCTTCTTAATTTTATTCCATTTTGATATATAATATAAATTACACATTTTAAAGGGAAAAATCCATGAAAAGATTTTTCTTACAAGTTGAGATATTTCAAAACACAGTTATAGAATTTTGAAATTAAATTCTGTTCACCATGTGCACTACTAACATTTAATTTTTAAATCTCTTTCTTGCTTTCGTAAGAATAAATTACAATGTTTTCATCTGCAAGGTTTGCTTTTAAGAACTGTAATCACTAAAAACTTCAAAAGCCAGTTTGAAACTTTCTTTTGAATATTTTAATAAAAGGTTTCTATCTCTGAACAAAATTTAGAGTTTAGAATTTTCAAATCAAAAGTTTAATACCATAGTAGAATATTTACAATGGTATAAAAAGTAGTTCTTCTAAAGCTTAACTATTTTTAAAATCTAATTAAAGCTAGGCAGCAAAGAGAAAATGCATACTTCCATAATATATGTGGTTTTCTTTTTTCTTTCTTCCTTCCCTTCTTCCTTTCCTTTCTTCTTTCCTTTCTTTCTTTCTTCCCTCCTTCCCTCCCTGCCTCCCTCTTTTCTTTCTTTCTTTCCACTATCAGCTTTATTATTTTTTTAAATTTTATGGTTAACTTCAGCTGTATATCTATGAAACTACAGTTGACTCTTGAACAACACAGGGATTAGGGGTGTGAAAATCCACATATGACTTTTTATACCTTTGACTCCCCAGTTGTCCTTCAGTATCTACTAAAGAAACTGATGCTAGGACTCTGGTGGATACTAAAATTCACAGATGCTCTAGTTCCTTACATAAAATGGCATAGAACAATGCATTCATTCGGCCCTTCACTTTTGTGGATTCTCAACTGTGGATCAAAAATATTTTTTTCTACCTGCAGTTGGTTGAATCCACTGGTGTAATACTGGGGGATATAAAGGGCTTACTGTATACTTATTGAAAAAAATTACTTATAAATGGACCTGTTCAGTTCAAATTCATGTTATTCAAGGTCAATTATACTTGTAAGTTTTGAGAACTACAACTTTGATTTCACTATAGCTTATTTAAAAGCAATTAAGAGTTATGTGTGCACCATAACCAATTCCAAGTACTACATTTCTGCCTCATGAGTTTCATAATTCGGTTCACCAAATTTTGCATGACATTATTATTGCAAAAGCAAACATTTATCTTCAATGTAGAATCTTTCAACTGTTTTTTACAATAGTAGTCTTAATAATATCTGACATTTATCTTTTAATAAAATTTCAAAAGCTTTATTTTGACTCTATAAATTAAATTTTAAAAGCTAAACCATTATTGTAATTAATTTATTTTTAAAACATCTAATAACATTGATATTAAATTATCATAATTTAACTCTAGTAAATTCATATTCCACGAATGAAGTCACCACATAAAAAGCTATTGCTTCATTTTTTAAAAAAAGTGTGCAAATGAGCAATTAGTAGAAGTCATTTGATCTAAGAGAAAAATCATGCATCATGGAATGATAAGTAAATTCATTTTCTATAGTTGCACATGTTAAATTGTCAACCTCAAGCACAGTTTTGTTTAATCAGTAACTTTTGAAATAGATACTGATGCTTATTCATCAGATTTGTGTCTTCTGTCATGTATTTAATATTAGTATGGCCCTCGTGAAGAAAAAGATGATAGTGTGTATTAGTGTTCAGCAAATATTCACTTTCCTCCCCACCCCACTGATGTCAGATTAATACATGTGACATGCTTTAGCTAATGAAATGTTGGAAAACCTGAATCAAATCCTTAAATGTTGTTATGTGGTCTTACTTGTTCTTGTGCTATGGTAATCCTTAAAAGGAACATGACCTTGATAGACTAGGCCACAGATAAACACACATGGAGCACACCTAAATCAAACCTGCAGACTAGAATCAGAGCCAGCCAACCTGTATCTGAAGCAGAATCACGCAGATGCATCTTGCCTAGGTTAGCCAAACCACAATCAATGCACTCTCGAGTATGAATATAAATGCTTGTTGAGGCCATTAAGTTTTGGAATAGTTTGTATACAACAATATGGTGACAATTGCTAATCCATATGGAAAATGTTGACAAACATTTTATGCAAGTTATGCATTCATCCCTCAACTTTTTTAAAAAATGAAAATTAAGTACGTAATTTTAAATTAAATATAAATGTTTACTTATTTTAATTAACTAGAGTTAAAGGAGCTTTGCTACAAAATTTTTGAAAAAGCATTATCAAACAGTAAAATAAATAGTTTTAGATTTATTCTGAAAACTAAATGTTAAAACTTCTACAGCAACTATATTAAGGTAACTTTTTATATGCTCTTTGCATAAACTCAGCTTCTGTTTCTTGTTCATATTTTGCCTACATTTAACCTATATTTTCCACATTCCTTCTGCTCTACCAACTGGGAGCCCAATTATCTCCATGCATCTTGCAGAGACAGCACAACCAGGCGGCACACTAAGTGCCTGGCAGGGTAACAGTATCAAATACTACCTCTGACCACAAGAAATTAGTGTCAGAATGCTTTTTATTTGTTTTATGAGCAAAAAATGTTGTACTCTAAAGTGAGAAATTATACATACTACATGAAGAAAGGGTGAGAAACTTCTGAGTTTATACCTGAAGGAAATGAAGTCACAATTAAAGAGAAATGTTTTAAAATGCAACAAAAATTTGGGTAGGAATTATCTGCATATAGATTAGGGATCAGTAAACTATAGCTCTCAGACCAAATTTAGCTTTCCACATATTTTGTAAGTACATTTTTATTGAAACACAGTTACTTTTATTTGTTTACATATTTTCTAAAGCTGCTTTACAGTATAAATGCAGAGTTGAGTAGCTTTAACAAACTGTTATGCCCACAAAGCCGAGATTATTTATTATCTAGCCCTTTACAAAACACATTTGCTGACTCTGATATAGATGAGAGAAGTCAGAAGAATGCCAGAATGCATGAGATTCTAATAATTTTACTATGGAAAATGTTATTATTTACTAGAATTTAATAGAATACGCAATTGACTATTACTATTATATTGACACATCTAAATAATATACTTCTATTCAGAATGAAAATACAAAGGGCTTCCATGATCTTAAAATCTCTCTTGGATCACCAAGAAAATATATATATATATTTTTGTATAAAATACTGTTGAATGTGTTGTATTTTGTCTAGATATTTGGGAATTAATACCTCTTGTATGATTTATATTTAATTATCTATTAACCATAGTATTTTATTAAGTAGAACACTTTATTCTCTGTCTATGACAAATGACATATTTTAAGTTATATGAAATTCTTACTTTGTTAAAGTTTCATCAATTTATGGAAACTAAATAGGTTCTGAAGTATAAGTTTTAGGTTCAAACTTGTATGGTCAAAAGAGTATGCACAGCTGTTTGTATCTTATGGGGAGAATATATTTAAGTACTAGTATAATAAAAAAAATAAAATAATGAGAGAAAGAAGGGAGGAAAGGAAGAAAGAGGGAGAAGTACATGAAGAAATAAAAAATGGACAGATTAAGCTACTGTAAAATTGACAAGTTAAAAACCTCTATCACACATGGAATATATCTGGGTAGCGATATAATGCCTCACTGACTCAGAGACAACAAATACCTCCAGAGTTTGAGAAAAAAACATGAAGAAACAACCAAACAAAGAATAATGAAATCATAGGGTATACAAATAGTGCAAACAGTAGGAAAAAAATCAAAACGTTATAATTAATGTCCTCAGAGAAATAAAAATCTTAATAAAATGAAGCAAGCAGAGGACAAACACATACTGAAATTTTAAAATACGCTAGTTAAATAAAAACATCCAATTAAAAGTTTGGAGAACTGTATTGGAAAAATATTCCAGAAAGTAAGGAAACAATACATGAATATAAAGAGAACAGGTGATAAAAGAAAATCTGAGGATCAATCTAAGAGATGTGTACTGGGGTTCATAACTAATATGAATACTAAAAAGAGGATGGAGAAAACAGAATGAAGAAAATTATCGAATGAATAATATAATATAATTGTGAGTTTCCAGAGAGAAAAATAAAAAAGACATACACCAAGGTATATCATAATGACATTCCAGAACACTGATGCTAAAGATAAGATTCTAAAAGCTTCCACAGAGTAAAAACAGGTCACATGTAAATAGGATGACAACGCAATTTAGTTTGCCTGGAATAGCCTTAGTTTACATTTGTCCTGGCATCCCATTTGCTTTGCCATTTGTCTGAAATTGGTATTTCTTAACGAATTATTAATCATGGCATTAAAATAATCTGTAATGGTTTTGTAGGTCTCCACTTTGTATTTCCAGCTTCTGCAAAAAGTTTTCACAGTGTATGAGATCAATGTGTAATGAACAGGGTACTGAAAGATAATCAGCAATTACTTATCTTTCTCTTCTTCACTCTGTCTTTTTATTAACTTCAGCTTAATTGAGATAAAATTGACATATAACATTGTATAAGTTTAAGTTTTACAATGTGGTGATTTGATACATGTGTATATTGCTACATGATTACCATAATAAGGTTCGTTAACACATCTATCACCTCACATAACTACTTTATTTTTTTGTGGTCATCATGATGTATTTTGGCTCCCCAGAACTTATTTATCTTATAACGGAAAGTTAGACTAACATCTCCTCATTCCCCCCATACCCTAGGCCCTGGAAACCATCATTCTACTTTCTATTTCTATGAATTCAGATTTTTTTAGATACCACATGTAAGTGAGATCATACAGTATTTGTCATTCTCTATCTAACTTATTTCACTTAGCATAACACCCTTGAGATATATCACGATGTCACAAATGGCAGGATTTCCTTCTTTTTCATGGCTGAATAATATTTCATTTTGTGTGTGTATCACATTTCTTTATCCATTCATCTTTCAATGAGCACATATTATTTTCATGTCTTGACTATTATGAATAATGCTGCAATGTGTTTCAATAAAACTTTATTTACAAAATATGTGGAAAGCTAAATGTGGTCTGAGAGCTATAGTTTGCTGATCTCTAATCTATATGCAGATAATTTCCACCCAAATTTTTGTTGCATTTTAAAACGTTTCTCTTTAATTGTAATATTTCTCTTTAATTCTAATTATATTTCTAATACTAGCATCTTAAATCCAAAAAATCTAAAATAAAACTCAGAATGTCACTGTAAGTGAGAGAGCTGTACTACCAAATCTATTTCTCTTATAAGTTCTTTTCTATTCTTTGTTCTCCAAAATGAATTTCACTTCCTCATTCTCCAATTCTCTCAGTTAATTCTTAGTTCTCTCGTTTCTACTTTCATGATGTATTTAACATCTGTCTTTTTTAATGCACTTCATTTGTCGCTGTCTTTCATTAATTTGTCTTCAGGCTTTTATTAACTTGCCTGGACTCTCACTCTGATCTGCTATGTGGCATCTCTGCTTCCATGATGTATCCTTTCTAGTTCTATATCCACAGCTGCCAGTTTAATCTTCCTATAGCATAGAGCTGATCATACAGCCTCTTAGTTTGTGAGTCATCATCAGGTCTTTATTGACCCCAAACAATACCCAAAGTCAAATCTTTCGTGATCTGAATCTAGTTAATTTTACCAGATATCGTTTCTCACTTCACTGTTTCATGAACTCTAGTCCAGCTGGAATAGACAATTTGTTTTCTCTTTCATGCAAATGCTGTGCTTTCCACTTTTCCTATCCTATACATTTGCTTGTGCTATTTGTTTATTTGTCTAGAACTGCAGTGGGCAATATGGTACATATTAGCCACACAGTTATTGAATTAGCCACATTTCAAGTGCTCAATAGCCTTATGTGGCCAGTATCTACCATGTTACACAAGGAAGATAGAGAACATTTTCATCATTGCAGAAAGTCCTATTCAACTGGCCTAAAATGCCCTGCTTGCATTGTCTCACATTTAATCCTATATGACCTTTAGTGCCTAGTTCCAATAACACCTCTGCTATTGACCCATTCCATTTTGCAACAGCATTTTATTTGTATTGGTGTTATGGCACTTAGTATTTTTCATCTTGGAATATAGTGACTTAAAAATATGTTTGCTCTAGACTGCTTAATTCCATTCTTTTGTTTCCTTGTTAACAACTAATCCAATGCCGTGTACATAGTAGGTGTTCAGAAAGGATTTATTGACAATTTCTTTAAAACATTCTTTAAAGCTTTGTAAATACGGAAATATTTCCATAACAAAGAATGATAACTGCTTTATAAATTTACCAGTTAGAATTAGCATAAAATATGGAACGTGGAAACTATGTTTGTAGAAATATCATATTTTAAAAAGCCTAATGATAAATCAACATGATTTCCATAAATTGTGATTGATTTTCATCAGCTTGGGGAGGCAGCAGAGTGTAATGAAAAGAAGATGGATGTGAGTACCAGATTGCCCTATATTAGAATCCTGTTTCCATCAATTACTGACTCTGCTTAGCCAAGTTACTTAATTTCTCAGAGTTCATACAGTGCTACCTGCATTAGTTAAAACCCTTTGATAGCAAACAATGGAAATAGAAATCAAACTAGCTTTTTAAGAAAAAGATATTAATGGGGTTATATAACTGAAAAAGTCCAATATTTTCAACATGACTTGATCTGTCTCCTCAAATAATGTTATAGCTCCATTTTTAGGCAAATTCTTGCTACATAATAGTAAAACAGCTGCTAATGGCTTAAAGGCACACGACTCTCTACAACTCATGATCCAAGAGGAAGAAAAGATCTTCCTCTTTAGCTCCAGAAAATGTCCCAGTGAGGACTCTTATTGGTATGCCTGTGTCAGGAACATCCTTGAATCTGTTGTGGCTAAGATATCGAGAGTCAGATAGGCCAAGCCTGGGTCAAATGACCAAACTGATGCTTGTTGCAAGGGAGTCAGTCTCATTGATTCATATGAATGGTGCAGGATTGCTATGGAACAGAGGCTGGTTCTCCAAAGAAAAGAACACTAGACAAACAACAACCAGTTATGTTTTCTAATTTGGGGTGTCACATTATACAATTCTATGCAATGAGTAAGCACTCTCTATTGTATTCTATGTGACTGGTTCTTGTAGGAGTAGGGCAACATGTAGGATCTCTCTCCCTTATAGGTTTGTAGCGATGATTAAATGATATAATATAAATAAAATGACCAACAATTAGTAGATACTCCAAAATAGTTCCTTCTTTTTTTTCTTTTGCATCTTTCTTTTCCTGCTTAAAAAGGCATATTATTCAATAGTGATTCAATACTGATTAAAGTCTAGATTAGACCACTCCGGACTTACTAGCACTTGTTCTGAGGTTAACAGAGAAGAAATTACATTTGTCCAATATTTCAAGCTCAAAGAGCATTCTGTTGTCAATGCAGAGGATCATGACTCTAATATGATTAAAACATTTACAGATGGTCCTTTATTTTATTATTAGGGCCTCCAGAAATGCCATATTAACTCAAAGTTGCTTATAAATATTTTACAGTTCAAATGTTATGAACAAACGAAACTGAAATAAAATCATAGCTACAGAGAACAACCTGATGGTTGCCAGATAGGAGGAGGTTTGGGAGGCTGGGTGAAAATTGTGAAAGGATTGTAAGAAGTACAAATTGGTAGTTACAAAATAGTCATGGGGATGTGAAGTACAGCATATAGAATATAGTCAATAATATCGTGATAATTATGTATAGTGTCAGGGGATACTAGGTTTATTGGGGAGATCACTTTGTAAGTTATATAAATGTCTAACCATTATGTTGTACACTTGAAACTAATATAATATTGAATGTCACCTGTAATTGAAAAATTTAAAAAAAAATTAAATGTTATGGTAGGTAGAACTCTGGTCTCCATTTACCTTTACTTTAACCAGAGAAATGTCTGATTTTTCAGTTTAATATTTAACTGATTAGCATTTATCAATTTAACAATTGAACATTAAAGTTGCCATTTTTCTGCTAATGCAGAAAGCTTCAAATTATAACATAAATAAGTAAGTAACTTCGAGAATTTTTTCTCATGCATAAACAAGTCCAGAAATAGGCAGTTCAGAGGTTAGTATGATAGTTCCATGATATCATTAGAAGCCCAAGTTTCTTATGGCTTTCTGTTTCCATATCTTTAGAGTATGACCCTATCTTCATGTTTCAAGGAGGCTACCCTAGCTCCAGTCATCATATCCACAATTCAGGCTGGAGGTAAAGGAAAAGAGCAAAAAGACGATTTAGTCTTCTTGAAGAGCTGTCTTGGATACCTCATATTTTATTGTCTTTTGGGTAGATCCATGTCGTATAAACACCTTTAGGTAAAAGGAAATCTGAGGAATTTAGTTTTTATTATTTTAAGCTGAGAATATTGCTTTCCCAAATGAAAATTAGAATTTTGTTTATAAAAAAGAAGGGGAGAATAAATATCAGGTTGGTAACTAGCAGGTTCTGTCACATACAGCTAAATATTATTTCTAAGATTTGGTTTGAATGATAGGTGTCAGTCCTTAAAATAAAAAAAATCTAAAAACCATTGATATAATCAAACTCTAAGAAGAGAACAGCCATTTGTATTTGATTTAATGGAATGATGCTCAAAGAAGACAAAGTGGTTGTGACATTCACACCTTAGGTTCAAAAGCATTAAACCCAACTCTATTCATTATGGGTATTTTGAATACTAAGTAATATTGCTGCACACTTTTCACTACTTCCTTAAGAGGCCTTTAAAAATTGAGTTTGTAGCCTTATACATGTGTTTCCGTTTGGCATTTCCTTCTTATGGTGTTCCTGTACCCATCTGGACCGAGAAGGTAGTTGAATATGCAACCAAATAGCAAATGGGCAATGTGTATAATTCCACATCTTAGAACTTCCATTCCAAGCTACCCTCTGGGGACTCGACTGGGCACATGCTCTGTCTCCTCTATACCACAGGATAGTGTTTATGGCAGCAAGGCAAATGGCTCACTAATGTGTCGGGGAACCAGAGTGAACATTTGGAAAACACCCATGTATTTAAATGGACCAAAATAGGTTTTTTGCTCAAGCTGCCAAGCTAGTTTGCCTGTAACACTGGCTGCTTAGAAGAGGGGAAGGAATTATTTTTACAAGTTCTTATTCAGATTGAAAAAATTCTGCTTTGCTTTGATTTTAGCGGTCTCTCAAATGAAGGATTTATTGCATAATCTTGTTTTCTTCATTGCCTGTTTGAATTCTACGTGTTCTTCCAGAGTCAACTTTAGTCTCAGCTTCTTCAAGCAGTTTAGCTGATTGCTGAAGTCCTCGGCAGTCTCTCTTTCTAAAATGTGGTTCCATTCACTGCCAGCACAGATAATCTATTTGGCATTTATCACACATTGCTTTGTTGTGTTAGTTGGCTTTTTTTGTTTGCGTCTCCCATTTGCCTAACTGAATTTAAGGTCTACAAGGACCAGGAGACCATACAATTTCTTATACAAATTGGGATGCTTCGGAGAGTAAAGAAGAGATGCTATTAATAATTACATCAGGACGTCTGGTATAAACTGAACTGTCTAAAAATATTATGATGTGCAACCACTCTGTTAAGGTCAAAGGTCATTATTTAGTGCTTCTCTTTATTATCTCCCACAGTATAATTCACATGCAAACAGATGTTAAACTCTTAAAAATAAATATGTTAGCAAGGCAGCAAATGATTTCTCCTATAACAGCTATGAAGTGGGTGAAAGATGGGGACAGGTCTCTACCTGAGAGAGATTTAATAGTTCAATATAGGAAGTAACCACAAAGTAGAAGGCTTTAAAGAATCAAATAAAGACTATTTACAGCAGAAACCAGCCTAGAATATATATTCTTACCACCAAAAGCCATGAGGTTCAAATAGGAACTCTCGCTACAAGAACAGAGGGAATTCACTACAGAATAGAGAGGGGTAAGTATGTTTAATGGGCATTTCTACAGACTGTGTTCTTGCTTCAGAAGCGTCACACTTCCAGGTCATTACATGAACTGTCTACTTTAGTCTGAGCAGGAGGAAATAAGAATAGAATTAGATAGAAATATAGACCTACAGCCAAGACACTAGGAATTCTCTGCAGTAAGTGCTCTTTTTTAATACTAATTTTCAAACTGTCTTATGTGACTCAGCTGAGGACTAGAACAAAAGAGATCTTCCTTAATGGAAAATGACACCTGAACCATGGGTTCTCTATATCTGTGTAGATTTGGCATATATCTCAATATTTTTGATAACTCATCATTGCTGTTGAAAATGACGTAAAGTGATATTTTCCTTCTTAATTAACACCAACTAAATGCATATTTTTAATTTCCCAAAGTATTTGCTTTATGTCATTTTGAAACAACACTTGGAACATTGTGTTTTATTTTGCATGTACAAGCATACTTTTCTTGTATCCCCTATTCTCTCCTCCATCGGATTATAATCTCCTAGAGGACAGAGTTGGAGTTTTTCTTGATTTTGTATCTAACCAGGTTCACCATGTAATTTTTGAGAGTGAAGGAGTCGGTGGCTCTAAGCAGACAGGACACTAAGGCAGCTGGCATAAATTAGAACTGTTCTGGGCCAAATAGGAGGTGTGCCCCTCTCATTTCCACTTAACACTTATATGGTGTCCTGCACGTTTTAGGGACTATGTAAATATTGGTTGATGTGAATTTAGGTCACTTTCTACTGGAAGTATTTTGAGCTTAACTTAAAGCCCCAATTTCATTGCTCTGTCTACAACAACTGGTTGTCTGTAGCGACCTACCGTAAAATAAATTCCAGGTCAAGTCCAGAATTAAAATTCTAGCCTTACCAAAAAAGAAACCTAAGGCTACTAATAAATGCCATACTGTTTCCCTGATTCCTAAGATTCATATAGTTCCCTACTGACATTTGACAGACATGAAGTTACTTTTAGAGAACTCCAGACTTAGAATTCTGATGTATGCACATGATACATTAAGAGAAACTGAGCGATATTGGCATTATGGCATCAACAATCAGATTGAAAACATGGTGCTGACAAAGATTTATTCAGCACATGCTGGATTTTAGAAATATGATGTGGGAAAAGACCAGGATTTGGAGGCAGAACAACTGTGCTTGGATCCTACCTCTGTCACTTCTCTTCAAATAATATCTCATCTGAAAATCAAGGATGATAATAGAACCTCTATCTACAGAACTTTTGGGATAATTAAATGAGATAATGCATGTGAAAGTGTTATAAACTTCAAAACTGTAGGGATGCATATTCTCCTTTTCATTGCCTGTCTGAATCAACTCTTCCAATTCTGTCTCTCTCAAGTAGCCTAAGCCTGGGTCACCAGAATACAAACATAGTTACGAGGTTTAGGAAAAAATCAGCCAAACAACTGGTTGTTATATGATCCCTGACAATAGTTGGATGGACTTTTTCTCCAAATTAAATGAAGTGTTTGACAGCCTGTAAATGTAGCCTAAAGTATAGCAAGAGAATTATTTTCCTTAGGGAGAGTGTAATTTTAACAGAAGTTCAACTTACACATTTTCAGATCTGAACTTTGAATGTCTCTGTTAAGTGTAAAATGAATTTAATTAGTTATGAGATATCTTGCCCTTGGCTACAGTATGCATTAAACTGCAGCATAATATCATTCTCAACCTATTCATACTCTGTGGTATATTTTAGGACTTCCTGTGCTGTAGTTTCTTAAAGCAAATACTGTATATAGTTTCAGAATCTAACAGTTGTTCCTTCAGAAGGGTTAGGAGTGGGTGCAACACATCTGTGGCCTTCAAATAATCTAGCCAGACATATAAATTCCTTTATGGGCAGGATCTACATCTTTTCATGCATGGGGCTCTAACATGTAAATGAAACCTAGCACGATGAAGTAAATATGTGTAGAATAAATAACAGAGGAGACAAATCTCTGAAAACATACTCCGGTGATGTAGTTCACACAAAACGACTATTTTGAAGCATTTTAGAGCCTCAATCTAACTTGAACCTTTATTTCCCCACCATTTATCCTCCAGAAGTGATCACTGTGGTACAGCTATGATTACTGAATGGCTGTGGTGCAGTTGTAAGTGAACATGTCCCTTCCTGATATCTTCTAATTTTGTGATTATTGACTCAATGTATACAGAGTTCTGAAGGGTCACTAGAAAAAGGGTGAGTATGTGGCCCAGAGCCTGTGTCAACAGGGAGCTGTTTCTTAATAATTCATGTCATCAAGTATGTTCATACATTGGGAACTCAAAAAAGTAGGACTTCCTCTTACGTGGTTTTCCTGAGTTCTTTTGTAGCCTACAAGACCTAGCTTAAAGAAAAGTGGAGAGCGTAGTACATACAATTTCTTGTTTGTGAAACCTAATGCAGGAAGTGATTCTGTGTCTATTTCTAGAATATGGTTAGATTTTCACAGCTGAAACACAAGATCTGTAGCTTGATAACTATTTAGAAACAGACTGTAATGCAATTAGTCTGAGAACTACCTGAAGGTAGAGATGGGCTTACCTGTTTTCTGTCTAACACCTCTTGACATTCTTCCAAAGCATATCTTGGACACAACGAGTGCTGAGTAAGTGCTGAATAGTTAACTAATTTTTAAAAGGTTAAGAAAAAACAACATCCTTTAAACATGTAACTTCTTAAGCAGTTAAATAATAAGTTTTAAAAACAGAGAATTTCAGTTAATTATACTTTTTTTATTGAGTAAAAACCAGATGTGAAGTACTATACGCCAGGGGGGAGTATAAAAAGTATGAGCAAGGTACACTCTTGTCTCCAGGAAACTGCAGCTACATGCCTAACTGGAAACTGGAAACTCAAACAAAAGAATATGTCAGTTGACAACATTTATGTAAATACATTGCATTCATTACTGCTGGATACTATACAAGCATGTTTGCCATAATTGTGAAAAACACATTTGATATTGTAGTTCTGAATGAATGTATTTGACTTCCAATAATTGACTTCTCAAGTTATCCAAATAGACCTAGAAAATAGACCTAAAAAAACCATTCAATTTCAATTGTTTCAATTCCATAGGTTAGAAGGTGGCTAAATTATTTGTTTTTCAGTTTATGGTGGTAGTTTGTGGATGTAGCCTATAAAAGCCCAACTATATTTTCTTTAATAGTTCAAAGTGATTTATATAGGTGTGTATATGTGCATACATATACACAAATATATACATATATATATTATTTATACACATACTTGCACACATGTATCTGAAACTTACACAATTTTTGTTCTCTCATTGTTAAACCGAGCACAGATCTATTGGTGAAGCTTTTCACCCAGACTACAATAGGCAGCTGTCTTTAGAAGAGTGTCACTGAGTCTTTGCCATGCAGACAAGAAAAGGAATATTTGAAAGTGTAATGACCCTGCAAGTGCTCAGATATTCATTGAGCATCATGATGATTATAGCTGAGAATCTGTTCTTGCTTTATTCTATTTTTTTTTTTCTTAGGAAAAATCTTATCTTTAGGAATGTGTGGAAGCAAAATGACTAGTTTATAACAGACGGTATTAAAAACTGTTATGAGTACAATGCCAAAATGCAACAGTAAAATTGCAAACTGAGAAGAGGAATCAAACAAGGGCAGAAAAGCGTAAGATTCGAGAATAAATTATGCATAGGGCGAACTGGGAATCATTTTGAGAAGGAAAGAAGAGATGGATTTAAATGACCAAATAGTGAAATATAACCGTTTGGTAGAAGCTGTCTACTAGTGTTGAACAGCATGGACTCCATCGCTGGAATTGACTTTGAATCCTGAATCTCCCATTTACAAGTTGTATAACTTTCGACTGGAACTTAAACTCTCTCAATCTCTTTCCC
>NW_006443138.1:24244881-24328192 GCF_000325575.1 Pteropus alecto
TGAAATAGTGGTTCATCAAAACATGTAACATTTACTGAGCACTTACAATGTATGGGGCACTGTAGTAAGCATATTACACAAATTCATTAACTCACGTATTACTCCAATAATGTGAGTACTATTATCATTATTCTTGTTTAATGTATGAGAAAACTGAGGCTGGGCTTGATTAGGTGACTTGCCCAAAGGCATAAAGCTGAGATTTAAAACCGCCAGAATGAATCTAAAGCTTGTGGTTTAAGAATTATGCTATCATATTGCCATATAAAGGGCTTATCATAGCTTGGCACAGAGTAAGGCTTCAATAGAGAGTCAACCGAAAGAGATCCACTAAAAATTAACTGAGGAGGAAAACCAAATCACTTGCCAGGAGAAAACTGACTTGACCCTTTCTTCCAATATATCGTGTGATATGATGGATGGATGTGAGATGATGCTGAAATGGCTGATGAAGCCCAATTTGGAATCAAATAATGAGCTTACCTCCATTCCAAATGAGCCTAAATTATCTACCACAAGCTCAGGTTCAGTTAGCTGATACATCCTGTACAAAGCATATGCATCCTTACTTTCTTCCATTTCATATGTTTTCTTTCTTTATATATACCATATTTCATATTTCAAAGATAGATATTTGAGCCTAATAAAGTTATTACAGCTTCATGTGAACCTTTATCTTCCTTCACAGCTGATTCACAGTTGCTCTGATATCATCAGCAGGCTGTGAATGTGAACACCTAGTTAGAGTTGACCTTGAATCCAATTCAAAGAGTAGATTCTATTAGAGCATCTGACACCACGAAAGTGTTTGAAGGATGGTGGAAGAGAGAAAGGGTGGACAGGGGTGCCGGATGCTTTGCTCAACCACCATGGCTCCCTCTGCCCAGATGAAATATGGCTGTGACTTAAGGTTTTTGCCTATCTCTGTCTCTTGGAAATATTCATATCATATGAATCAAAGAATGGACCACTCCTGCCTCCCCATCATCCTTCTTCCCTTCCCTGACATGATCATGGGTGTGTACACTCCACACAATAGCCCTTATTGCCTGCAAGGGTCACAGGAAACCTGTTACCCCAAATAACTGTCACATTCTCATGTGCTCAGTCATAGGGAAGAATTTTAGTTTCTCTCTTTTCTACTATTGGGGATGAGGTTGAGGTCATGGGACTGAAAGGATCCTGTCTTGTCTCCCAACAAGAAGAGTCTGTGCAGCTGCTGTGCCCACAGCAGACAGACGGCATGTGGCAGCTGAGATTCTTCTGAAGGCTCTTTCCACCCATTTCCTGTGGCTTTGATTTCTTGGAGGGCAGATGTACTCATTCAAGAGTCCCTCTCTGAATCAGCTGGGGGAAAAAAGTCTAAAAGAACTCTTTCGTTTTTTCTGAGTTATCTGCTACTAATTCCATCTCTCTTTCCGTTTGGAGCAGCATGTTGCTGAGTTTTGTTGAGTGCTAAATAATCACTGCTCTTAATTATAAACAGCTTCAGCTGAGAGGAATAGTCTTACCAGGAAAACTGAGCCCAAGAAATAAGATGGGTAGGCAGTAAAATGGAAACCAAACTGATTTCCTAATAAGGAACAGAAAAAATATCTCCAAGATTCAATTCATCCTCCAAGTCATAGGCTTCTGTGCACCAATCCCTTTCTAGTGTTCCAGTTCATTCATCCTTTATTTTTCCTTCAAACTTTATGCTTCAGTAACAGTGTTGATTTGACCTCCAATACACAGAGCTGTTTCATGCTTCTGGGCCTTTGTGGCATCTTCCCTCTGCATGAAATGCCTTCTTCTCAGTACGCCTTCCTGGAAATATCTTATTTGACTTTTAAAACCTGGCACAGACATTGCTTTATCTACCCCCAGTGGTTCTGATTTAATTGGTCTGGGCTGTGGCCTGAGCTTTGGGAATTTTAAGTGCTACTCAGGTGATACTAATATGCACCAGAGTCTGAGAGTCGCTGCTCTAGGCCAGTGGTTGTCAAACGTGAGCAAGCATCAGAATCAGCTGCAGGGTTTGTTAAAGTGTGTATTTCAGTGTTTGCCGCCTAAATTTAGAATTCAGTAGGTCTGGGGCCTAGAATTTGCATTTCTACTAAGTTCTCAGATGATGCTGATTCTGCTGGCTCTAGGGCCATGTTTTGAGAATCAATGTTCTATTCAAAATCTCTAGCCTGCACAGGTTTCTGGCATTGAACTTACATTACATAAATTACACTTACATTGCAGTTATCACACTGTATTATTATCAATGTACTTATATGTTTATTTCTGTCATTAGAAGATAAGGAAAATAGCTTTTTAAATCTCACTGCCTAGCACTGTACCAGGTATATAGTAAATAATAAACGGTTATTAAATGAGTAAATATTCAACATCTAGTTATCACAGAGAAAGACAGTCATATGTCAGATTTATATCAATGATTTTAAATCTAGAATTTAAATCTGAATTTAAATCTAGAAAGCCGTTCTCTTAGGTTCTTTAAATTACATCTTGGATTTTGGTGATAGGATTGGGTTGGCAAAGTACTCTTCAATATATTGGGATAAAAAAGCCTTATGCAGATTATATTACATTACATCAACAATACCTCTTTTAAAACTGACATTTAATGAGTATCTCTATCAATAAAGGCCTTTTAAGAGCTCTCCATAAAATGTTGTGAAAAATGAGAAGATTTAAAATACAGGCAAACAATGAGCCCCATTCATACAGCTTTATCACTTTATTTCTCTAAGTATCATGGATCTCAAAC
This sequence comes from Pteropus alecto, assembly GCF_000325575.1. Lineage (NCBI taxonomy): Eukaryota > Metazoa > Chordata > Mammalia > Chiroptera > Pteropodidae > Pteropus > Pteropus alecto. The sequence goes on from NW_006443138.1 coordinate 24,247,640, forward strand.
AGGCTCATTCACCCTCCTCCAGTAAAATTGGCACATATTAGCCATATTGTTTGTCTGATTACAAATATAGACTGTGGCAGTGAGGAATCCATTTGTCCCCATGGCTTACACATAGATCCCAGATTTAATACATACTCAACTACAAAGCAATGGAATCAGATAGTAAAATGTTATTTTCAAGGAGATTAGATTCTGATACAGAACAATGGTTTTATTGTTTTGTATAACCTTGTAAAGTAAGTCCAAAGAGATGTTCCAAGAAGAGTTTCCTAATCTTTGCTAATTTCTTAAATACCTACTCTCAGGAAGAATAAATTTGCTCTCCGTTTATTGCTCTGTAGAACATAAAAATATACAAAATATGTTGGCATAGCCCTTTTTGAACTCAAAACCCAGAGCTGGTCATATAGTATTTTTCTTTTGTGTGAATACATACATCTGTGTGTGTGTGTGTGTGTGTGTGTGTGTGTGTGTGTGTTTCTTATTTGTTGCACATTTCAGCTGCCTTCTTCTACCTTAATGACCATCTGATTGTCCTAGAAAGGCAGTGCTGTCCTTGGTGGTATGAGAGGCAATGCCATTTGACATTCGAATAGCATTTAGGTAACATTTTCCAATGAGTCAGTGAGAGACCCAAGATGAGAAATTTATCCTTTTGAGTTTCTGGTCAGTCTCTGTTATTGGAGCTCTGTTTCCCCAGTCACCTCTAATCACTACCTAGGATTCTAGAAATGTCAAAATACATGTATATTAACTTTCTAAATTAAGTTTATTACCATTAAATTTCACTTCAATATTCACAGGTGGCCAGTGGATTGAATATGATCAAATCAGGAATGAAAAGATACTGTAGGATGTACTTGCTTTTCTTTTTTGCTTTCTTTTAAAAAACAAAACAAAACAAAACAAAAAGCAGAAATTTATTTTCTCACCGGTTTGGAGGCTGAAGATCAGGGCACTGGCATGTTGAGTTCTGGTGAGAACTCTCTTCTGGCTTGCAGATGACCAACTTCTTGCTGTGTCTTCACGTGGTAGAGTTGCTTTTCTTTAAAAAAAAAAATACCCTAAAACTTGTAGGCAATGCATTTGGAGGTTCAGAAAGATTATGTTTAGGATGTAAAGTTCATTGTGTGAATAGGCAGAAATAGATTCAGTAACTGCTTGCTGTTGGTATCTGTTCTATGTCTTTGGGTGGTTGGTTGGTTGGTCGGTCAGTTGGCTGGTTAATTGGTTTTCAAGTTGGAATAACTGCCTTTATTTTTCCTGTTTCTGTTTCATCAATCTCAGATGAAAGGACTATGTACTACTGTATACAGGTGGCCAATGCACTGAACATGATCAAACCTTGATCCCACATCAGGAGCAAATAGAGACTGACATACCTTATGTCTAAATATTTAAAGTTATAACTTAAGCTTACAAATTGTTTAATAAAAATACATTCTATTTCTTACCTTAATGAGTATATCTTTCTAATGACAAACATTTAAAAAATATGTAAAGCTATTATTTTTATATGATTGAAAGTCTATAAAATATTGAAGATGACTGAATTTAATTAGTATTTTCACATATCTGGATATTTATTTAATGGGCTGCCAAAGTGTGGGTGAGTAATTAAATAAAAACATATTTAAGTTAAAAATTATTGTGTATATATTTCATAAAATTTATTTTTGCCTTCATTTCAGCAAAATTATATTATCATATTATTTTAATCATGATTTTCACAAAGTTTTATTCTATTCATAATGGCAATCTAAGGTATTAAAAATAAAAATGTAATTATGTCCAAAGTACACAAAATTTGAATATACTTTAATAAAAGATACAAATTAAAGCAACCTAAAACATAAAAGATTATTTTTCATGTGCTTTCAAAGGTTATTTTTCTTGTCAAACATTCAAATTATTTCTTAAAATAAAAATAAAAGTTATATTTAGGAAGTATCCAAAATATAAGTCAAAATTAATAAATAAAGCTTATATTTTTATTTTCTAAAAAAATAATTAAAAATTATTAAATGCTTTTATTAAAACGTAAGCTAGTCACAATTCTACACTTAGTTGTTAATGTAAAGAACCAACATCTTGCTTCACACATGCTTCATACAGGAAGAATCTGACAAGTTAAATTGTTTTTATTTTCTTTATCTAAATGCCGTTGCATTCACATGCTCCCTGCCTTCCTAAGCGGTTTCTGACTTTCACATCATCAGCAGCACAACTCAGCAACCTTCATGGCATGTGGATACAGCTGTCTTTCTTCTGAATTCATAGGTCAAATGATTTAGGTCAACTGCCTGGGTCTTGATTGGTATTAGCCATGGAAATGGATGTCTTAAGGTTTCAGTCATTCTGTGCCGGCTCTAAGTGATGGATTCCAAGTTACAGAGGTTTTCATATGTTCTCTAATGAATGTACAGATGCTCCTTGACTAATGATGGGGTTAAGTACTGACAAACTCATTGTAAGTTGAAAATATTGTAAGTTGAAAATGCGTTTAATACACTGAACCTAGCGAACATCATAGCTGACTTAGCCTATCTTACCTTAAACATGTTCAGAACACTTAATTAGCCAGCTTTCAGTTGGGCAATTATCTTCAGTTTCATCTCAAGAATAATTGCCTTCCTTTTTTCTTCTCACCAGAAGCAGAAGACACAGTTTTGTAGACATGATAGGTTATGAAAACAAAAAACACAATATTCAAAAAATTCTGGCAACACGTTACTATAGAGTAGTATCTGTTGCTTATCCTTGTGATCTCGTGGCTGACTGGGAGCAGCTGCTCACTGCCACTGCTAAGTATCATGACAGAGTACCCTACTGCATACTGTAGCCCAGGAAAAGATCAAAATTAAAAATTTGAAGTACAGTTTCTACTGAATCCCTATCACATTTGCACCACCGCTGCAAAGTCAAAAAATTGTAAGTTGAACCATGTAAGTTGGGGACTGTCTGTAGTGTTCATGTGTTTTTGACAAGCAAGGCACTCTAAAGCCCAGGATTCCTGGAGTCTTTTAATCCCATATATCTCTGCTTGTTCAGGCCTCTGGAGATTATCACCAAGATTACTGTAGTAAACTGCTCACAGAACAACTTGTATCTAGAATCAAATTTTTCCTTCTAGCTCATAAACATACTTTACTGACATAGATAAGCTAAGAATCTTGACTGATCACTTTTTCCTTATTTCAAACCTGAATTCTTAGACCACTTGCGAATAGATGAGATAAAGCAAATAAAAACATACTCAAATGTATATGTGGCTAATGAGCCACTCATATTCCTTCACCACCAATGTAACATGCCAAAACAGGAACTGACTAACTTTGCAGAAACAGTAGTGGTCTGATTCCAACTACTGACAAGTGAATAGTATTTGAGATAGAAATATTGCCTCATGATTAGTACTTATCATCATTGTATAGCTGAGCTCAGCAGCAAAGTATAAAATAATAGTCAATAATAATTGAGCATTCATTATGTGCCAGGAACTTTGCTAAGAGCTTTACATGTATCATTTCATGTGAACCTTCCCATTGTCTTGGAACTAGGTAGTACTATGAAACTTCTTTTAAAGATGGAGGCACTGAGGCTTCAGAAGAATTAAGTAGCATGCCTAAGGTCACACAGTGTGGACGTAATGACAATGGAATTTAAGCTCAGGCTGTGCAACTCCAAAGCCTGTATATTGAAACACTATTTCGGTGTGCTTGTTTGTGTCTTACTGGCATTGGGCAGAGGGATGAGAGGGTCTGGGACTAAGTAAGATAAAGACAGGGAAAACTAAATCAACTGCCAAATTTTACCAAGAAAAGCAACCACCAATCCAGTATAGCAAGGCCAAAGGGACACAATGACCTTGTGTTTGTTTGGGCTGGTGTCACTTCCAAGGAGTCATGGAAGTAGACTCAAGTTGAAGTCAAGGAGTCATGGAAGAGAGTTGGTGGGTTGATATTTAGGCAAAGAGTAGAATCTGAGGTGATGTTCTTAATAGACTCATTGGGGTGGAAGAACAGGACTCCAACCTAAAAGGATTCAGAAACAGAAATAACATTAGTGGGCACCTACTACGTGCCAGGGCTTTCCCATATCTCTGCTCATTTAATTATCAAAACGAACCTGCTGTGGAAGCATTTCCAAAATAAGAAAGAGGTTATATAATTTGTCCAAGACTAAAAGCCAATAAGAGATAGAAGTGAAAAGACGAATGTAGATTAGCTTGACTCCAGATTTGGGGTTCTTTCTATTAAATGTGTTGTGTTGCCTGGACCCAACTAAAGAGCTAAGTGTGAAAACAGAAGCACAAAGTCTCACACGCCTTATTTATGTTGAATGATACCTGTAAAACGCCCTTCAGGTTGTGAGGAAAGGTCTTGACTCAAGGCATATATGGGTATGGTGGTACTGGCAGCTAGGACTAATTAACTCTGGAGTCCACCCATGAGTAGGGCTCACAGCTCTATACTTGCAGCCGAGGGTAAGACTGACTCATAAATTTTCCTGGGTTTGAGTCCAAAGACCTCAGTGGTGGGGCAGCTTATGGACAACATGCATTGAGTTCTGTTCTGTTTGTAAGGACCGTCCAAGAATGCTTAGCTTATTTGTGCTTCTAAGAGAGATCTTTATGGTTCTTTCTTCCAACCTAGAAAATCCTTGAAGCTCTTGAAGCTATGCCTCATAATACCTGTCCAAGATCAGACCACACCTAAAGGAAATACTTGGAACTCATAAGGTTCTTGGAGCAAATAGAGGCATCACATTACCAAAACTACAAGGGTGAAATAAAAATCCATTAACAATAGGTAAAAATTTCTTTAGAGGAAAACAAAAGTTGGGGATTATGATAGATTTTGAACTGAAGAATGACCAGGAACAATGATGAGAGGATGCTTATGGAGTATAATAAGCACATCACTCTGGATACATAAATAGAAAAAGTGCAAGAATTAGAATCTGTAAACAAAAATGCATGAAGTGTTTGATTCGTTTCCTGACTATTCCACAGTTGTCTGAGATATTCTCTTTTTGAACTGGGTTTCTTCTTTGTCTATAGAGGTAATCTGTCCCTCTCTGTTCTTTTTAATTTCAACATCAATTATCATCATCATAGCCAAGGTCATGAATACTCCCTGACTTATGCCTGCATGGTCATGAGCTCCAAAAAGGGAATAAAATGTGTGCGTGCATGCGTGCGTGCGTGTGTGTGTGTGTGTGTATTTGTGAAGAGGAAGAATTTTTTTTTTTCCTATTGGAGATGGACAAATTTGACAGTCAATAGAAAGAATATGAGGCTTTGTACATTTGCGGGGAAAGAACACAGAATTTAAATCTCAGTCACAAGTTTAACCAACATGGTGTATGCAAGGCACTTCAAAAAGTATCAAAACAGATAAGACACAGTCTTTGCTCCCAGCAAACTCAAAATATAGTGTCAGAGATAGAGGTGAACAACTAGCAATCAAGTCAGAATAAAATAAGAGTTAGGACATAGGTACAAAGGATGCACTGTGAAAGCAGAAAAAAGAACCATTGCTGAGAGGAGTGTCATCAGTCTTGGAAAGAGGGAAGAAGGTCATTTCAGGAGTTCAAAAGCTTTCAGTGACAGAAGAAAGAGGAGAACCAAGAGAAGGTGGTGCCATAACAGCCAATAAGTATACTCAAATGTCCTATACCCCAACACATCGTTTATTGACCCTACTTGCTTCAACCATTTGTCTGATTCTTTCCTGCCATGCCTGCATGGCCAGAGTTCTCACTGCTTTGTTTTGTTCTTGGCAAACTGAGTCTTTAACCCCTTTAGGTTAAGAGTGTTCTCTTTCCTGTTTTCCTCTCCTCTTTCAGCTAAAACTGATTTCACTGAGACATCTCGATGCTCAAGGTTTATCCATGAGATGTGACCACCATTCCAATGTGCCTGGGGAACCAAATAATAACCATGATATCAATCAAACTGCTTCTATGGGCCAGGCACTGCTTAAGTGCTTCATTAGGTATGCAGGTGTGGAACCCAGACTCGAAAGTGGCCTTTAATTATCCTCACCTCCTAACATTCACACCCTGTATATTTCCCTTCCAAATTGTAACGGGATTGGTCTGTGTGACCAATGGAACATCGCAGAAGTGATGGTATGCCACTTCTGAGATGAGTTATAAAAGCCTCATCATAAAAAGCAGCTGTCTCGAGTGTTCTCTCTCTTAGATCCTTCACTCTGGGGGAAGTTATGTTGAGAGTAGCCCTATGGAAAGGCCCCAGTTGTAAGGAGATGAAGTCCCCTGCCAATAGCCTTGTGAGTGGGCTTGGTCCTTCAGCTCCTGTCAAGTCTTCTGAGACTGTCGTCTTGGCCAACAGCTCGACTGCAATTTCATGAGCCAAAATGACCCAGCAAAGCTAGTCCCGACCCTCAGAAACTATAAGAGATGATAAATATGTTCTACTTTAAGCTCTAAGTTTTGGAGTAATTTGTTATGCAGCCATAGACATCTAATATTGTACGTATATATGTATTATTTTGCCATTTTGAGGTATAATTTAAATAAGATAAAGGCACAGATCTGAAGATTGAGTTCAATGATCTCTGACTAGTAAACAATCGCAACCACCACCAAAAGAAGATAGACATTTTCATCACTCCAGAAAGTTCCCTTGTGCCCTCTTCCAACTAATTCCCACTCTTCTCCTACCAGCAGAAACTACTATTTGTTTCTATCACTATGAATTAATTTAGCCTATTTTTGAACTTCGCATAAGTGGAATAATGAAACATATACTGTTTTGCGTCTGGCTTACCATATGTGTGTGGAGGTTTTTTGTTTTTTGTTTTTTGTTTTTTGTTTTTTTTACCATAACGTTTTTGACATTGTGTTTTGACATGTTCTTACATGTATCAGGAGTTTGATCCTTTTTATTTTATTGCTGAGTAGGATCCCATTTTATGAATATACCACAATTTATCCATACTTCTGTGGATGGACATTTGGGTTCTTTCTAGTTTTTAGCTTCTGTGAATAAAGCTGCTATCTTTATACACATCTTTTTGTGGTATTCTCATTTCACTTAGGTAAATACCTAGGAATAAAAATATTGGTTAATAACATAGATGCACATTTAACTTTATAAGAAACTGACAAGAGTTCTCCAAAGAGTTTGTTTCGTTTTACAGACCCATTAGCAATATATGAGAATTCCACTTACTTCACATTCTTTCCAGAATTTGATATTGTCAGACTTCTTGATTTTAGCCATTTATTGGGAGTGAAATGGTATCTTATTGTGGATTTAATTTGCATTTTCCTGATGAGTAAGGATGTTGGTCATTAATATTGGCCATTTATTTAACTTCTGTGAAGGTTCTGTTCAAGTTCATCATTGTCGCCACCTGGAACCTGCACTGACTTAGGTACTTTCCTAAAATTGCTACTTATTGAATGCCTCGCTTAACTTGATTTGGGCACCCATAAGGAGCAGAGACTTAGGCCTATTTTATGGAAGAGGTCTGCCCCTTGGTCTGAACTCAGTCAAGCTTTAACACAAGCTCCTCTCTTCTGTTTTATGACTCTAGCTTGTTGATGGCCCCTTGCGATTGACCTTCTAAACTGATCTTAGCCTTGCTGCAAACTCTTACCTCAAAAACTAGATTTATGTCCAGAAGATCAGTAGTCACCATTTATTAAACTCCCCTTATGTGCTACACGCTTTACATATATCATCTCTTATCCAAGATTAACTAACAATATAGGTGATATTATTTCTTTTTCTCAGCTGAGGAAGGTGAGGCTCAATGAGTGATACAAAGTTAGTCAAAACCACAAAGCGACAGGGCCGGGATATAATCCATATTTCTTTATCTCCCAAGTTCTCATTCTTTCCACTCTAGTTCAACCTGCTTGCTGCTCACCCAGGCCAAGCACATACACACACAAAAAAACATGAGTCTGCTAGCCTAGCTGCCAAACCTCAGCCTAAGACTGGATTTCTATTCTAGGGACTTCTAATTTAAAGTGTGCACTTCCCGGTCAGAAAGAGCAAATGAGGGTGATATCAAAAACATGAGGCAAAATGATGCATTTATTTACTGGGTTGAAAAACTTTTAGACAGTCTTTCCCAAAACACTCTCTCAATTGAATTCCACAAATATTTACTGAGCACAAACCATGGGCTAGGCAGTGCTAGGTGTTTAGTGATAGAAAGAAGAAAAGAATGAGAGGAAATAGATACAGATAGAAGTCTAGTTGCACATAATAGACTATCAACATTATACTAGGCGTGTAAAAGAATGAGTCAAATTGGAAAAGGGATTAATTTTACAGGGAGGGCAGAGGGATGTTGTTCTAGATATTTACTGGCCATGAGAGTAAAATATGAGGAGTTATATAATCTCTGACTTTTCATCAATTCTGAATAATACCTAATAATTATACCAAATGTGTATTGAACTTTGTATGTGTCAGGCAGTCTCAATCACTTTACCTGCATTACCTTATTCCATCAGTACCATGACAGATAAATAGATTTGGAGATGTTAAAGTAACTTGCTTAAATCCCACAGCTAGTAATTGGCAGGGCTATAATTAAAGCTCAAGTTTTAGTTTCTGGGTCTTTATCACAAGGTTTTGTTGTAGACTGAGTGAGGTAAAACAGGTAAAGTGCCCCAAATATGGTATGCACCTGATATACCACAGCTCTTCCTATCATTCATAAACCTCACCCATGGAAGATGCTATACTTGCGGTTATTGAAGGACTAGCTCCATTTTGCAGATGAGAACACTGAGATTCAGAGAAGTCAAGGTCACAGCTAGAAAGAGGAGAGTTTTCCGGCTCAAACTCCTGTGCTCAGTGCAATCTTTTTCTATGCAATCTTTGAGTTGGGAGTTGTATTTCTATGCAGATCAGATATCCAAATAAAGAAAAATATTAAGAGAGGCCTAGTGTAAGATAAAGTTGAATTTGGTGATCTTTAGGGTCTTTTTTAACTCAAAAACACTACATCATTTTATTCCACTCCTCCACCCAATACCAGTTTTATCATTGACCTCAAAAGTTTGGTCAAATCTAGGGCATTCTACAACATCAGTTAGAGCTTTCCTATTGAAAAAATAAAACTGAAGTGAACCAAGACCTAGTCTGTCCAAAATATTTAGTTCTAAGAACTCTGTTCTTTGTGTAAGATGATGATATTGTTGCCCTATGGATAGGATTTTTATTTATAGGTAGATAAGCTTAGAATCTAAGATTTACTTGCATCATTATTTTAAAATATAAGCCAACAAAGTCATTCATTTGTCCATCCAACTGTTCTTCCATTTGACCATCTATTAATTTATATACTCTAAATATTTATTGGTCACCTCTTATGTTCCAGGCATGGTGCTAGATACCAGAGCTGCAGTTGAGACTTAGACCCTGCTCTTATAGAGGTTATAATAGGAAATATGGACAAAAAAGCAAGTTATTTCACAAATAATTATGAGAATAAGTGCTTTATGGAAAAGAGTGCAAGTGAGCAGAGAGGGTTTCCTAAGAAGAACAGTTTAGTCAAGTGGGTAGGGGAATGATGGGCTCTGGAATCCAACAAGGAGTCTCAAGTCTTGTTTTTCTGGTACTAGCCCTGAAACAGAGGGCCGATTGCTTGATTACCCCAGCTATAACATGGTGCTATAGCAGTACCTTCCTCAGAGGGTTGTTGTGGAAATTAATGAGATAGCACATGCAAAGCATTTAGAATAATGACTGATCTAGCAAATACTCAACTTGGGCTGGGGAGACATACCTAGCCTGTGCTGTTTGGGGGAGCCTCTCTAAGAAAGAATAATCTGAGACATAAAGGATCAATGAGAAAGGGTGAAAAGAGGTTAGGAGATAAGGCAGTAAGGGAATGGAGGGGGGTGATAGGCAAAGGAAATGCAATGAAAATGTAAGGATCCTGAAACAGAAGGACATGGATAGGCATAGTTCTCTTGAAATAATAAAATTAAAATAAAATAAAATACTTAACAGATGTTCGCCTTTTTCTTCTGTTACAAAAATAAAATAAAATAAAATAAAATAAAATAAAATAAAATAAAATAATAAAATAAAATAAAATAAAAATAAATAAAAAAGACCAGTGGTGGAGAAGCATGGAAAGCCAGCTAAGAGTGGTTGAGATGAAGCTGGAGAGGTCAGAGAACCAGATCTTGTAGCTTTGTAGACAAGTTAGTTAAGGATTTTGGAATCCATCCTAAAAGTATCCAATCATTTAACAAATCATCCCTTCAACTGGAAATCCCTAAATAGAAACCCAAATATTTCATTTCTTATCTTTAGAAGAACCTATGCTAATTGATGAGTCAGCAGGGAAACCAGCAGCAAAATATCTTGAGCTTCTCTGTAAATTATATCTTTTCACATGTGTTTCTATCTGTGTTTTTACTCTCTGTCCCTGGAGCCCATCGTTGCTATCCTTGAATACCAAAGCACATTCCTAAAATTGCATTTCATTGTCAAATGATGCATCCAGATAACTGTATTATGACTTTTAGGGACACATGATCAATTTTCATAATACATCAAGAAGAGTCTTAAAGAAACTAACATTTAATTCTTGCTTAATTCTATTTCTATTATATCATTTGCTTGGGTCTATAAAAATATGCAGTCTTCCTGATTTTTTTTTCAAGTTTTTTCTTCTTTTTCATTAGCTTTAAAATTAATGTTATAATTCTCAAAGACATTACAGTTTTGAACAATGACTTTAAAAAAAAAAAAGAAAGAAACTGATAAAGTAAACTAATCATGGATCTTGGAGTCTTTCATAACTGACTTGAATTTTGGCTCTACTGTGTGACCCTGGGCAAGTTATTCAATGTCCCTGAGACTCGGTTTCCCAAATTATAAGAATAATTATAATAATGCTTCTATTTTATTGTTTTGAAACTATATACGATAATGTTTACAGATAGATCTAAGTCTAAAGACTAATAAGAAGGAGGAAAAAGACGAAAGAAAGGAAAGAGAAAGGAGGAAAGAAGAAAGGTAGAGAGGGAAGAAGGGAAGAATGAAGGAAAAAAGGAAAGAAGAGAGAAAGAAAGAAAAAGAAAGAAAGAAAGAAAAAGAAAGAAAGAAAGAAATGTGCAAACCACTTTCCATCTGTTATCTTACGTTATCCTACTATATCCTGCAAAGAACCTAGCCAGCATCACTAGCATTACCCCTGATTTACAAGTGGAGAAACTGAGGCATAGAGCAATTAAGTGACAATTTGACATCTCATAGTGACTGAGTATCTTTTTAAAGAAATCTCGGCCCTCTGCCTTTCTAAACCAGATGTTATGAGAATTAACCAACATCTGCTAAGAACATCATCCACAAATAGCTGGGGAGTGCACACTGTTCTACTAGGTATTACAGGGAAGGAAGGAAGGAAGGAAGGAAGGAAGGAAGGAAAAGGAGAGGAAGGAAGGTAGGAAGATTTGTTCAGGAATCATTTTCTCATAATGACATCTAAAAATATGGAGAAAGATATATTCCAAAAATTATTTGGTGCTACAACTTTTTTCAAATGTACTTTGATATACTTACGGGATACACACTATAAAACTATCAACCCTTACTCTTACAAAAGGTTGAAAACTCCTTCAACTCCTCTGTTAATTAAAGAATCATAACTTTAACATGTCATCTTTTGGGAGGCACCTAAAATTTTTCTGATGCATTTTTGTGATATCAGCAGCCAGATTTTTTCTTTAGACTTGTTGTCTTCTAGAAGTAAAATCAGATTGTGATGCCGGGTACTTAGCACATGATATCAGGGGAAGTGATTATGCAAAGTACTGAGTGGAAGAGGGAAAATTGAATGTCATTCTTTAGTTCATCCATTCATTCATCCACTCACCAAAGATTTATTGAATGTCATCCTCAGCAATATCAAAAATTTTATTTTAAAAGGGCCACTTTGTTCCTGACCAGAGACCATAAGGCTAATTAGATGAAAAAGTTATGTTAGTAGCCCTGGTAACCTAATACATTGTTCTGAGGGGATGGTTTAAAAACTGTATTTTTAGGGAATGGACATTCAAGGGTAATAAGTTAAGTTGACTATAGTTGTTCTTTTGAAATGATGTCATTGACTTCTAGGTTTCTGAGTTTGCTGCTCAAAATTTATGAATAGTATTGGTTAAAGTCAAGAAATTTCATTGAAGATAAATAAAGTCATTGGCTCCTCTGTAGCTACAGATGTAGGAATGCTAAAATAAGGTGTTATCTGACAATAACAATAACAAGAGACAAGCAGTCATTTCCACAACGCCTTCAGTTGTGGTCGGGGTCTCTGACCTAATGGAATTTCTCTCCCAAGCCAGAAGCAGATGGCCTCAAAGTCTGCATGGAGGGGTCTCAGAACTCCCAACATTTTTCCTTTTCACTTCACTTCTAGGATAAAATGAAATAAAGGCACTGTATGTTAGGAGAGGTTCCATAAAACCTATGTGCCTCTTGATGATCTGGATCAGTGAAGAATGGATGTGTGAGAATGTCTCTTTTGCTTTGTGAATCCCTGCTTTTAGGACCCCAAGGGAGTAGATTTTAACAAGGTTTGATACAGTGAAAAATCTTTCTTGATCATTCCATTTGGATAGGACACTGAGATAGCACTTACATCATGCATTTGGGGATAAAAATAAAAATAAAGCTCAGTCCCTCTGTTAAATAGACTAGTGGGGAAAATACACAATACAGTATATGATTAAGTGCAATAAAGTATTGTGTATAGGAGGATATAGGAGTAAATACAGGTGCTAAGTGATCCAAAGGAAGGAGCCATTAATTATATCTGAGGAAAGAGTAGGGGCTCAGAAAAGAGTTTAAAAGGAAATGAAATCTGTACTATGGACTGCCCATCGAATAAATGGGCTATATAAAATCTTCAGTCCTACCACTCTAAGTTGGGAGAAAGAGGGAAGTTGCAAAGTGAAGTAAGAAGGCCCAGTGCATTTTTAGAAATCTTGCCACAAAGGAGGTGTCTTTCTATGTATCCCACAGAGGAAATCATTTCCACATTGTGCTTATCTATGAACTCAACGCACTTCTGGAGAGACAATCCTAGTTTCAAAGCTGATCATAACATAAAGAGAACAGGAAGTCAGACATGCGATTTGAGAGGCCCTCCCAAAAACCCTTTAGCCTCTAAGTCAGTGTTTATTGATGCTATTTGCCAATGCCTTAAACATATTCTTTCTTTCCCTTCAAAAACCATTATTATTTTCTCTCAGGCCTGCAATAGCTGGGTTACCCCTCAATAAACATAATTTTTTCCCAAAGTTACCAATATTTCAGGTAGCATTTGGCTGAAAGGTGGCAAAGGAACTATAATTAGAAATAGAGCATCGCTATAATATTGAGATGTGCATGATGTGTCTCCTTCCCAGAGCAAAGCCTACCCATCAATCACATACGGGAAAATAAATACTACAACCAGAGTGGAAAGAACAAGACTAAAGTCGTGAACATCATTTTTAGACTTTAAATGGTATTAGCATAAAAGCAAGTGCATTTTATTTTTAAGTTAACTTAGAAGGAATTTAGAAGGCATCACTCAAAACTACATGAAGAGCCAGCAGGATTTTAAAAAATGGTCTGTAAATTGAATCTTGAAAGAAAAACTGGGGACAAATATGGGTGCCAGAAACCCCTTTCCAGGAAAGTCAGAATTTCTAAAAGATCCTGAATTAACCCATGGGTGCCAATTAAAGTATGGACATCTGCAATCACATATTACTATTTAATATGTATGACCCTCATCTATTTTTATGTAACCTCACCAGTCTGAAGTATGGAAATATTTGTGCTTCCTATTTAAAATTTTTGCAAGATTTTGTTGTCTATTTCAGGGTTATTTTAGTGGTCTTGTTGAAAAGAAACATGTCCATGCATGTATGCGACATTAATGCTAAAAGACAGTGTTAACAAAATGCCCTCTGTAATATCCGAATCAATGTACCAAGACAGAACTGCTTGATTCTATTATTTTCAGGCTACATGCTTCATAATCTTTTCTTTATTTTTAAACTCTTGCTTCAAAGTCAGCCAAGGAAATGATGAAAAATTATTTCCTATATCACACAATAACTTTAAAAATGTCTTTTCTATACACAGCCCCATTCCTTATTTACCATGCAATATTCAGTTCTGCCTCTGCTGGCCTGGGACATCTTTAGACATTTATTGGAAAGCTGCCTGGAGGGAGAGACATAAAGCAAGACTTTGACCTTGATCTTCTGACAGTAAAGTCATTATCAGCTTCACTGAAGGGAAACCTTTATTTCTGTTTCCCACTCTTATTCATCCTCTAGATTCTCCTTTTATTTATTTGTTCTCTGTGCTCCTCTGTTCTTTTCCTAATCATCATTTTGGGATACATAGCTTTTATAGGGGGAAAGAATATCAATTCTAAATATATTTATTGAGCATTTACTATATGCTAGGCATTGTGTTAAAGATTGGAGACACAGAAATAGAAAAGTCCTAATATTTTTCTTTTTAATTCCTACTTCTGTCACCATATAATCTCTTGGTGAGTCTTGTTCAGGGTAATTCCAAAATATTTCAATTGTATCTGATTTTCTCCATTTTCTTCTGCTCTTGACATCACCTTTTGCCTGGAGCACTGCAAGATTCCCATAACTGTTTCTGCGTTTTTGCTCCATCCCCATTCAAACTTGTTTTCCTCACAGAAATCTAAGTGATCCTCTTGATATATAAATCAAATCATGTCACACTCATGCTTAACTTTCTTCAGTGGCTTGCTATCAACTTTGGAATAAAATGTAGACATGTGGCCTCTATAGGATATTGTGGGATCTGACCTCTGACCCCTCTCCAACTTCATCATGAGCCTCTTTCCCCTAATCACCTCATCTCTCATCTCATCTCATTACTGTACATCTTTCTTTCTGGAACATTCTTCTCAGGCCTCGCTCACACAGGACTCCTTCTTATCTTTTGGTCTAAGTTCATATGTCCCTTCTCAGATTGACCATATAAAGTTGCTCATTCTGAACTTTCAGTCAAGATGGCGCAGTAGGTAGAAGCTATGCTCACCTCCTCATGACCACATCAAAATTACAACTAAACTACAGAACACTCATCATTGGGAGTCAACTGAGGTCTGGCTGAACAGAAGTTAGACTACTGGGTACATACATAAGAAGCCACCCAGAGACAAGTGGGGGCGGGGGCAGGATACCAAAACAGGCTAGTCCCACAACCATGTGTGGCAGTTGAGAATTGAGAAGAATATCTCGGCTGAAGAGGTCGCCCTGGAAGAGCAAGGGGTTCCAGATCCACACTGCGCTTCCAGCAGTGCCAAGAAGAGAAATCCCCACAACCTCTGGCTATGAAAACCAGTGGAGATTGCAGCTGAGTGAGATGGAGAGCTGCGGGAGTTGCAGACGTTCTTCTTAAAGGGTCCACATATGGACTTACTCACTGACGACTCACTCACTCTGAGCTCTAGCACTGGGGAATTCTAGCACTGAAGAATTCCAGGGACATACATGGAAGAACCGAGTTATCAGGTTTCAGGGCAATGGCTGGAGAAGCAGCTTTCTCCTAGTCAGAAGTGCTGGCAGAAGCCATTGTTTTTTCTGTTGAGCCCTCACCCCTCCCAGCATGCAGACACAGGTGGCTGCCATATCTAAGTCTCCATCAACCTAGCTAACACTGGTCACCTTGTCCTGGTGATTCCCTGAGAACCCCTCCTACCCAACTTGTGCGCCCACCCAATCCCCCTCCAGTGGCTTTTCCATACAATTCTAGGAAGTGCAGAGAGTCCAAAACAATATGAAACCAAAGAGGCCCACTGTAAGACACATCATCGTTAATATGCCAAAGGTTAAAGACAAAGAGAGAATCTCATTATTTTTTATTGTTGTTATTATTTATTATTATTTATGCCTACAGCACCTGGTCTTCCTAGGTGGTCTCCCATCCAAGTACTAATCAGGCCCAACTCTGCTTAGCTTCTGAGATCAGACATCAGGCTAATTCAGGGTCGCATGGCCATTGACCATGGGTCATGGCTCCACTGAGGCGCAAACCCAAGATCTTCTACATGTAAAGCAGACATGCTAACCGCTACACTAAGGATCCATGTCCAAAGAGAGAATCTTAAAAAGCAGCAAGAGAAAAGCAGTTAGTTACCTACAAGGGAGCTCCCATAAGACTGTCAGCTGATTTCCCAACAGAAATTTTGCAGGCCAGAAGGGACTGGCATGAAATATTCAAAGTGATGAAAAGCATGACCTACAACCAAGATTATTCTACCCAGCAAAGCTATCATTTAGAACTGAAGAACAGATAAGGCGAGATAAAGCTAAAGGAGTTCATTACCACCAAACCAGTATTACAAAAAATGTTAGAGAGACTTCTAGAAGAAGAAGAAGAAAGAGAAGAAGGAGAAGGAGAAAGAAAAGGAAAAGGAGAAGGAAAATATGTAATTAATAAAATGCCAATAACTACATATCTATCAACAATTATTTTATGTAAATGGATTAAATGCTCCATTCAAAAGACATAGCATGGCTGAATGGATAGGAAAACAAGACCTTTACATATACCACCTATAAAAGACTTACTTCAGATTGAAAGACACACACAGACTGAATGTAAAGGGATGAAAAAAGATATTTCATGAAAACAGAAATATAAAAAGCTGGAGTAGCAATACTTATACCATACAAAATAGACTTTAAAACAAAGGCTATAACAAGAGACAAAGAAGGACCAAGTGATCCCACTTCTGGGTATTTATCCAAAGAGACCAAAAGCACTACTTGAGGGGACATGAGCATCCGTATCTTCATTGCAGCATTATATACAAAGCCAAGATACAAAGGCAACCTGGATGTCCATCAATGAATGAAAGGATAAAGAAGAGGTGGTACATATACATAATAGAATATTACTCAGCTATAAAAAAGAGTGAAATCTTTTCATCTATAATAACATGGATGGAACCAAAAGATACTGTGCTGAGTGTCAGATAGAAAAGGACAAATAACATGTGATTCACTTATATATGGAATCAAAAGACAAAATAAACAAAAAGCAAAATGGAAACAAACTCTTAAGTACAGAGAATATTTTAATGGTTGTCAGATGGGAGGTGATTGAGGGGTAGGTGAAAAAGGGGAAGGCATTAAGAAGTACAAATTGGTAGTTACATAATAGTTATTGAGATATAAAGTATAGCATAAGAAATATAGTCAATACTATTATAATAACTATGTATGGTGTCAGATGGGTACTAGATTTATTGGGATGACCACTTCTTAAGTTATATAAATGTGTAATCACTATGTTGTATACCTGAAACTAATATAATAATGTATGTTGAATATAATTAAAAAATTTAAAAAATGTTAAAAAAATAAAGTTACTTCTTCCTTGATTGTTTTTGCTTCTCATCTTCTTTATAATATGAAACCAATTTGGAAAATTATATTAGTTTGTGTTCTTATTTATTGTTGGTGTTCATTACTAGAAAATAGTTTCCACAAGGGCAGGGATTCTTTCTTGTTTATCTTTGTGTTATGTCCATGGCTTAGAAAAGTACTAGTTATATAATAGGTACTCAAAAATAATTATTGAAGGAATAAATATAGATATATTGAGTACCATCAAGATTTTGAGCCTCCCATAGAACTGAAATTCTAGAGATAAGTGTGGAAGATTAAAAAGCATACCATAGGAGAACATGGCTAAGTTTTGCTGATCAAAAAGCTCTTATTAAATAATGAAAGCATTTAATTTTTAATACATTTTATAGAGCTTTAGAATTTTTAAATGTATATTCAAATGTAATAATTTCTATCTA
The DNA here is from genome assembly GCF_000325575.1 of Pteropus alecto. NCBI lineage: Eukaryota > Metazoa > Chordata > Mammalia > Chiroptera > Pteropodidae > Pteropus > Pteropus alecto. The sequence continues at coordinate 24,265,501 of NW_006443138.1, forward strand.
TATAACAATTTTATTGTTGTTTTTATTGTTCATCATATTGTTGAGTGATGGTTCACTTTATGGCGATGGCAGAGGCAAGTGCATTTGAATCACCCAGGAAACCTGAGGCTATGATCCAAACTCTAACAACACCAGAAGCTTCTAGAACTAAAAATCATAAGTTTCCTGATTGTCTAAATGGTTAGAAACAAAGGTGGGCAGAGAACTCTACAGATATGAGACTAAGCTCAGATTACAGACATAGAATATGTTGTGAGTCAGCCCATATTTGGTAAAAAGTGAGGTGAGCTAGTACCATTATAAATATAGCTCAAGCCACATTAAAAAAAATCAGAGAAAGAGGAACTTTCTACAGAAAGAATAGTTTCATACAAATGAGAATGATGAAGCTGCTCAAAGTGAAGTTCTTCATCATCTGTGTATTCTTAGATGAATCTGAATGATTTGTTGCTTAGCTGACTTGTTATATAACTTACAAATGTGTTGTAAAGTCTTCTCTGAAAACTCAGGAGTAATTTCTTTATGTATAAAACACTGAGGCTTAGAGACTTTAAAAATGTTCTCAAGATTCCTAGCAACTGGCAGATTTTTAACTCAAAAAGTTCTTTCAATTTCAATCTGATCCTATTGTCAAGGCTAGAGAGAATGGGACTTGAATTTCCTCTGATGCACATATTCATTTTGACAATGCCCTCAAGCACCTGGTTTTGTAATATTCATCCAACCTTAGCAGATTAGAAGTGTGTTTAGACCACTTCAATAGGATATTTAATTTCTGTAGATAAAAGATATTTTCTGAACGCTTTGCACTTACTATATTAAACCATGCAGTTGAATAAAGAAGATATGAATGCTCTGGGCTGGAAATGGGAAAAGAATAATTTTAGGCATTTTCCTCATTCTGTTGAAGCAGACTGAAGTGTCTTTTTGGCAGGAAGCTTATGTTTAACCAATGTTACTGAATATAGAATAATCATGGGTGGGGAGTATGTTTTCCTTAATTGAGTATGTTTTCTTGAGATAAATGTGTACTCAGACTCCTCGCTTGTCAAAGCAAGAGTTTCCAAGTTGCCTGAGGTCGTGAAAGCCTAGGAGGCAGGACTCAGTACCCATACAGAAGCAAGAAATACCAAGCTAAAGTTCCTACAAGGAAGTTAAAATAGCACTGACGAATTGGACTGCTTCCATTTTGTTCACTACCTGCATTCTCCCTCACCTCCTGAACATCTCTCACCACCTTCCATTAGATCAAGTCCAAGGGCTTAATCCCCAGGAGGCTACATTCAGTGCTTCTTGCACCACTGGTTGCCTAGTGCTGCCTGCCTCACTGTAGATTTAGCCATAAAGAGGTGTTTGTGTTTGGGCAATTTGGCCAGATATACAAGCTGAGTAGTTGAATTCTCTTTTAGGATTAGTCCTTGAACCAAAGAGGAATAGGTTACCCCTTTTCCTTCCAGAAGAGGCCAGGAAGCCCAACTCGGCAATATCGCCATATATGTACCTAGTGTCTCCATCACCAGCTCAGCTGCCAGAGATAAAAAGGGCAAAGGGCCTTTGAATACTGAGCTCAAGGGACTCAGCTGGCAACTGGGCCATTCATAGATGGTGTATTAGGGCCAACAGTACGACAAACAGGGTGGCTTAAACACAGAGAAATTTATTCTCTCACAGTTCAGGAGGTCAGAAGTCTAAAATTAGTTTCTTCTTGAGAGTCTCAGGGGAAGGATCTGTTCCATGACTCTTCCCTTGCTTCTGGTGGTTGCTAGCAATTCCTGGTGTTCTTTGGCTTTGTGGCTGCATAACTCCAATCTCTGCCTCCACTGTTACACGGCATTCTCTCTATGTGTCTTATCATCATATACTCCTCTCTATGTCCGCCCCTTTATGTCTCTAAGCGTAACTTCTTATAAAGACACCAAAGATTGGATTAGGGCTCACTACAATTCAGTGTGACCTCATTTTGACTACTTACATCTGTGAAGACCTTACTTTCAAATAAAGTTCTTGGTGGACATAAATGTGGGGAGGCACTGTTCAATGCAATATTTCAATACTGATAGAAAAAAAATTGCCTGAATTCACCATTCATTTTTCCCAACCAGCTATTGAATGGCTTGAAATATTAAACAATGGTCTAGTAAATTTAGGGCTACCAACAAAGTATATTTTGTCCTACATATATCGACCTCACATTTCTAGCCTCACAATTTATCCTTGGAACAAGATTCTTTAGATATAAAATTGCTCCCAGACTGGGTCACACATTAAAGTGTCATTCCTCACAAAAAGAAACTAAGTTTGAATTAATTAATGTAACTAATTTTAAATTTTGCATACAAAGTAATGCAACCATGTGAGGAATTTATCCAGCCATTGGATTCCATATTGAAAGAAGATCTAATTCTTGTAGGTTATAGAAAATTAGTATCTTAACGAAGAACTCTATCATTCAACTGGCCCAGAAAAAAAAAATCTGGCTACTCAAAATGTGTCCCATAGACCCACAGCATCAGAGCCTGTTAGAAATGCAGAATCTCCCAGAGATAACACTCAAGTCTATTGAATCAGAATCTGTATTTTCATCTTGATCCCCAGGAACTCCCATGTGCACATTAGAACTGAAAAGCAGTGTTCTAGCAAAGATCTTACAAAGTTGGACTGGGAGAAGGTATGAAGGGATCTTATTTAGGATATGCTGAGAGCATAGTCTATTAGATACTGTCCAAAAATCAAATAAGATGGCAAAGAGGGAAGAAGAGCACCTAGGAAGTCTTGAGATAGAACAGAGAAAGAAAGGGGAATGTGCAACAATAACTAACATGGGCAAGACATAAGTCTAGATCCTTTGTTTTGCATAAGTTTTCTATTTTAATGTTTACAATGACCCGATGAGTTGGTTACTATCATTATCTTGATCACTATTTTACAAACAAGGACACTGAGGCAGAGAGGCTTAGGAATTTACTGTCTGACTTCATAACCAGTCTCTTAAAGTCTCTGTTCTCTTGCCTTTACAGAGGGTGAGTATAGAACACCAAACCCTTTGGCAAACAGATTGACACTTGATTCATAGTTCACAGTTCTATTAGAAAGTGTATTTCAGCCCATGTTATTTTGAAGATGTGAATAGTCCTGGTATTGATCCACTTCTTTATTTTAACCAAGTAAGTCAGTTGTGCATGGAATTTGCCTCAGGTCCTAGATCTCAGACGTGGTACATCTCCCATATCATGCTAACACATTAACAGCAGGAACCAATCCTAAGCTGGCTGTCTTTCTTCTTATAGGTCTGCCTTCATGACACATGCCTGGAGAGAGGTGACTAACACTGTGTTTTTCCAATTTTGTCCTCTCCTGGATCACTGGAATGATTTATTCTTGCTTGGTGAACCAGTAATTGTGCGTTACATACAAAAGGTACGATTTTTTTAGGCAGATGTGGAATCCGACTGCCTGATGTGATCCTCAAATGGCCCCAATATTTTACACAATGGTTTATGATTTGGTAAAATTTAAATTGCGTTTAGGGTGAGAAATTTATTTTGTGGCTTCTTTTGTGTTCTGGGGAAAAATAATCACCATCGATGTTTTTGATTTATTTACACTTAGCTCCTAAAAATATTGCCCTCAAGATGGCTTTTGTTTGCCATGTCAAGAATGTTTTATTTGGTTTTCTTTTAGAGAAAATCCACATACAGCCAATTTTCAGCTGACTAGAGTACCCAAAAGATATTTGCAAATTTCAAAACTGTTTCTTCCCAAACACTTTTGAAACATAAGTGGAGCTCTGTAGAGGAGATGGTGTGAGGAATTTCATAAGAAGGTGCAGAAATCAGAAAAATAAAGTGAACTTAGAGAAATTCATGATTTCTACAAAAATATTTATACTTTCTGAGGATTAACTTTTAAGTTGATATAAATTATGTTTAATTTTAGTGATTTTTCTTCCTCCCACCAATTTATATACAGATATGCTTACAAATTTACAGACATTAATAACTGTACTTGGATATGACATCTTATACTTCATTTTATCCTAACTTTGAGGTTGAAACAGTCCAGCTATTATTATCTTCTTTCACAGATGGGAAAACTGAGCCCCAGAAAGAATATTTGAGTTCCCCTTGCTTATGCAACAAATGTATGTCAAAATCAGAAGTGGGAATTTCTTCTCGTATCTTTGTTTTTGTCACTCTTGCTGTCTTCGGGTTTCCTAGAGACTTCTTAACTGGAATCAGCAGCCTCCAGTTCTCTTAGCTGTAATTTCTCATTATGATGCAGGAGTATTATTGATGTATTGGTAAGGTATAGGGTTCAGGAAACACTCTAAGATACTGTGATTAGGTCTCAGGGATTTATTGAGCCTGAGTTGGGTATTTTCTTTCTCCAGGTGCATAGGCATTGGCAAAACCCCAGTGTCTCAGGCTCTGCTAAAATAGTTTCCCTTGGGGCAGGTCTTATTAAGGAGAATGGAGAGCTCTGGGAGGACTTCAAAATGCTACTTTTCCCCTCTCCCTGCAGGAAGCAGGAGAAGATCCCCCTCATCTCTGTCCTCACAGTGGGAACATGATGGAGCTCCTGAAAGAAAAACCCACAAAAGTGTGGGGAGCCCTCTAAGACTGGTAAATTTTATGATGAGGAGTTTTCAAGTCTCAAACTTATTCACACAGAGCCTCCAGCAATTTGCCAATTAAAGCTTAAGTTTCCCTACTCTGGTACTGGTTTCTGCAGAGGCTTCTGCTCCTGGTAGGCTATAATTCTCTGTATTCACCTGTCTGTCTCTCCTATTTTGGGGACATGCTCTGTGACCTGCATTTTCTAATGGATTTAAGGAAATATTGGTTTTTATTTTGTTCAGTTGTGTTCTTGTTGCATGGGAGTGATGGCTTATAAGCTCTTTATGTGTCAGACCAAAAACCATGTTCCTGTGTCTCCAGCTTCCCCTGAACCTGGAATCTTCCCAGATAGTAGTTATGGCCCAGAGTATGAGGATCAATAAAATCACTGGGAATGAAGTTCCTGAATTGAACAAATTGGGTGAGCCACAGGGCAAGGCCCAAACATTGAAACTGCCTCTCTCTTCTCAAGGTGTTCTGTTTCTAAACTGTCCCACTGAGAGGAGCACTGCCCTTTAAGCCCCACTGCTTGAAATGGGGAATGTTAAGATAGAACATTCTATTATGTGCAGGTCAAAGCTTTTACAAATAGGCCAGTTGTTCAGGGCTGCCTCCTAAGAAGGCAATTGAGTTTCTCCATTTTGTAGATATTTGTGTACAAAATGCATTTGTTCTACATTCTCAAGTGTGGCATTCACAGATCAATGAATGCCAGTGAAAAGGAAGAAGAGAGCGACACTCAGAAAGTAGAGAAAGAGGATGTTGGGTTATAGGCAAAGCAGTATAAAAGAAGAATAGCTCGAGTCCCTGAGTTCACCAACAGTCAGCTGGACCTCTACAGAAAGAGAGAGAGAAAAAAGAAAGGGTCAGAAGGGCAAAATAATAGTAACAATAATTTTTTTGTCCTCTTCAGTCTTATTTTGAGATCTAAAAGAAGAGAAATGAGAGGCGTGCAGCTTTTTCTAAAGCAGTCCTTCTTAAACTTTAATATGCCTCTGAATCGTGTGGAGAATCTTATTAAAATGTAGATTTGGATTTAACGAATCTGCCACAGGGCCCCAGAGTCTGCATTTCTAATAGGCTCCTAGATGATAGTGATGGCTCTAGTGCTTAGACCATACTTTGGGGAACAAAGGTCTAGTTCACCTTCTAATAGGTCATTTCTTAATTGCCCCTCTATACTTAACTTCTGGAAACAGTAGCCACCACTACCATCACCACCACCCAACCTTGCTCCCTGAATCCAGCATTCTTAGCTGAGAATGATTCCCTCTCTTGGAAAGCTGCTGGCTTCTTCCTCATGTTTCTAAGCCTTCAGTTTCCTTCTAAGCCTCATTAAAATCTCTATCCTTCAGGAGGACCCTGTGATCAATGGATCCTTGAGTTCCTGTAGCTTTGTTGGTACTTAGCTCTTTTGCAAGCATATGTTGCTATTTAAAAGAACAGATCTTTTAAATCTGTTCGTCTCCTAACTAAATTGTAAGCCACTTGAGTACAGGGTGTATGTTTTGTCACTTTTAAATTCCCCAGACCTAAAATATAGCCCTACTCATTAAGAGATTGTGTAGTGTAGTGAAAACAACCCAGGGAGATGTGAGTGCAAATCTTAGCTCCACCACTTAACAGCTGTTGGAGCTTAGACAGTGTTGCTCCTTGAGTCTTGGTGGTGGTGGTGGTGCATATAGAACGTTTGTACCTCACGGAATTGTTGAAAGAAATGAAGGAAATATAGTTAATCAAGTGTCAAGCCAAGCACATGGCAGAGTTAGCATTTGATAAATTTAAGTCCGCTCACCTCCAAATCCTTTCCTTTCTCCTTAACATAGGTTCTGATGGTATGTCCTCTGCCTGACACTCTACCTTTGAAAAATACCACATCACATTAAAAATCTTGGGAGATTTTCTTCCATCTCAGTCAAAGGGCCCATGGATACCCAGAAAGAGAGTTCCCTACTTCATAAGAAAGGCTGTTCAAACTCACAGCTCAAAATAGCAACATACATGATAGCCTTTTCTGATCCAGTCAGAAACAGAGTAACTTTAAGCCAATGTTAACAGATCATATGAAAGCTATATTTATCAATTTTCAAATTTTCCCCCAGTATTCATATTCTTAGTGAGACGTATTTGATCTGTGTGGTGACTGTCAGTGTAGCCAATGCGATATGAGGTTGGTGTTCATATCTGAAGGATGATGTCTCTTATTTTAGGTGGTGAGAAACATGAATGTATAGCCAAATTGAGAAGAGTGACCTGCAAAAACAAAACGTATGTGCTTGGCAGTTTCTTACCAATGAGATATAGGGATATGGATTGGTACAGAAAACTCCATTTGGGGCAAGCTGTGCCAGAAAGCCAGGCCCACTAGGTTGGAAAGGAGGTACTAGATCAATCCCTGGCAGAGCAGAGGTGACGTGTATATGAGATGATGCGACAAACCTAAGAACGACAATCCAGACATGCAGCTTCTCACTTGTTAGCTGTGTGACTGTGGGCAAATTTCTCAACTACTTGAGCTTAATCTATATAAATTGGAATCACTTTGTCCACTTCATAAATTTATTCAGCAATTAAATGAAACCATGCATCTAAGGCATGTAAAGTATCCAAGAGCCCAGAAAATGTTAGTTTCCTTCTAATACTTCAGGGAGGCATGGCACTTGGGAATATTGCTGGGACAGGCAGTTAAGAGGATCTTACTGTGCTATGTTCCTCTGACTTGGTGAGTATTAAAGTGGGACAACACCTGAGATCGGGGTTGCTGGGGGTTGAGGGGGACAAATAGATCCATTTTTGATTCCTTAACAGTGGTATCATCATTGTCATCATCATCTTTTCCTTTTCACACCCCCTCCCCTCCTCCCTCCTCTTTGTCTTTTCTTCTTCTTCTTCTTCTTCTTCTTCTTCTTCTTCTTCTTCTTCTTCTTCTTCTTCTTCTTCTTCTTCTTCTTCTTCTTCTTCTTCTTCTTCTTCTTCTTCTTCTTCTTCTTCTTCTTCTTCTTCTTCTTCTTCTTCTTCTTCTTCTTCTTCTTCTTCTTCTTCTTCTTCTTCAAATTTGCTTTAAAGGAAGGATAGATCACTCATAACAAACAAATGGCTTATCCATACTAAATAATTAATGACTGCTTGCAAATTGAATTGAAGTCTATCAAACCCTTGGTTCCTCTATAATATAGTAGTACTACTTGGTCTTAATGAAAAACCTATCATATATTAGGCTTTCCTCAGTGTTTAAAGATCTCTTCTGGTATAATTGAAATTAAACTCTGAACACCTGGCTCCTACAAAGCAAAAAAGAATGTATCCTTGGTTGTTTTTACCATGAAGCAAGAACATATGGGAATTGTAGAGAATAAATATGGCTACCCAACTCCTTTCAATGACAACGTATATGAAAGCTGCATGTAACCACTCAAGAGGAGCTTGGCAGAGATTAAAGGAAGAATAAGAATTTTTTTATGTTGTTTCCTTATATTAAATTTACTGCAGGAACAAACCATTCAAGTGATCTAGAAATATGCAATTCAAAATATTTATTGATGTTTCATTATAAAACAATACACCTTTGTTGCAATAAATTTTAATAATATAGTCCATTAATATTTCCTTATTGATTTCTTCTGCTGATGTAAATTGTTCTTGGGAAAGCCAAGAGAATTTTCTTCAGATAATAATTCAGTCAAAACTACATTGTACCTACTAGCAAGCAAAGTGTTCTCAGGCTGCAGGTCTCATAGCTGTCATGGATGGAAGCAATGTTATCGCAGTCGACACTATGTTCTTATTCAGGAGTAATCCATTTTATGACAGCAGAGTTTCTAACTGGGGCCAAGGAATAAAGAAATGAGGGGCTGAAATCAGACGATAGCTAAGCTTGAAGCAGGTTAAAGATCCTCTAGTAAGTCAAATAGGCTTTCTTGTGTGTATCTTTCTCAAGGTCTTGGAGAGTGTCCTCCAATGTGTTTCTACAAAAGGCAAATGTTAAGAAACAAAATAAAGTGAGGAAGGGTTGGGATTAAGGAAATTTTATTCAATGTCAAGCCCTAAGAAAACATCACATATGCAAGTGAATTTGAAAAAGTCCAGCAGACTCTTGGATAAAAGGAAATATGCATAGATATAGGTCACTGGTAAATGGAAGCATTAATACTGCTGAGATAGATGGTGACTGATAAAGAGGAAGCAGCCACACATCTACTCACTTCTCTGAAAATCAACAGCTGTTGGCTGACAGACACCTTTGCTACAAGTGATAAGAAGTGAAAAGAGCTCTAAGCAGGACTATTTTGGGTTCCAGGCGATCTGCATTGCCATGAGATCTGAGATCAGTGGTTAGGTTGGTGCAGGATGTCGTCAAGCAGCTGATCATGAAACCTACAAAAATTCAGTTCACTTTTCAGAAATCAACTGTGCGTGTTGGCTGTTGGAGAAGGCGATTGGGTTGTTCTGTTTCTTGAGGTTTCCCCACCCCCATCCCAGGTGAAGTAAAGGAATTAGTAGCCTTGGCCCTGAAAGGATATTTTTTAAAGTCCTCATGTTAAAATGCTACACAATGTCTCTTTGTGTTCCTTGAAGTGCCACCAATTCAAGTGTGGTCCAGCACTTTATGTTATCATTTTGAAATAGCACTAAAATACTTTTTTAGTTTCTTACCAATCACAAGGTTAATAAACAGGTGAATTAGTGAAGAGTGTCCACATAAGGATACGGGTTATATGTGACCTGAGGCTTTATTGTGGCAACTTGGCAGCTAAGCCTGAAGCCTCTGGGGATGGTGAATAGCAGAGCTTTTGCTCAGTTGTGAATAGTGGTTCACATTCTACAGTGTAGTGCCTGTTTAACTGGCTCTGCCCCTATGTAACCCTAGGCACTTAAATTGTCTATGCCTCAGTTTCTTCTTCTGTAGCATGATTAATAATACCTACCCCATAGTATGTTCCTGACACATAGTATATGCTCAGTCAATATTAGCTATTAGTATTGTTGTTATTGTTGTTGCTATTATTAAGAAAAACCCAGTGCATCAATCTCGAAAAAAATTATTACCGAAGATCGACTTCAGTAAAGAAGACAAGGGAGCTTGGTTCCAGAGTCAGATTTTCATAGTGATGAAGAAGATGATTTCGGGAGTAGTGATCACAGAGGAGCTAGTAAGAAAGAATATCATTCTTTGACTAAAGAAAGAGCACTTAGAACAAGTATTTCAAACATCAGAATGTTCTCATTTCCCAGACTTGTATACTGAGGCTTCTGGATCTGTAGTCCACTTAATACGCCTCAAGAGTATTAAAACCGTAGGTTTGCAAAGAGATCTTCAGGGTCATCTAGTTCAACCACTGCTGAGTCCAGCTCCTGCCTGAAGTGGTATCTGCAGTATCTGCCTGCTTCTTCCACCAAGTCTTATCTTCCTTCTGGTCCTTTCCCAAACCCACATGATGTGGCAACACACACAGGGAAACTCCTGTCCACAAAGAAGAAATGCCGAAGAAATTAGGATTTAAACAGTTCAGTGAGTTTCCATATCACTAAAGAATGTATTGTTTTGTCCTTTTTTTTTTTTTTTAACTTTTTGAAAATAGAAAAAGAAGCCTAAGAACCAGCTTAGTAAATATCCCTGGTGTTAGTAGTATTTTATTGTGTACTCTGAGACAAAAGAAATTTACACTGACAGATGAGTCTTAGTCACTCTCCTTGTATGTCAAGTAAACTGTATTAACCTCATTAGGTCACAGGAGAGCCCCAAGGGTTTAGTAACCCTTCCTTTCACACCGAAAATATCAAATAGAATGTACCAAAAAATTAAAATATAAGAATCTTCTCTTGAAACCAAAAAATAGTATAGCAATAAACGAGATTACATTTATATAAAATTTTATTAATTTTAGTAGAAAATAAGATAAATATGTACCAGCTGGGTGCAGTGATGGCTGAAAATGTTAATGTGATCTTAAGCTACATAAATAGATGTACAGCAGTTAAAAATAAGGAAGTTACAGTTTTGCTGCTCTCTATCCTGGTCAGAGCATAGTAGAATCTTATATTTTGGTAAGAGTGCCACACTTTTCAAAAGGCTGTAGACACACTGGACCACAATCTGAAAAGAGTGACCAGGATAGAAAAAGAATGCTAAATGAAGTCATGTGAAGAATAGTTAAAGATTCTAGAAAACATTCAGAATAGGGACAGAAATACCTTAAAATATCCAAGGACAAGGATGTATCTGTGAGGACAAGGAGTGGAACAAGGACCAATATATTACATATTAACAATGAACATCCATTGAGAATTTATTACATTTTAGGCACAAGTCAGGTAATAGATAGATTAACTTATGAGGAAACAGTCTCTGAGAAAGGAATAATTGGCCAAAGTTGATGGAGTTGGGACACAAACTCAAGTAGTCTGACTCCAGAGCTCACATTCTTAAGTACGGTGTTATCTTGCTAATGCAGCAACCTTTATTTCGATTCAATTAAAGAACTCTCTAACTGTCCAGAATGTTTAAAGAAGATAAGTTATCTTACCCCTAAAATAGTGAGTTTCCTGTCACTGGAAGAATTGTAGGGAAGCCATATAACCACTTTGAGGCTAAGGCAGAGAGTGTATGGTCATACACTTCAACTGCATGTGCCAATCTCCTTTGCAAGTAGGTGTGGGCCAATGGCTGAGTTCTAACTGATGAAATGTGGGTGAAAGTGGCACATGCCACATCTAGGCTGCACATTACCCTTTGTATGTGATCTTCACCTTCTCGCCCCATCTGCTGGCTATAAGGGTTATCTTGAGACCTTGGTTAATTAAAGGAAACAGAACTGTAAGATGGAAGAAATTTGGGTCCCTGAATGACACAGCCCCCTCCTGCTAATCCACACTGGAATAAAACATGAATGTGAAAGAAACTTTTTTGTGATGAAGCTAATAAAAATTGAGATTTTTTTTTTAAAGCAGTTACCCTGCTCTAATACTGAGAGTACACTGTGGGAGGAATTTAAGTATTTAATGGGTGGTTGACATATTTATCTTTTAAAGTTTACTCAAACTTGACAATCTTTTTTTTGTTGTTGTTTTTTGTTTGTTTGTTCGTTCATTTTTAATAAAAAAGCAAAGTAGATTTTGAGAATATTTCAGTAAAGAAACACATAATGCAATGATTAATATACTCTTGGACCAAAAAACAAAACAAAACAAAAAAAACCAGTGCTCTGAAATAAACAAATTCTTGACTTATAGATATCTGAGCAGCTAGGCTTAAGACCAAAAAAATAAAAAGTATAGAAATATGAACAAGAATAAATAATAGGTTTGATTTTCCTGAGTCACTACAAGTAGTAACTTTTAAAAGTAATTTCTTCATTGAGTTACAACCAAGCACAGAACAACACTATCACGCCAGACAATTTTCTAGGGGCTAGAAATAGTTATACAAAACCCCATGCTCTGTATTTGAAGAGTTCATAATATAGGTCAGTGGTCTTCAAAGTTCTGAGGGCATAAAAATGATCTGAAACCTTGTTATAAATAAGGATTTCTGGACCTACCTCCGGAGACACCAATTCAGAAGGCGTGGGGACAAATCAACATTTAATAGAATGCCTATGACATAGTATATACTCAGTAAATAGCTTTGATAGATCAACGACTGAATTTAAGGAACATGCCTGAAGACTCTAATGCAGGAAGTCTATGAGCCAACTTCTCAGAAAAAGTTGACAGTCTGAATCAGGAATCAATTAATAAGATGCTTTGGCTCTGTGGTTCAAAATGTTCTGGAAAAAAAGAAAAAAAACAATGCCACTTCTTTATGAAGTTGACCCTTGTTTCCTTTTTAAAGAAGCTGAATTTAGTCTAAAAGTAAATAAGAAAAAGTCTAGTACCAGAAGAGAAATAGAGACATATCCAGGAATTTTAAGCAGAATGAAGTCATAGGAAGCTGTTATTTTCCTGCATTTTTTTTTTTTAAGTAGGAAAATTCCACCCAAGAAACAGACCAGTTGATACTGCACCCGTGCTCCCACATCTGGCACTTATCTAGGTCAAGTCCTGGAGAGCAGCCCCAAACTCTGGTAATAGACAACCCATCCTGTCGCAGGGACACACAGCACGTACAGCCGTTCTTATTGCCAGACGTTCTCATCCAGCATTCTTCTGGGAGCAGATTCCATGCCATTTAGGCAGCAGACTGATGAAATTACACAGGCAAGCTGACCAAATTGCCCTTCCCTTCATACATTGATCCCTTTGTCCCAGATCCAGGAGGCACCGTCCTTGATGTTCGTGTTTCTATTGTTTTGCTTTCAGGATTTAGAAGAGCAGCCTGTGGATTCAGATGGCCTGAGCTCAAAACTTACTGATAGTTTTTTAGATGTATGCGTTAAGACAAGTCATACAACTTTTCTGTGCTAAAGTTTACTAGTCAATAAGTTGAAGATACTAGCAATGCCTATCTCATGGGGTTCTTGGGAGGATTAGATAATTCCTATAAATGCAGTGTGTGCAACCAATAAACTCTAGAGAAAAGGTGAACTGTGGTTAGATGTCATCTGTTAAAAATTCTTGTTTCTCCTATGGCTTCAGAGCTGTAGGTGCCTTGCTGTAACTGGTTTGAGACTGATTCTGTACCACTGCTGCACGATGAGGGTTCTGAGCTTTCCATCTAGCACTCCTACATGTGAGCACACGTGGGCTATTAGTGGCCCTCCACCTTCCTTATTGTGGGCCTGTGTCATAGACCTATGTATTAGCTGTGGCTGTATTTCATAGAGGAAAGTGCTAATGTTTATTGCCTTGATGACTGACACATAGAGAAGCATAATTTTTCAGATTAATTCACAAATTAATTCTTTTTTTAATTTTTAATTTTCAATTAGAGTTGACATTCAATATTATTTTATATTAGTTTCAGATGTACAGCATAGTGGTTAGACATTTATATAATTTACAAAATAATTTCCCTTATTAGTCAAATATCCACCCAGTACTATACATAGTTATTACTATTATTGACTATTTTCCCTATGCTATGTTTTATATCCCAATAACTATTTTGTAACTACCAATTTGTACTACTTTATCCCTTCACCTTTTTTACCCAGCCCCACAAACTACTGTCTCATCTCACCAGTTTGTTCTCTGTATCTATGAGTCTGTTTTCATTTTGTTTGTTCACTAATTTTTTTTCATAGATTCCACATATAAGTGAAATCACATGGTATTTATCTTTCTCTGTCTGACTTATTTCACTTAGCATAATACCTTCTAGATATATCCGTGTTGATGCAAATGGCTGAGTAATATTTTTTATAGATGAGTAATATTCCATTGTATATATGTACCATCTCTTCTTTATCAAAAGATCTATTAATGGGCACTAGGTTGCTTTCATATCTTGGCTATTGTAAATAATACTGCAGTGAACATAGGGGTGCATATATCTTTTCAAATTAGTGTTTTGCTTTTCTTTGGATAAATATCCATAAGTGGAATTGCTGGATCATAAGATAGTTCTATTTTTAATTTTTTGAGGAAACTCCAACTGTTTTCCATAGTGGTTGCTCCAATTTGCAATCCCACCAACAGTGTATGAGAGTTCACTTTTCTCCACAACCTAGCCAACACTTGTTGTTCCTTGATTTATTGATGATAGCCATTCTGACAGGTGTGAGGTGATATCTCATGTTGGTTTTAATTTGAATTTTTCTGATAATTAGTAACACTGAGCATCTTTTCATGTCTATTGGTCATCTGAATGTTCGTTTTGAAGAAATGCCTATTCAGGTCCTTTGCTCATTTTTTAATTGGACAGTTTGTATTTTTGGTATTGAGTTACATAAGTTCTCAATAAATTTTTGTTATTAACCCCTTATCATATGTATCATTGGTAAATATCTTCTCCCATTCAGTAGGTTGTCTTTTTGTTTTGTTGATGGTTTCCTTTGCTGTGCAAAAACTTTTTAGTCTGATGTAGTGCCATTTGCTTATTTTGTCTCTTGTTTCCCTTGTCTGAGGAAATATATCAGAAAAAATATTACTAAGAACAATATCAGAGAGTTTGCTGCCTATGTTTTCCTCTAGGAGTTTTGTGGTTTCTTAAATGTAAGTCTTTAATCCATTTTGAGTTTATTCTTGTATATGGTGTAAGAAAGTGGTCCAATTTCACTTTTTTGCTTGTATCCATTCAGTTTTCCCATTACCATTTCTTGAATAGGCCGTCTTTATCCTAGTGTATATCCTTGCCTTCTTTGTCATAGATTAAGAGGCGATATAGGCATAGATTTATTTCTGTTCCATTGATCTGTGTTCTGTTTTTATGCCAGTACCATGTTGTTTTGATTATTATAGCCTTATAGTATAGTTTGATAGCCGATAGTGTGATATCTCCAACTTTGTTTTTCTTTCTCAAGATTGCCATGTCTATTTGGGGTCTTTTATGGTTCTGCATAAATTTTAGAATTATTTGTTCTAGTTCCGTTAAAAGTGCCATTGATATTTTGATAGGGATTGCATTGAATCTATAGAATGCTTTGGGTAATATGGACATTTTAATGATGTTAGTTCTTCTTGCCCGTGAGTATGTGTATGTTTTTATTTATTTGTATCTTCAACTTCTTTCTTCAATGACATAATTTACTGAGTATAGGTCTTTTACTTCCTTGGTTAAATTTATTCCTAGGTATTTTATCGTTTCTGATACAATTGTAAATGGAATTGTTTTCTTAATTTCTCTCTCTGATAGTTCATTATTGGTGTATAGAAATACAACCAATTTCTGAATCTTAATTTTGCATCCTGCTACTTTACTGAATTCATTTATCAGTTCTAACAGTTTTTTGGTGGAATCTTTAGAGTTCTCTATATATAATATCATGTCATCTGCAAATAATGACAGTCCTACTTTTTCCTTTCCAGTTTGGATGCTTTTTATTTCTTTTTTCTTGTCTGATTACTTTGAATGGAGCATTTAATCTATTTTTATTTAATTATTGATAGGTACATAGTTATTGCCATTTTATTATTGATATTTATGTTGTTTATTTTTTTTCCCCTTCTTCTTTTTAAGAAGTCCTTTCAACATTTTTTGTAATACTGCCTTGGCTTTTTCCTGTCTGGGAAGCTCTTTATCTCACTTTCAATTTTAAATGATGACTTTGCTGGATAAAGTAGTCTTGGTTTTAGGCCCTTGTTTTTCATCAGTTTGAATATTTCCTGCCATTCCCTTCTGGCCTGTAAAGTTTTTGTTGAGAAATCAGCTGGCATTTGTGTGGAAATTCCCTTGTCAGTAACTAGCTGTCTTTCTCTTGCTGCTTATAGGAATCTCTCTTTGTCTTTAACCTTTGCCATTTTAATTATGATGTGTCTTGGTATAAGTCTGGGTTTACCTTGTTTGGGGCTCTCTGAGCTTCCTGAACTTGTATGTCTTTTTTCTTCAGCAGGTTAGGGAAGTTTTCAGTCAATATTTTCTCTTGTTGTAGTTGAGCTTTGATTGTTGTTCATGTGTCAGTGAGTGGGACTGGTGGTCTGAATTGTCCATGCCCACAATGTATGAGCTATTGTGTGGGGGCTGACCCCAGAGAGTCGCGTTAGCCTCAGCAGATTTGTGTGCCTGTTGAGACCACCGTTTGGGTGTGCTGCTTGTGGGGCTAATCAGGTGGTACTCTGTTGAGGTCTAGCGCCAGCCTCTGAGTTGTTGGTTCTGGAGCCCTTTGGGAGGGGCTCCCATACAGGCCAACATCAGCTGCTGCCTGTGACCTGCCCAGGGTTGCTTGGTAGGAGTAACAAACCTACTTGTGTTTGGTCACTGCCTGACTTGAACCTAGAGGTATGCGAGAGAAGCCACACAATGAACCATGGCCTAAAGCCACTGGTACTGAGCCTGGGGCATCCCAGCAAAAAGCCCAGAGCACTTCAACGTGTGAGACTGCCTGTCGGCTGCCCATAAGGCTCAGCAGCTGAATGAGCATTGGGGGTACCAGAGTTGGATGAGTCAGAGTTTCAGGGAGTCACCAGGCTGGGGCAAATGGTGTTCCCCAGGTTGGTGCAGATTCAAATTTGTTGCCAGCTCTGAGTTTGTGGCCACTCATAAGTTTCAGCTCACACTGAGGCCAGCTGCTGCCCACCTTGGACCTGCAGACCCTTGAGATTTGTTCAAGAAATACTGCAGCTTGAATGGGACTTGTTACCTGCCACTGAGGTCTGTTGACTGCTGCTAAAGACACCTCCTGCTGAGAGCATAGGGCAGGGCTGGTTGCCTAGAAACCACCTGAAATTGCCACTAGGCATTTTGCAAGTTGGCCATGGTGGGGTCTCAGGGAGTCACCAGAGTGGAGCAAGCAGAACTTACCAGTTCAATGCAGACTCAGTTTTGGCCATGTGAGGAGTGGTTCAACACAGGTAAGATGGTGCCCTTCTGTAGGCTGCACAAGAGGAGAGTTCAACAAAGAAACAGTGGAGGCTATTCCTCCAGCCCTCTCCTTGAAACCGCACAACTCGGTCTTTCCCTGTATGTCTTTGGCACCTCCTGAGCAGCCGTCCCTCTGTCAGAGCCAAAGATGAGTGCCTGCAAGTGAATGAGTCTGTGCAATTTTAATCTGGTTATGGGAGAAGGCATGCACAGCGTTTACATAACCCACCACCTTGATGGGAACTCCCATAAATTAATTCTTTACTTTTAAGTTACAACTCTTGATTTCCGAGTCTTAGATTGTAAGTTTTAATTATCTTTGTTCTATAATGTCCAAGTCAGTCCTATCCTGTGTAATATAGGAAAACTGAGGTACAAATGATAATATCCAAAGAACATCAGCAATTTTTTTTGCCAAGCATTTACATATTTTTCTTGTTACTTTCAAAAACCCATTCAAATATTGTTACATCTGTTTTGCAGATGGGAAAATTAATATTCAAATGCATTAAGTATCTTGTCCAAGTCCTCACAGCCAGAAAGTCGAGAAATGGGATTTGAATTAAAGCTCTCCTACCACAGCTCATGCTTTCTTTATTACCCTGGGGAATAAATGCAGGAACAAACTTGCTTGTATATATTTAAAATGTTTAGCAAAAACCTGTTTTCTACTAAGATCTTGTACTCACTGAGTAAGATCACCTAAAGTCTACTGGTTACTTGTTCTTTGGCCTTTATTACTGTCTGTGAGATTTTATTCTCCTTTAGTTAAGTTTCATTGTTATTAAAAATAATTATTTGATTGTAAATGAAAAAGTCCCACAGAACATGTTCAACAACATGGTTAATGTCAGTATGCAATACCTAACACATAAAAATCTTCATGTCAAACAATGATCAAATTAACGAGGAAAGACATTTTTATACATTGAAGTTATTTTTTTACATAGCCAGGTTGCCAATGGCTACTTCTTAGAGCTGAAATTTATATTGACTGCCAGGTAGCTTCTCTAGGTACTATTTGGGATCTATCTGTTAACTCATGGCTGTTACCATTCAACTGGTCAACGTTAGTTAAAATATAATCATTTTCACTTTTTTTGTATGAACTCTATAAATTTTCAGACTAAATTCAGTTTATTAGTTATTTTTTAATTCTTTGATAATAATATCAAATAATAATAACACTCTGCCTTTCCCGAATGAAGAGTTTGATTATGATTGCTAACTCTTTTTTCTCTCTTAGCCTATTAAAAGAGTCACAGGTGAAATTAGCATGGCTGAACAAGAACAATGCAGGAGAAACATTTGACTAGGAAAGCAGAAAAAAATTCAGTGTGACTCCAAACCCATATATACATATATATATATATATGTATGTATGTATATTGAACACTAGTTGTGTACCCTGTTGGAAATTAAAAGGTAATATATGTTCTCTTTCTGCATCTCAAACATTTAGATTCTAGTTTAGGGAACTGAACTTATACATTAAATATAATTGGATAACACTCTGAGTTAAAATATCTATGAGCCAAAGTCTTTGGCACAAACATTCAGTTAATTTGAGAAGTCAGGAAAGGCAGAAATTACTGTGTACTGGAGTGGGTTGGGAACATGAGATAGGGATTTGACATGAGACTAGAGAAAGGGTGAGATTCAGAGAGATGAATCAGCGAGAGCGCGAGCACGCAAAAGCTGAGACAAAAACAGATTGCCAGGAGAAAAGAGAAAGGAGAGAGGCAGATAAGCAGTGGATTTTGCTCTAAGGAACGCAATATAAAGAGAGGTGGCGATTCTTAATAGGCCATGTTGAACGAAATGCACTTTTTGCCCTCACTGGTATGTCCAGAAATTCAGGTTTGGAAGTTCAGGCTTACGTGACAGTAAATATATGTTTGGGGGATAAAAGGCCAGTAAACACTTACTTCAGTCTTTGAAGAGAAATCTATTCCACATTATGAAATATTTGTTAAAGCCCTGGTTTCAAAATACTTGCTCTACTTCTCCAAGTCACATGAAGGAATGTTTCTTTTTGCCAAAACTCTCTGACCTTACATTAACCGGTTTCTCCACTGCAGCTACTCATGCTCTCTTTAGCACCATGTGTTACTTGTCTTCAAATAAACCTCTTGGATGATATTTTTACAAAGATATTCATGCAATTCAGTGTCTATGTCTTCATAAATTTTACCAGGAATGACATTTCTAGTAGGACACCACAAATCGAAATGGACTTTCTCTCTCCTGCTCCTGATGGCTTCTGATTGTGGACACTCTATTACAAAATATGTTAAGAACATGGGCAAAATGCTTTATTTCCTTAATTGTCACTAAAATTTTCAAGATATTTATGTTGATATAGGAAGTTTTAACTTGCATCCTCAACACATTCAAATTTTTTATGAGTTTTATTCAGATAAATTGCTTCTCATGTTCAGAAACTCTTGTACACCACAGACTAATTTGGGAAATTAGTGTATCTGTTCAGGCTAAAAATGAGGGCAGGGTACTGGCTAATTTTGGAAAGTCACTAATAATATCATTGATGATATCAATAGACCATTAATTATTACTTGTATATTTCATTTCAAGGGCATAAAAGTTATCTGGGAATGTGTTAAAAATGAGGATTCCTTGGTTTACCTCCAGAGACACTAATTCAGAAGGTATGGGCCACACAATATGTACCTTCATATGTACCTCTTAGACTTCAAGATGTAAATGTGGTGAGATTCTAGCTGCATTTACCTCATACAACTGCTGAGTGACTTAAATGAGATGTTACATGTAAAGAAACCAGTCAGTGAACTTTACCTACTTGACACAGAAAACAGTAAAGTTTGGTTAAGCTTCTTACTATTTGAAATTTGAATAAGAGTGTTCTGCTAACACCAAAAATAGTAGACTATTTTGCCAGATCAAAAGCTTATGGCTGGTCCTTCCTTCTGTCCCCATTAACAGTTTATATAATGTTTAATGTTTCTAAACTTATGTTCTCATATTAATTTTCCATTTTTGGGTGATCTGAACTCAATAGTAATTGTGTTTCTAAACATTGGATGCATTTTTAGTTGACTGAGTTTTGTTCCACTTTTGGTCAACTTTTGTTTTAACTATGGTTAAGCTTAAAACAATAGAAAATGATGCGTTTTCTCTCCACTGTAATCAAGTCAGTAGAAAGTTGAGTTTATGAACAAAATTCTAAGTTATGAATGTTCCCATTATTTTCCTTACTAGGATATAAGAGCTTGACTATCTTGCAGCAAAGAATTAGCATGGGGTAAAACTTTATTACAAATATTTTCAGGTAATAGAATGCAATATATTTCACCTAACTTTTTTTTTTAGTAAATTATTTAATCTCATTTTAAAACACTTTGAAAACATTCTCTAGATATGAAGTTTATAAATAATTTTATAGTACTGCCACAGATTCTCACCAACATATAAGATTATAACCATGCCTTAATATCTTTCTGTAAACTATAGTTTAAACAAAGACCTGTCAGGACAAAGGCAAGCATATATTTTATAAGTGCTGCGTATCAGGCCTCATATGAAAAAAATCAGTACCTGCTTATCTCTTAGGACCAAAGACCTGGTTTTCTTGAAATCACCACCACACTTCACACTTATCTCCACGTGGAAATAGGTGGCTAGTGTTGAATTCTAGTGAGAATGACACCTCTGAAATCTCTCAGCTTCACAACTCTTGTTAGAGCCCTTAGAGGATCTTCTCACATAGCACCAAACAATAATTTCAGGAGGACATGTTCCTAGAATGAATTGGTTTCTAAAATTAAAAAGGAGACCAATTACAGGGAAAGGCTAAGGCTAACAAAAAAAAACAAGAAACAGTATAACCTACACAGATGGTCCAGAAACTCCAGGAAATGCAGGAAGAAATAAATTATTTGTGTTTGAACCACACTATTTGACTAAGTCCATATAACAATGATGTTTATGCAGATTTCCTAGCAGAATTACTTGTGAATAAGATGATCGTGTTCTCAGTATTTGCCATATGACCTAGAAAGACCAACAATTCTGGTGTACAAGGGACTGAGGAGATTCCAGGGATGTGAGATATTCAGTGTTAAAACCAAGAAAGTCCCAGGCAAACCCGGATGCGTTGGCTCCCTGTGTGAGCCTCCCCAACCAGATGGCTGATAAACACTTTCTTAGGCTCCAACAAGTTGCTCCACTGCACACTGGAACTTCCCCGCTCAGGTTAGGCAAAAGCTAAATTGCAGCAAGAGTGAATGCTTCGTTATTGTTTCTTCAGTTCCCTTCTTTGGCATCTGTTCCTTCTTTTCAGTACCCCTGTTTGTTGAGAGACTCAATGTTCTTTTCCTTCCCTAGAGCTTGTTCAAGATGACTTTTCTTTTAGTTCTTTTCCAAACCACTTCTGTTATGCCAAAGTAAAACAGTCCCATGTCACAATTGCTCATAGCCTTTTTCCTGCCATATAAAGACAGGATTGGCTGCTCTTTCTAATGTGTGGCTAGATAAAAAGCATCCTCTCCTAGGTTACAAAATACTACATGGAAAAAAGTTACCTCTAAAGTAAACCTCAAGAAGAAAACATTTTAGTAGTATGATAGAGGTGATGGGAAGGAGAGATTGTTCTGTAAGGCAGAACTTTCAGCACCCCCAGAAAAAAATGTCTATCTGTTATCTGCATACCTCACATAGCATTGCACTGCCAGTGGTACACAGTGGATAGATATAGAGATAAATGGCAAGTATCCCAATGGTTACAATCATAAAAAAGGCATGTGTCATACCTTTGTGAGAGTCTCCAGCTTTCTTCCTCTTCAAATATATGTCCATTATAAATGGATCTCAAAAGCATAATTGCCAAGAAAGTCTATGTCCATGAATATTTCAATGTCTCTCATGAAATGTGTTTCTATCGTTATCCATACTATTGTATGTATAGTATTCTATACAAACTAGGCACTCAGTAATTATTGATTGGCCAATGAAGGGTCATTACCTAATAATGTACCATGATCATTTATGCAGGGGAAGCATAGGAATCAGTATGATCCCATAGGCATCTTTTTTTTTTTTCTTTTTACTTTGAGAAAGAAACTGATAGTGGCTTGTCTTGGGTTCTTTATTGGAGGGAATGGGATATGAAAAGAAATATGATAGTAACATAAATGTTGAGGCACAAAACAGTAAAGAATGAGAGAAAAAAAGACAGCATAAAATTAGAGGCAAGCGAATCAAACCTATTAAAAACTGAGATTTTTTTCCTACTAAAATATACATTCAAAGAAAAAGATTCTCAACAGCAAGCCTTTATTCTTAGCAACAAAAAGCTCACCACCATCTCCAAACTGCTTTAGGAGACTAATAGTAGAGTCAAACCTAAAGCACCTGAAATTTAAAACAAAAGCCAATTTACATTTCATTTCAGAAAAGCCAACAGATGGTCCAGATAATCATTTCAAAATTTAGTTTACAACAAGAAAAACAAATATGGAACCTAAAGTCAAAGAAGTTTAAAATAAAAAGCAAAGCAATAAAAAAAATAAACATACAGAAGCTCCTAGCACTTCCCTCAGTGTATATAATTCTGGAACTTCTCTTTTACCCCAACTTCTCACATCCAAGGCAGGGGCAGGCTGAACACTTCAGAGATTGTGACTTCCCCAGATGCTACCACATTCATAAATCACAAATTCCAAGATAATGTAAGAATCTTTGTTAAAGGCCAAAGTTCTAATTTGTCTCCAATGTGGACTTTAAAACAAAACCAAAAGTTTGCTTGAGAATATCTGCGTATCTATTAGTTTGAACCATGTTAAATTGCAGTTTTTATAGATAAAAAAAGAAAGTGTGTATATTGGCCATTTCCAATGATTGAACCTAATACATTATTATTTTGATTATAGAATTGTTAAGATCTTAAACATATGCAGCTAAATATAGAATTAGGTATATCTCTATTTCCCTACTTAAAAAGTTTCTTTTGGTCACTAATTGTTCCAACACAAGGTCTAGAGTCAAGTTCAGGAGCCCAAAAGGTCCAGGTCTGAGTTGTTTCCACATCTCTCACTTATTCTGCTGTCTTGGTCAGTTGTCATGTTCTGAGTCGTCACATGAAACATCATCCACTTTCTCTTGTTGGAGTGAATTTCATTCCTGGAGATTCACTGGCTTTATTCATACACTTTACACACTAATTTTAGTTTCCAAATTAGTATGTTTGTTGATGTTAATGCTGCTGCTTTCACACATTTCACATCTTCTTCTACTCTCTCTTCAGCTGTATATTTCTTACATTTTCTCCTGTGCTGCCATCATCTTGTACATACGGCCTAAGCATGTGTTCTTTTTCTTCTCTTTGGCACATTTCCTTTGCTGCTTTCACATACACAAAGATGGGTCTTTGTTTCTCCCCTGAAATCTCATAGTTTTGTGGGCAAACTTTTTAAAAAGGCCACTGAGAAGAGAATCCCTCCAATATGGGAAACAATATCACTCTTTCTCATTTCATGGTTTCTAGAAACAAAACCTAACGAACTCATTGTCTCCACTGAAGGTCCAGTTCAAGCAGAACTGGTGTGATCAAACTGAACTTCTGAGTGCTGCTTAAAACCTTTGGTAGCTATAAATCAAGTAAACAGACCATCTCCAAGTCTTTGCGGTCTATTACATAAGGAAAAAAAGAGTCAGTAATCAGTTAGTCTGTGTGTTGTATATCATATCAACTCTAGTTCAAAATACAGGGTTTTGATTAAATATATGTGCAGATGGGAGATGAGTCTGTAAATGGGGTTATCGTCCTGCTCATGGGAGGTGGAGTATCATTTGGAGCAAACCCAAGCCTTCAGCATGTTGTGTCAAGGGCTCAAGAAGAATAGTTTATGACAATGCTCTTTCAATATCCCTCAGAAGTGGTAAAAAAAATTTCCTATAGCCATTTCTTTATATGACAGATGACATTTGGTAGATAAAATTGAGGTGAGCAGAATTATTTATATACTTTTGAACACCGATCTTTATTTTTTTCAAGCAGTGGGGCTCCATGGAAAGCTCTGGTCTAGCCAATACAGGACCACACTGTCTGTACATAATCTGAAAACAATAATAATCCAATCTGTTATCATGCATCACATTTCTAAATAGGATCAGTAAAATATTCCCTGAAAAAAATATTTTCTTGGTCTGCTTTCTAAATAATTGTGATTATCACTGAGTTGTATAATACATGGAAAAGTTTCTAATTAGCACATTTTTATTACTTATCCTTAAATAAATATTTGATCTGACATGAAAATTATTTTGGAAAATGGCTAGGTATATAGTCAGCCCAACTCACACAGACCCAGGTAAATGCTTAGGGCACCCTATTCTGTGTGGTACAGTGGTGCTTTCAAATCACAGATTCAAAATCAGTGGGAATACAGTAATTGTAAAGTAAACACTGAACTGGAGTCGCTTCAGTGCTTTCACTCTATGGAATGGCTTGGAATCTCGACTTGTTTGAAACGCAAGTTGTAATATTTTTATTTTTTTATGCACGCATTTTTAATACATGAAGTATTTTTCAAGCTTAAATAGTATCATTAAAAGTATAATTCTCCTTTTAAAAATTGGCGTTTGCTTTAAAAATAAAAAATGAATTGAGAAAAGAGTAATTATTACTGATTATTATAGGATTGTTACCAAAAATAAATTTGCGGGATAGAGGAGGAAGGTGTTGAAATGCTTCAGTCTGAGTGTCAAACACACCAATATGCCACCAGTTACAGGGAATACTTAAGATGGAGCTTGGAGCTCCCTTTCATTTTCACCCTTCTAGGAGGCTGTGTGACAGGTGGCAGGGCTTGGGCCACAGGAGACGAGGGAGAGGATCTCCACTCTGAGCACAGAGACCCAGATTCCACTGATTCTTAATGGTTTTTGTTAGCACAGCCTTCAGAAACCACTGTGGAAAGACTCTGAAGTATTTCTCTGATTTTTAAAAAATATCGTCTGTATCTTTGGAAATTATAAGCTCCCAGACTTCACATGATGCAGAGGAAGATGAAGCTGGCTGTTCCCAGCTAGACGTGTGGAAGACAAAGAGGTAGCAGAGCACTGTGAAAAGAGTGAAGGTTCTGGCTTCCGATGGCCAGATTTGTTATGGCACTGCTGCTTGGCTGTGCTCAAGTAAGAGTATTCAACCTCTCTGAGTCTGTTTCTCATTTTGAAATCATTCTAAACCTCACACGGTTGCCGGGAAGATGCAATGAGATGAGATGAAGAGTAGTGCCTGGCTCACAGTAGCATCATGATATAGTCACCTGTATACACAGCTAAAAAGAGAGAAGATGTCTAGAATCTCTCTCTCTCTTTCTCTCTCTCTCTCTCTCTCTCTCTCTCTCTCTCTCTCTCTTTATCTATCTCTATATCTCTCTTCTCTCTCTCTCTTTTCTCTCTCTCTCTCTCTCTCCTCTCTCTCTCTTTTCTTCTCAAGATAGTTAAAGGCAGAAAGTGTGAAGAATCCAGGAGGACTGACTCAGGAATGGGGTGCCCACAGGTCCTGGTCTGCCTGAAACAGTCCTAATTGAGGCTGGCTAGCTTGTAGTGATTATCAGTACTCCCCCTTTATTCTCAGAAGTGTCTCAGTTTGAAAATATTAGAACTGCTGTGAGGATTAAGCAGCAGAACTTTCTTCCATTTCCTCAAAGAGGAAAATAAGCTCAGAAAACATGAATGCATTATTGATGATCGCATGTAGTAAGTAGAAGAAGCTCCAGTCATACCCTGAAATCTTTTCACTGATCATGTATATAACTGCTCTCCTAATAATCTTAATTTTTCATATCTTGCGCCAGCCGGGGCTAGATTATGTATACCGCTATAGGTTCTTTCTCCAGCTACAGTGGAGTTCTAGATATCCATGACCACAGAAACACCATGCAAAAATTGAGAGGCCAGAGGGCAAGCAGCCCCTAACCTAAGATCAGAATTTTGTCAGTTGTTTTGTTTCTTGGTATGATTGTCTCAAATTATGCAGCCGTGTGCATCCCAAGCCATTGGTTACTTGAATCTTTTTGTTCCATTCTGCTTTGATTGATTTCTTGCCTACCAGTCCTGAGGTCTTCTCTTAGTGTCTAATCAGGAGACTTTCAGCTGTAAGTAACATTAACCCAGATGAATTTGCAAGAGAACAGAGAAGTCCATGAGTAAAACTGGCTTCAAAATGATCTCAATTCAAGAACCGGGCCATAGTAACAACTTGGTCCCTCATTCTTAACTTTTTAATGTAATGTGATTTTCATTCTATTCAATTCCTTTTCAGACAGGTTCTCCCCAGTGAGGCGGCAAAACAGCTGCTGGTAGCCTCGGACTCAAATAATGCCATTTTAATATTCCCAGAAAAGAGAACTTCTCTCTTCTCACGTTTCAGCGAAATGCCCGGCATTACATTTCACAGGACTGACCTAGGTCAAGTCCCCAACCTGAGGCAGAGTGCTAAAATGCTCTGAACTGACCAGTTCTGGTTATTTGGTCACTCCGGGAGGTCCAGGGAAAGATGTTAGTCCCACTCAATCTGAGAAGTCACAGAGGAAAAAGGATGTTCCCCGCGGGAAAATCAAGGCATCATCAACAGAAAGGGAATGCATACTAAACAGACAGAAGTAATGGGTTTCTTTGCACAGACCTACTCAGATATGCAGTGCCCCTGATTTCTGTCATGACTCCTTGGAGGTTATTGGCCTTTGGGGGCTGAAATTCCTTAACCATCAAGCTTATCCCTAAACCTCTGTAGTTACCTCTGAGCGCAGCTCTGCATGGATCCATCGTGATTGGCAGCCATCGTGTGAAATAGAAAAATACTTTAAAAAGCAGAGCTAGAAGACGCTCAGAGCTTCCCCAACCACTTTTGCTTGGAAAAGAAGGCTGGAATCTGACACAATGTATTGCTGGTTATTGGGAAGGGTACTGAATTCTGAGTCAAAAATCCTGAGGAAAGAAGAGCAGCTGATTCCATTAGGGCTAAAGAAAAGAGGCCTGGTTAGAAGAAAAAGTGGAAACTCTTTAGTCACTCTTACAAATAACTAATTTTTAAGGTGGATGTTTTTAAATACAGTCCAGAGAATATTTTTGACATAATTCTGAAATCAAACTAAGTTTATCTGAATTGAACAGCAAGACATTAGTCCAAGCACCCATTCCTGAAAACCATGAAAGAAAATTCCTGTCTCCTCTCAGAGAATAAATTATTAATAAATGCTTAAGAAAATAAAAATATCAAATGTTGCATGAAAGCATATTAGAATTTTAACAATATTTGTAAAATAAAAAAGAATTCACATTATTTGGTTAAATCGTGTTTCATTTTCCAGATATGGAAAATAAAACAATACATTAAAAAAAAAAAAAAAAAAAAAGGCCAGCCCTTTACACAGCAAATATTAACTTATACTCCGAATGGAGTTTTAGAAGAACAATATTTGAGAGGAGTAGCTCGTAGTGGCAGAAAGTTAAAAATGAGGTGCCCACATTTAAACTTTAAAAATGTGTAGAAAAGCCTCTTCCGTGCCTCATGTAGTTAAGTGTCCCATCACACTTTTACAGTGATTCTGTGACCCGCTCAGAGGAGGCCCTCATATATTACCGTATCTGAGATGCCTTCACTGTTACCCAGTCTCTATCCTTTTACCCAGTTTTATTTTTTCTTCATTGAATTTACCACTTCCTGATGTTATATTACATATTTATTTTTTTAATTTGTTCAATTGTCTGTTTCTTTCAGTGGAATGGAAACCAACTGTGTCTTCTGTTTATCACTGTATTTTGGGGACCTCAGCAGAGCTTGACACAGGTGTCAACAGCTATCTGTTGAAAAAAATAATTGTAAAATGGACATCTGGAAATAGTTTTGATAACAATTAAGATAATATGTATAATCACTTTTTTTATTACTTTAAGTTTAAATTTAAAAATAGAGCCTGAGGAAAATTTCTACCAGTTTCGCAACCTACAAAACTCAGACTTTATGCTGCTGAATATGACCCTGAACACAAGTGTTTTTGGGTGAAGAAACAGCTGTTGGTGTCTATTTTCCTAATAGTTATCTCATTGTTGGCCCATTCTTTAGATAAAAAGAAAAACAAAAACAAACAAAAAATCCAAACCTTCCAACTTTTAGGTACCATGTGAAAACATAATTTTATTGTGAATAGATGGCTTATTATATTTTAGGAGAGACCTTTTCAACAGTTCAACAACTAGATAAGTCGTTATCTGTTGCTTGATAATCCTATATAAAATAGTAACTAAATATAATTTTAATTTTTTCCATTCACATTAGTATTTTTTTAGCAGATACTATATAATACAGTGCAACATAGTAGAAAGATCAAGAAATCAGGTTTTGGGGTTAGAATTCTAGATCCATTGTTTGATGGCTGTGTGAGTTTGGGCAAGTTACTTATCTTCTGGAATCCTGTTTCCTCATCATAAAAATGGGGAAAATAACAAAAATTATAGCATCAAACTCATGGGGGAAAATAAAAAGATGTAAAACTAACAAACTACGACTGCAAAATGCCCCTTTAAGAATCTTTTAAAATAGGGCCTGGCATTGAGTAAGTACTTGCTAAATATTTTTTATTAGTATTAGTATTGTATTAGTATTTCTTTCTTTATTCTAGGGTCTTTTTTAACCCAAGAGTTTAATATTTCAACTTTTCTGTGTGTTGGTAACTTGAATCAACTTTACCACAGTTACCCTGCTTAAAAATCTAAGCCCCTGTATTTAAACCATGAACCTTGCACCAATTAGGTTATATGAAAACCAAATTTACATGAGACATTGTAGACTAAAGTAAAATAAAACAATGTTCACCACAAAAAAAAAAAACTCTGTGTGTGTGTGTGTGTGTGTGTGTGTGTGTGTGTGTGTGACTTCTTTTGATCGTCTGTATAAACTGGCTGCCATGATTAATAAGACTACTTTTTCTAAAGAAAATGAGATAATAACAAAAGACCTCTTTATGCTTAACTTTTTCAGGGGCAAAAAAGAAAGAGACAAAACAGCATAAAATGAGACCAAGTGATGAAAATTCATTCACAATGATTACTTTCAAGAGTAATTTCTCTTGGGTAATTCATCGGCCTGTTACTATGGCTCTCCAAAGTGATAGCTAATGTAAACGAAGCTATTAAAAGTGGATTATCATGGTAAGAATATACTCAAGCAATAATACATTAGAAATCTATCCAAAGCATTTGGGGAAAAATTCAAGAGAAGAAATGTCCTTTTTTTTATTTTCTTATTTGCGTTAATGGCTACAACACACTCCTTCTCTGACTAGTAACCAGCAGGCATTTAAAAATATCCAGCTGGGAAAAAGAAAAACAAACTCATTTAGATGAAATAGGAACCTACCTGGGTTGTCAATATCTGCGTTTGGTCTCAGGACTCAGATTCTGAGCCTGATTCTTTGTAAGATTGTGGCAAATGTCTTTATTTTTGCCATCTTTCGTTTACTTTAGAAAAAATAAAATTTATAGATGGGTGTCAAAGAATCTAAAATTTATTAATTTTAAAAGTCTTTCTAGCAAATATGTATGGCTCTTTCAAGGTTATACTGTGGGGAAAAATTGAGTGCTATGTACTGTGAAAAATTTTAAAGTACACCCTCTTTCACAAGCTCATGCAAATAGTCTTTGGAATGCACACATTGAGTAGCTGTTGTTTTGCTCTCTAAGTACACATTGGTTATTATGACTAGATTCACTGAGCCAACTGGTTTACTAGGTTAAGCAATGGCTCTATAGGCAGGACTGAAGTGGAAAACAGCAGATAGGGGAGTAGCTGGAAGTTGTATTTAGATGAGCACCCAGGGAGGGCCGTGCAAAAGAAGATAAACTTATCGTAGGCTTTTCATGAGCAGAAGAGGGGGGTAATTCTATGTAGGGCAGAGTCTCTTGTTTGGAATGACAAATTCAGAAGACGACATGCAATGAAAATCACACTTTCCATAGACCGAATTTTCAGGTAGGAGGACCGATTAAGAGAAAGTAAGTCACTTTGGCTGAGGCTCATTGGCAGAGAGCTCTGAAACCAGTAAACTCATGAACTAGTAAAGAAATTTGACCAGATTAATCTCATTAATGACAGGAGGAGGAGTCAGAAACCATAATCCATAAATCACTGGGGTTTGATGTTAGAAGTTATTTTGAGACTATTCCATTTGAAAGAAGAAGGCACTTGACATTCTTTTTTCTTTTATTCTTTTTTAAAAATTTATTTATTTAAATTAGTTTCAAGTATACAGTACATTGGTTAGACATCCTTTATATTCCTTTCAAACAAAGGGTTAAACCAACCTATGAGTTGACTCAGAAAAACTTTAAAAGTATTGTAGCCCTAGTCAAACTTTTATCTAACTGCTTCTTACTCATTATTTTATGATGGAATGACATACATAATTTATTTTCAGACCCAAGACAAGAAACCCACTTCAGCAGAACTGTTTTATTTGCATGTTGTATGGAGAGATTGGTTAATGGTTTGGGCTCTTGTGGAAGGCATCCTTCTAGATTACCCCACATGAGTCAGCTTTTCTGTGTTCCCGATTTCCTAGTCCTTCCCCATCCCTGCTTTCCCACTGTTGATCGTGACAATGATTCTCCTCTCAGCCCTATGAGGTCTTCTCCCATTAATTATAATCTGCTTTCAGGGAAAATTTTGAAAATGCATCCAATAAAGACTGATTGGCTTCGTCTCCTGGAGTAGAGGCTTGTGCTAGAAAAAGGCAACTACTTCGGGACCTTTCATACATCAGTGAGTCAGAAACTTATGAATTAATATCAAGAGTTATCACTTATTGATCACCTAGTATGTGCAAGCACTGCCCTTTTACCTAAGGAAGAAAAGTGGTGGCACCAATGGAGTTCATAAAGTTCACAGGTATGAACATTAGTGGAGTTCACCTGTCATGAAGGAGTTAACTTAATATATATAATCACACAATTCGAGAGAATCAAGCGTTGTCTTTGGTTGTATCCAGTAGATTACAGTATACAGCAGAAGATCCCAAAGGTTAAATAGAAATATGCTAAACATTTTAGGGTAAGGGATACCAACATCAGGAAAACTAGAACCAAGTCATAAATAAACTAGCCAAACATTGGCAGCATAGCCTGGTAGTTAAGAAGCCAGAATCGAAACCCAGATTGCTGGGTTCAAATTCTGGCTCTGTTGCTCACAAGCTGTGTGGTCTTGGGGCATTACTTAAACTCTTTGTGCTTCATTTGCTCATCTATAGAAGAGGAATTATGTTGATATTAGTATCTACCTTATAGGCTTATTAAGAGCATCGTATGAGTTAATATTTGTAAACTGCTTAAAATGCTTCTCTATAAGAGTTTGTTAATAAATAAAAACATCAAGGATTGATTCATTCCCATATAAACTGACAACTCTCAGGCCCTGTAAATGTTCAAGGACAGGTCCTAAAACATAAGAAAATTCTGTGAAAGTAAAGATGTTTGTGTTTTTTCTTCAGCCTTTTGCCTAGATGAATACCTGGTATAGATCATGCTCAAAAATATTATTGAATGAATAAGTAAACCTACTTTGATAGTCACACAGAAGAGTCCTGCATGACTCCAAATTTGGACAAAATGGCCTCTGAGGAATTTTTCACCTTTAGGTTCTGTGATTTCTTTAATTAAAATGGTATAATACTAAAAAATATGTCCAGATGATTTGAGATAAAATTATGTTCATTTTTCCTTTTTTCTTCCTCTCTCTCTCTCTCTCTCAATCTTTCTCTCATACTGTGTCTATTAAATGAGTGCTTTTTCCAGTTAAAGTTTACACAGGAGCATAAAGTATGCTATTGAGGGTCTCCAGTCATCTCCACATGTGTCTAATCATTGTCTTCTTTTATAGTTTCATATCTCCAGGCCTTTCAGTCAAGTCAGGTTGGCATTTCACGGCCCTTTATGTGTGTGACAAGTGAAAACAGGGAAAGAAAAGAAAACCAGAGTGAAGAAAACCAGAATCAGCACAGCAGTTTGAAGGTGCTGTTCAGCTGGTTCCCACTCATCCTGCCTTATTAAGCCCCCAGCATTCATCTCTATGCTCATCTCACACCTCATGTGTGGTGACAGGCCTACAAGTTTTTTCTCAGAGCAGTCTCTCCCACACTTCTGGTTGTCACCCCCCTCCCCACTTAGACAGCTATGCAATCAATACCTGCAAAGCTGACCTGCCTCACCTGGTTGCTGAGATGAGCTCTGATTCACACTGAGGATAGAAATCTCTCAGCAACAACACTGAAAAAAAGTAGAGGCCCTCTAAAAGCTCTCTTCTAGAACCGGGTTCCCAAGAAGTCAGAATGTGACTGTTCACATCTCCAAAGAACTGAAGCAGTCAATTCAGCTACTTAGATCAATTTTAAAAATCCCAACCCCCATAATATTACAGTATTTTGGATGTAATGATGAAATAACTAATTTGCTGACAGTTGTTTGGATTATCTGCAGACATGGGAAAAAATAGCTTTAATCAGGTCAAGTCACTCTGTTTTTGGGATTCTAAATTTACTCATATTTTCAAAGAAGAATGTATAATTACAGTGGGAAAAAATGATTTTTTCTTAGATCAATGAGTAACCAAGAGTTCTTTCTTCAAATTTTGATATTTAATCAGAAATTGGATTTGGAAAACTGTTTCCTATGAAGCCATCTCTGCCTGAAGGGTTTTCTTTAGCAATCTGGACTACAGAAGGAAATTCGCAACCTGGACTTTCACTGACCGTTGATCCCCACCTATGTCTTAACAACTAACATAAGCTGTTGCCACTGTTTTTCTTTCATATATCCTAACAGTTATGAATGTTTGTTAAAGTAAAATAGTGAGCATCTTTTATTTCCTTTGCCTCTAATATATAATCCCCTAAATTTGGCTCTAATTATGAAATATTGATAAAACTTTATTATTTTTGGTTGTCAATGATTTTTTATTAGAATATTCCCTTTTGCAGTTCCTAACTAGCTGGGCATTCTACTGCACCACGGTTGATTTCGTCTATGATGTCATGAGGGTGGCATCCATCAACATTGCAGCCCACAGCCTGGGCAGTCCTCAGGATCTCTTTACTGGCTCCAGAGAATTCTTTAGCTAAAGATTGGTGCTGCATCTGTTGGGGAATGTTGACGATCTCATTAAAAGTGATATTTCTACTGTGCTTAACTTTTTTTTTTTTTTTTTTTACTTTTTTCTGTCTCTTAGCAGTTCTTTGAGGGCTTTAGTGATCAAGGCAGAGGCAGAAGGTACAACCTGTCTGGGCCTGTCTATTCTGAATGGTCAGTTTCACTGGAATCTTCAGACCCTTCTAATTACCAGCTGCTTTGGCGATGTCATCACCATACCTTTTTGGAGACAGACTCAGGGTGTCAATCTTGGGGGCCAAGGTAGACATGGCACTGACTTCTCCACCAGTTCCCCTCAGGTATATGACTTTGATCTTGTTGGGGTCTAATTTAGGTGGCATGGTGGAGGTGAGTAGTGTTGGTTGCACCCAGATTCTGGATGACCAAAGAAAGTTGCACCTTGGCCTCCTCTGAACCAAAGGCCAAAAGCAAGATTAGTAAAACTTTTAATATATTAATAATATTTTGCTTATATGTCAGTAGCTTAGCTTTTATCAGTTAAGACTAAGATCTTACTATTCTCTCTAATATTCAGAGAAGTTAAGAGATTTTCCCAAGATGACACATAGGTAACAGAAAGGTAACAGAGGTGGGTTTTAGTCCAGGCCTGTCTGTTACAATTCCCATGTTCTCTATTTATGACATATTATGAATTCAATAAGAAAGGGATCTTCAGTGATCTAAATCAGGCATCAGCAAACTTTTTCTGTAAAGGACCAGATAGTAATTGTGACAGAGACCATATGACCCACAAAGTTCAGAATCTTATCATCGAATCAGATGCAGGTACAAAAGAAATCCCTTGGGTAAGATTTTCTTGTGTACTCTTTCTCTCAAGCTGAAGATCTGTGAATTAAGACCTATATACCCAACATGAAATGGTGTGATATGTGTTGGATAACCACTATAGACATTCTTGTGGAACATAGAGGAAAATGAAAGCACGCAAGTCACTGGTTCATAGTGATTTTGAAACCCAGACAGCCAAACATTGCCAGTTCTCTTTTTAAGTTTCAGTCCTACTGCCTAGGAAAAATTTCCTCTCTGCTCTTGGGTGTCCCCTCCATGGCTCTTGGTTCCTCCTTTTAAATTATCTCTCCTTTTATGTAAAATGTGCCCTGTAACTGAAGCTGAATAGTTTTATCATTCTGTTTCTTGCTCATGGAAATTCTAGTGTCCAAAGACTTTTTTATTTTATACTTTTTTTTGTGCCTTTTAGTTCATTCTGGCAAAATATTAATCAATACAATCTTGTTATTGTATTTTTTCTTAAACAAAATTATAGCTATGTATGGTGATGGATGTTAACAAGACTTATCGTGGTGATCATTTCACAATATACACAAGTATCGAATCATTATGTAGTACGCCAGAAACTGATATAATGTTATATGTCAATTATATCTCAATAAAACAAACCAAAACAAAACAACAACAACAAAAAAACCAAACCTCTGTGAACTTCTTATCATTCATATCACATTTGAAAAAAAAACCCACGAGCAAATCTCTTTTAAGTAACCTCTTCTCTACCTTGGAATTCCTGAAAGCTGCTATGAGACCCTAACTTTAAGATTATTAGAAGTCTCATTGTTTTAACTGAGAGAGTCTGCCTGCTGCTCTTAGAGGAACTTTGTTTCAAAGGATCTATGAGAAATTACTCTAAATCTTTCTAAGTTATAAACAAAGGCTCTTTGGTTTTGGATTAGATCTTTGGCCTGACACTTTTTCTTAATTTGGTAGTAGTACTCTGTTGTATAAAGAGACTGAGAATGAGAAATAATTTTATATTTAAATGTAGCAAGTGCTGGATCTTTTAAAGTTCCTTTTAAATTTATTTTTATTTTTTAAAGTTTTAAAGTTTTATTTTTTTCAATTATAGTTGACATAAGATATTATATAAGTTTCAGGTGTACAACACAGTGATTAGACATTTATATAACTTATTAAGTGATCATTCTGATAAATCCGGTACCCATCTGTAATAACTGTACATCATGCAGTTATTGCAATACTACTGACTATATTCCCCATGCTATACTTTACATTCCCATGACAGTTTTGTAAGTACCAATTTGTACCTCTTAATCTCCTTCCCCCTTCACTCATCCCTCCCCCTTCCACTCCCGCAATCCAGCAACCAACAAAATGCTCTCTGTATCTATGAGCCTGTTTCTGTTTTGTTCATTTACCCTGTTCTCTAGATTCCGTATATAAGTGAAATTGTATGACATTTTGCATTCTCTGTCTGACTCACTTCACTCAGCACAATACCCTCCAAGTACATCCATGTCTTTGCAGATGGCAAGATTTCATTATTTTTTATGACTGAGTAATATTTCATTGCATATATACCACCTCCTCTCCATTCATCCATTGATGTACACCCAGGATGTCTCTATATCTTGGCTACTGTAAATAATGCTACAATGAACATATGGATTCACATGTCCCTTTAAAGTAGTGTTTTGGGTTTCTTCAGATAAATACCCAGTAGTGGAATAACTTGGTCTTTCTTTGCTCTTATTATAGCCTTTGTTTTAAAGTCTGTCTTGTCTGGTATAAGTATTGATACCCGAGCTTTTTTGTTTTGTTTTGCTTTCATTTTCATAATATATCTTTTTTCCATCCCTTTACTTTTAGTCTGTGTGTGTCTTTTGATATGAAGTGAGTCTCTTGTAGGCAGCATATGTAAGGATTTTGTTTTCTCATCCATTCAGCCACCATATGTCTTTTGAATGGAGTATTTAATCTATATTTAAACTAATTATTGCTGGATATGTAGTTATTGCCATTTTCTTATTCACATTTATTTCTTTTTCTGCTTAAAAAAGTCCCTTTAACATTTCTTATAAAACTAGTTTGGTGGTGATAAATTTCTTTAGCTTTTTTCTTGTCTGGGAAGTTTTTTATCTATCCTTCTATTGTAAATGATAGCTTTGCTGGGTAGTGTAATCTTGGCTGTAGGTCATTGCTTTTCATCACTTTGACTATTTCATGCGAGTCCTGGCCTGCGAAGTTTCTGTTGAGAAATCAGCTGACAGTATTATGGGATTTTCCTTGTAGGCAACTAACTGCTTTTCCCTTGCTGCTTTTAAGATCCTCCCCTCATCTTTAAGCTTTGGCATTTTAATTATGATATGTCTTGGTGTGGGCCTTTTCGGAATCCTCTTGTTTGTGACCCTGCACTTCTTGGACTTGTATGTTTATTTCTTTTGCCAGGTTAGAGAAGTTTTTCATTACTATTTCTTTAAATAGGTTTTTAATTCCTTACTCTCTCTCTTCTCCTTCTGGCATCCCTATAATGCAAATATTAGTACACTTGATGTTGTCTCAGTGACGAGGCCCCTTAAATTATCCTCATTTTTTGGATTCTTTTTTCTTTTTGCTGTTCTGATTGGGTGTTTTCTGCTACCTTATCTTCCAAATTGCCAATTCGATTCTGTGCTTTACCTAATCTACTATTGATTCCCTCTAATACTTTATTTCAGTTATTGCATTCTTAATTTCTGACTAGTTCTTTTTTATGTCTTCTATCTATATAACACGAATCACAGTTTTTCATGACAATGTCCTCACTTTCTTATAGCTCTTCTAATAGGCTCCTCAAGGGCCATCAGGCTTCTACTAACAGTCTCTTCATACACCGCACCCCTGCCCAACTTCTTTCTACCACTGAATCTCAGAGTCAATACTGCCCATGTTTTAGATTTGTTACGGCAGCGCCCAACTTCCAATTCTCAGAATCTGTTCTTATTATTTATTACCATGTACAAAATATCTAAACAATGACTTAAAACAATAGTAGTACTTATTTTGCTCACAAATCTGGAGGTTGACTGGGCTCAGTCAGGTTGTTCTCACTCAGGATTATATGAGGTTATAGTTACACAGTGGATGAGACTGAAATTATCACAAAGGTTTCATCACTTACATCTGATATCTATACTGGGAAGACTCAAACAGCTGGGGGTTGGACTAGCTGGGGCTCCTTAAGCACTACTTTCTCAGTTTGATATCTCCACATGGTCTTTCCATGTGGTGAACACAGGATAGGTGAATCTTTTAGATGGGGGCAAAAGCTCCCAGAGTGACTGTCCCAGAAGACACTGGCAGAGGTTATATGGACGTTTCCAATACAATCTCAGAAGCCAGGATATCCTTTCTAGCATTTTATTTATCAAGGCAGTCACAAAGACATCTCAGGTTCAAAGAAGAAATGGAACATGGACTCAACCTCTTGATTTGTCTCTCTGATACAGAATTTACAGACATGTTAACTCCACCTCAGAAATGTTTAAGGACTGTTCATTTTAGTAGGAAAGGCAATCCAAACTTTTAATGATGAAACAAGTTTGTGCCAATGATGTTAGAAACATCCTATGTGTGAGGCAGTTGATCTGTGTGGATGGTCATGTCAACTACTTGAAGATGTAGATTAGGAGAGAAAATTGGAGAAGATCTAGAGGAAGTGATGATATCAAGTTTTTAACACCTACATCAATCAATTTTGTTTAAGGAAGCTAAACTATGTTATTTGAATAAGGAAAATTGAAAATGATACTTTCAGATTTAGGGGAATTCCAAAGTGTAACACTATGTTCTAAGAATATCAGGCCTGGGAAATGTGCTTTATTGGAGGTAGGCAAGAAATTCCTTGCTGCACGAAGATCAATATCTTCATGCCCTGCCTTGCAAATGCAAATGGGGAGCTTGCTCTCAATTCTAGTGACTTTTCAGAAAGTTACAGGGCACATCTCTCTATCCTCTCTTCATTTGTGTCCTTGATAGCAGCCAATCAATGATTCAGTTATTATTTTACTGTAACATTTATTTATCTTTTCTCTGAGAATCCCATACCTTTTGTACAGGAACAACCAAATTCAGAGTCATAATAAAGTTCAGAGAGATAATATAGAGTCAAGATACCTGAATTTTGTTACTCTACACCTGAGCCACATTGTCTCTGAGCCTTGTTTGATTCTTATGTGTATAAGAATGGGTGGATGTTCTCTTTAACTAGAATAAACTCCTATAAATTATGCTGTATGGGTCTTGGAGTAAGAAATGAAAAAAAAACATAAAATGTCTTTGAAATAATATCTCTTATAAGCCCTTTCACAGTGCTTCCATTGTGAGATTAGACAAGTGAATTCCTCTTTCTTTCTTTCAAAAGGTCTAAATTTTTTAAGTTCAAACCATCATAACAACTAGATTAATCTCAGAAAAGTAATTCTATCTGGCACATTCCACTTTTAAGGAAGTTTTCATTTCTCCGAGTGTACGTATCTGGTCTACAACTCTGAGAGCTGCAATCCTCTGCCATCAGTGGTGTCTTCATACGTTTACAGTTTGTCCTCTGCATTTTTTGCACTTAACATGAACCATTTTTCACTGCTGTTGGTCTTTCAGTTGCTTTGCCCTCCTCTTCCATCTATACCACACATTCCACAATGCTTGGTATACTAGAAGTTACTCAATAAATATTTGAAAAAGGAATGAATTAATTTTTCCATCACCTTCCAAAATGCCTATATACATCCAGCCTGAGTTGAAAGTTGGAGATAATGATGTTTCTAAACTGGATACAAACATAGAAACTCTAATTTCTGCCATTTTGAGAAAGTCATATGAGTGTTGGTGATCAGATGGGAAAAGGGGCTGGCAGATGCTTCAAAGCCAGTCCATTCCACAAGACTCCAGGGAATATGTTGGCTGTCTTTTATCCCTCAGAGCTACAACATGCATAGCCAGGGTTGTTTACCAACCCTGATTCATTTCCCATCTCTGACCGTGTCTCTCTAATCCACTTATATCAGATTACTACATATTTTTAAGTTGTTCAGTTTCCAGGAAAAGATCTGCTGTCATAATCAGCTCTCAGCTAAGGAGTGAAAAGCCATGATGTCAAAGTCTAGCATCCTGTGGCAAACATGCTTTGAGTAGGCTAGGATTGCTTCAACATTGGCACTGTAAAATCCAAGGGCAATATTTACATATGTTTCCATAATGATGATCTGTTAGATTTTGCTTCTTTATGCTACAATCAACTGAAAACATTTCATTGTTGAGGACTGTTTATCTTCTAATAAATCTAGCTTGGCAGATCTTGTTATTCCTTATTAATTTGGAAACTATTAAAATAAACAATAAGCGTTCTTTCAGGGAAATGCTGCAAAGGAGGCAGCTTCTGGAAAGGATCTCTTTGTAGTTTTATTTCTGATATCTAATCAGTTCTCTTCCCTCTAAATAATTACTGAAATTGTTCTATTGTTCAAATGACCTCATTTGGGTCATGGATTTTCCCTTTTGCCTTCTACTACTTTAATTTCTATTTTAAGCAATGTAAGTACAGTGAGAATTTAAGTGCTGATCTTCCTTATATTTGTTATTGTCAGTTGTGGACATTCTATATTCACAGTAGTGATTCTCGCAAGTTCTTCAAGTTACCATATGGAAGTGCAGACCCAATGGAGAGAGAACAGGGCTTCCTGAGTCCTATTCTTTCCTGTACTGCAGAGGCATTATTGC
Source organism: Pteropus alecto (assembly GCF_000325575.1). Taxonomy (NCBI): domain Eukaryota; kingdom Metazoa; phylum Chordata; class Mammalia; order Chiroptera; family Pteropodidae; genus Pteropus; species Pteropus alecto. Next base: position 24,305,227 of record NW_006443138.1, read on the forward strand.
ATGGTCAATAGGAACAATTTGCTTTAGATGGAGGCGTAACTGGATTCCAATCCTCCCAAGCCATGTCACTTGGATAAGTAACACCTCTATGTAAGTCTCAATGCCTACTTCTGTGTAAGAGAGTTGTAAACATTTCATGGGGCTTTGCCTAGGTGAATGAGAAAATGTTTCTGAAGTATTTAGTGCAAAGCCAGGAGCATAATGAGTTCAATCAATAGTATCCATTATTATTGCATCTCTAATAATGTGTGTCTTCTGTGATTCTACTGGGAAAGGATTAAAACCATCTTGGCATAAGGATGTCAACTATTTCAGTATTTATTTTCAGGTTTCATGGGGCCCCTCCCTGAAGTTTTGTAAATAAAGAATGCCCCATTTTGTCAGCCTTGCCTCAGTGGTGCTGCTCATTTCAAGGTTTCCCCACATTCCAGAACAATTTTTTTCTTTACCTACTATAGACATATTTAGGAGTTACTGGCCATACTGATGAAATGGAAATGAACACAGACATTGTAGCCAGAGACCTGGGTTGATGACCTTGGAAAATTCATTAACATCTTTGAGCCTCCAGGTTCTTAGCTGTGAAAGAGGTATAAGACTTTCTCTGAAGGATGATCATGAGTGTAAAAGAAGAAATGAGATCACTTTGTAAAATGCTTTAGTTTAATACTGAGCAAAATCAATAGGCACAATAAGGAGAATCTATTATGTCTCATTTATTCTAAGTAATAAATATTCCTTCTCTTCTTCCTCATTCTCACGGTACATGTCACTGGTGTTTGGAGTGCCTAAACTGTAGTTGGTAATCCTCCCTTAGGAGAAGACAATAGGGTGATGCTGAGTTAGTCTCAGCCACAGTAAACCTTTTGCCCAGAGAGAAAAATAAAGTCAGCTGGCAGAAAGCTGGCACTCTCTCTTACTGGTTTTTAGCAAAGCTCTGATTACCATGGGGAGAATAAGTAATGGCTACAGGAAAACAGTCCATGTGCATTTATAGTGAGAGGTAGTTTATGGGATTAAATGGATCTTCAAAAAGTAATCATTACAAAATGTATAACCTAGACATGAGAGAGAGAGAGAGAGAGAGAGAGAGAGAGAGAGAGAGAGAGAGAACCAATTATCTTGTCAAATAATTGCCATTTAATATCTTTTTGAGAGAGAGAGAGAGAGAGAGAGAGAGAGAGAACCAATTATCTTGTCAAATAATTGCCATTTAATATCTTTTTATCTATGGGCAAGTCAATGTATTTTCTTATAAATCAGCAAGAAGCAGACTCAGATATTTGGGAGGAAGAATGAACCTTATGCGCCATGTGGCGCAACCTACCCTTCAGAGAGGAACAAACCCAAGAGAGGGTGAGGAAACATGCCCAAGGCACTGCCATTTGTTTTGACTACTTTACAGATATCTCACAACACATACTGCTTCTTCTGGAAGGTGAGGTAAGAGTTCCCCAACTGAATTCTGAAATTAGGTCAGTTATAAATGCCTATGGCAGCACGTTCTCTTTTATTACTTAGAAAATGCTCATCTGAACTTATCAGGAGACACAGATTGAGAGAGAAGGAATATTTTTTTTTTTCACATGTCAGGAAGCCAGGGGTAATAGAACATCTGCTTTCTGGAGAAAGGAGAGATAACAAATCAATATGAAATACAGACTGTTCTTGAGCTGTATGTGAGATCCTGGCTTCTTGAAAACAAACTAAAGGCAGAGGAGAGTAAAATCCATAACCCTGTGCTTTTTACGTGAGTGTGTTGGATGGAATATATATATGACTGGATCACAGAAATGATCCACTGGAAAGAGGGGTGCACTGTTTCTCAACAAAGGGAGACGAGGTAAGAAGCCAAATTTTCCTTAGCTTTCTTTGGCCCTAGAAGTGTTTATAAATGGCAGAGTCAGGTTTTGAACCCAGATTCAGTGAAGTTTAAAACCTAGGTTATTTTCCAATAAGCCAAAAAAAGTGTCCTAACTCCAACCTAATCCTGGTATGTTGACAAGCAAATATCTCTTACAGCAGGGTGATTATAGTTTCCACTGACAGGAATTGTGTACAGGGCTGGAGGGAAGGCTAGTGGCTCCAACGTGCTTGGCATGAAGGCCAAAATTACAGGCACTATTCCAGATGAACTAGTCATCACAGTTGATTGATAAAAGAAGTTGATTTTAGTGAACCAAAATCTGTGGGCATCTTCATCACACCATAATGTAGACAGATTAAACTGACTGGTTGTACTAATAGTTAAGATCAGACCTTGTTTTGGAACCCAAGTGTTTATTAAGATAAGAGAGGAGAAGCTTGCCCAAACAGCCTGTCAACAGTCAGGAAGGAGTGGGAATTCCCCTTGATATGGCAACCCAAATATTTCAAGACTAAAATATTGATGACACATTTGTATATGGAGTATAACCAATTCCCATATTATGAAAGCAATAAATTAGTAACTCATTCTTTAAAAAAAAATAAATAACTGTTCCAACTTCATACCCAAACATTCCTCTCTTGTAGAATCACTGAATTCTAAGTGTTCTTGTCCATCTTCCCTCCTCTGAGAAAGGGCATGTGACTCCACAGAGTACATTCACAAGGAGTGGGGTGTATTATGTCCTCCCTGTTCAAGGCCACTTAGTTGTCCTGGGCTGAGACAAGTGGAGCTTTTAAAAATCAAAACACTTGAGGTAACATCAACGAAATATTCTTTCACCAGTTGTCTCCTAGCTCACTGTCAGGATTTGAGGGTAAAGTCTTCTTCTTGGATTGAGACCCTGGAATTCCAACCCATCCCTCCATTTTCTCCAATATCTCTCTTCCATAGGGGTTATCAGATCAGTAATGCTCACTAGCCATTTAGAAGGTGACATTTCTCATTTATAGTACAGGTGATTTGGGACTCTTACTTAACTCCCCTAAATCTCCATGTCCTCATTTGTAAAATTGGCAATAAGAAAGCCTACTTTATAAATCTAATCCTGCATATTGAGCTAACATATATAAAGCACTTAGAGTATATTATGACCGACAAAATCCAAATTCATAGAGCAGAGCACAGCAGGGTCTAGAAATGCTCAAGCTTGACTCCTATTTTGCTGATATCTCCTCTGGCTACTAGGCCACCTTGACTGTTAGGCCCCAGACCCTCTGTCTTAAGGAAAATAAATGTGTTATTTTATTTATTTATTTATTTATTTATTTATTCGCAGTGACATTGATTAATCAAATTACATAGGTTTCAAGTGTACAGTACACATAAAGTACTTATTGAGCACCTGTTAGTACTTGGCTTTTAAAAAAAAACTCAGAGGATATGCATATTGATATAAAATTATTCTAGTCCTCAAGAAACTTAATTTAAGGGAAGGTAAACACAAAACTTTTAATACAGTATCATTGTCTGCACATTACAATCACCTAGGTACATTAAATAGAGAAGCCTGACCCCAACCCAGGCCAATGGAATCAAACACCCTGGTAGGGCCTGGGTGGTGGTGTGTTTTGATGGCTTTCCAGGTGATTTCATTGTGCAGCTAGGTTTGAGAATCCCCTGGATAGAGGGAAGCATGAGATGCTTTGAGATGACAAAGAGCCTCTTATCCTAAGTGATAAGCTACCAAAGGCTGCTTAGGGGACCTGACAACTGAGCTGCATCTGAACAGCTGAGTTGTCCAGGTGAAGATGTGGCAAAGCCATTCTAAGCACAAAGGAACAAGGTAAATTCGTAGACCTGCAAGTAATCGTGAGTAGAGTTTAGAGAGTGCTGAGGTATTTGGACTTTTATCTGACAGGCAAAGGGGAGCCACTGAAGAACTGTTACCAGGAAAATTGTATGATTAGTCTTATGCACATCTGAAGCACCTGGACATACTTTCCTTATAACTTTACCCCAGCAAGAACTATCTTCCCTTTAATAAAACCTTCAGAACTGTTGGCACCTCCCTTGGTTTCAGATGTTACAAATAGGAAACTCTAACCATGAGCTAACCTTTACCCTACCCTTTCCTGAAACAAAGAACAGCTGTTCTCCTACTTGGACATGCCTGCAGTAAAGAAGGGCCCCTTGGTGTTCTCAGCTGCCTGTAAAGAATGACAACTTCATCCAGATTAGTCACAGGTACATGCAGATGATTGCAGAGTCAAATGTATTGAAACATTTTTATTTTTTAAAGCATTTTGTCTCTGATAGGGTACTGTCAGAACTGGCAAGGGAGACCTAGGGATCATACCTGCTACAGAGAAAATATAATTCAGTCCCTGGAAGATGGCCTGAACTTTAAAGAAATTAAGCAGTAATGACACTTGAAGTGATCTCTTCGTAATTTTCAGTAGAGAAGTCCATTCACTTTAGCTGTTGTTTGTGGGGGTAGATGTTATATTGTTTGTGTATGTTTGGGTTTTGTTTTTTTTCCCTTAAATCTAAGATACACTATTCATTTAATGACAATATTTCAGGCAATAAAAAGAAGGAGAAGGAGGAGAAAGATTAAATTTATTGTGTATTTTAATTGTGAAATAATCTGATTCCAAAATGTGAAAATATGTGTGAGGGTAGGGATGGGGAGAATATGTTTTATAATAAAAATTTCTAAGAGGACTATCAAAGATGTTTAAAGGTACTAGGAATTTTATAATCAATAGCCTCAGAAACTCTGCTTTTAGACAGAGAAATCTGAGGCCCAGGAAGGCTGGGAGACTTGCTTCGGGCTGTGCAGGGAATTACTTGATAATAAATCCAGAACCAAAAACATCATCTCTCAATCTCAAGTTTGGTCTGCTTTCCATGACACCAGAATACCCCAGATAACTTCTGAATAAAAAGATACCTCATCATTTCTCCTCATATTTATGGCTGAGGAAACTATTTAGAGATGAAGTATGTAAATAAGGAAAATACAGCATACCTAAGTATGTTTTAGAAAAGAAACAAGAAAAAGATTACGATGTTCCATTTCTCAACAAGCTCTTTTGTTAATTTATTCAATGGTTGTTATTTTAAGTACAAGACACCGGCATATCAAATTGCATTTTGGTGAGTCAAATGACTAGTTTTACTTGTTCTATGGTTCCTCAGGCTAATTATTATTTTAACGCATTTTGATATGCTAAATAAGGCTAATAAGAGTAGAATTTCTCATGTGTTTATTAGTCATCACCATCATCTCACATGTGTATATTTTTTTTACTACTTTCAAAATGTCAATAAATGATTATATTTGAGCCTTATAAGAACATCATAAAGCAGTTTTTACCTTAGTAGTATTCTTAGGAAGTATATATTTAATTGGCAGAATAGTAGTGAAAGATGTGATATCAGACCATACAGTTTCAAATCTTTCCTCTGCCACTTGCCAGCTGTGTGGCCTTGAGTAAGTTTTTCAACCCTTCTCTGCCGTAGTGTTTCATCTGTAATATGGAGCAATATGAGTAGATATTTCATGCACTTATTTTTAGAATTAAATGGTGTAATCTATGAAAAGTGTTTATCAAGTCACCTGGCATATTCTAACTATCCTATATTGTTAGCTAGACTATCATTCATAAGTTGTGTATTGATGGCCTCTAATACTAACACTTAATGATTATTATTAAGCATTATTGTTATTACCAAGTACCATTCTCTAAGAACTCCTCAAGTAGTAACTCATTTAATTTTCCTGACTGTTTGAGGTAAGAACTATTATTGCTATCTTTGTTTTACAAATGAGGAAATTGAGACACTGAGAAGTGAAGCCAGTTGTCCAAAGTCTTGCAACTGGGAGATTGCAGAGCTAGGACTCAAACTGGGAAAATCTGGTTCTAAGCTCTGCTGCCTTCTGGGGCGGATTGTGTACTAGGCATGGGGTAATAGCAATGAGAATCAGACAGTCCCTGACCTCCAGGAACTCACTGAAAACCAATGCAGTGTGAAGATCTCTAAAAGGGAAGTAAGCCCTTTACAAAACAGTCAGTTACTCCCAGCCCTCCCACTGTTCAGACCTGCTTTTTGCTCTCTCCATTGGCTACACACACATATGAGCTAAGAGTCACAATGTTACCAAAGCTCTGTTTCCTCCCCAGGACATTTCCTACCCTGAATAGTCGCACCCAGATTCCAGGTCCCTGGCCATCTTCATGTACAGGTCCTGTCATTTTCATGAAAACCTTTCTAAGGTTCTAAATTTCCTTTCCATAGGTTGTCAAGAAAATACATTCTTGGCACTCGGCAGGAACTCCTTGTTCAAAATGCTACACATTATGAAGTTGATGATTCAAAACACATTTTTTGAGTGCATCCAACCAACAAGCTGCCGTGCTAGAAATTAATTCATACTCCTTTTATGCTATAGTGACGTCTTTCCTGGGAGTGAGGTCTGTGTTTTTTCTGCATCCAGTTTCTCATACGTATATTATGATTTCTACTTTTGCCAAACAGAACATTGTTTAACCAAGTCCTAGGGGAGGAAGCACAGCCCAGTGAGCAGAACAATGATTTGAAAGTCCTGGGTTCTATTTTCAGCTTCACCGTTAAGTAGCTGTGCATTCAGCCCTAGGAAGGTCAAAAGCTGAATGGCCTTGTGTTGACGACTTTCTCCAAATGTACAGCTCTAGATGAAAAACAAATCAGGCATCTGGCTCTCAGCCTTGAGGAACCATGGTCTTTGGAGAATAGATGTGTAGTCACACTTTGTTTTGCTTTTTAAAGCAAAAGAACAGAACAAACTCTTGGTGCGGGGCGGGGAAGGGGGAGGAAATTGAGATGGCAGAGAATGGAAGAAAGAAACCAAATAACCTTTTAAACAATCCAGGGGTTAAGGGATTCTTTGAGTCATTCAGTTCAAAGAAGGCTCTTTTGAGTAAGTTGGAGTTGCCTTCTGATTGTAAATGGAAAAAAAAATAAAAGGGCTAAGGTTTGAATGACTTCTCCAAACTTGGACAATAACAAGCGTCCAGAACACTGCCTGTAGGGGCCAGGTAGGGAATACCAGAGAGTGAGGCTGTGGACACACTGGGAAGAACAGACCCTGTCTAAAGCTGCCCGTCATGGGAAAAGTAGGCCACCATTGCCTAAATGGTTTTCAAGAGAAAATAAAGAATTAGAATTTTGTCATTAGAACTCTTGGCTTTTAAATGATGAAGCTTAATCAACTTTTAAAGAGGTACTGAGCTGGCAAAGCTAAACAGGAAATGCGCTTTCCATGTCTCTTTGACCCAGAGATGGGGCGGAGTTTCATAATGGTTTTAATTATGTGCTCTGCTATGAATGGGTAGAAGCTACATTTAAATATAAGGCAAAATGTGTTAAAAGTGACATTCAACCTTGGCTGCACATCAGAATACTTGGGAGTTTTCACTGATACCTGGGTTCCAACGCAAAGATTCTGGTTAAAAGAGTGGGCTGCAGTCAGAGCACTGGAATTTTTAAATACTCCCCAAGTGACAACCATACAATCATAATTGAGAGACAGTCCTAGGGTATTGTGGGAAAGTTTAAGAATTCCAGAAAGTTGGGTAAGTTTTAACTTCATAAAATGCACAGCTAATCCCTGAATGTGGATTAGAGGATCGACATTCAATATGAACTGCTTTTTCTTTTTTCTTTTTTCTTTTTTAACTGGGACTCTTAACTCTAGCATCATTGCTTGTGGCCTTTATGTCTTTGGCTTCTTAGGAAGGGGTACTGACAACAGATCTCTGGGCAAACAAGGGTATTGTTGTAATGGTCAAACATAACAAAAGCCAGAGGACAAATGCAAGCCTAAGCATAGATAAGTATTTATAGAGGAGATTAATTTGTTGTCCGATGTTCATGAACTGGGCAGTAGAGCAAAGTGAGCCTTTTACAAGTGAAATTCAATCTCTGTCCACATTCTAATGGCTGTAAAACTCGCCATATGAAGCTAATAATTGATGTATAAAACTAGACATGATTAAGTCTCACTGGTTATATCCATAGCTAGTTCTTATTTTAGCTTTGGTTCCTGTTACTCTATTTCTCATAAAAGATGTTAGTGTGGATTGAGTATATTAAGTCACGTGCAGTGGGAAGTTAAATGAGGCATTTCCTCCTGTCTGGGTGTTTTAGAAGAGCCCCAGTATTGCTGTGCCAATGAGCCCCACATTCTAAAGCTTACCTATAAAGAAATCCACTAAGGTTATGGAAGTGGTTCTACCTATGTCATCACATGGCAACTTCTAATGGATCAAGAGTGACTTTAAAGAAGCTGGCAATGAGGATTTCTTTGGATGATGTTACCAATTTATTATGTGTCCTCATCCTCATTCTCCACCCCAGATAGATGTGTTTCTTCCTTGAGACAAATCAAAAGAGAAATACGTCAATGGGACCACTTGGAGAGTTTGATATATGTCTTCTGAGCTTTAAGGGACAAAGGGACAGATGTCTGACTCATACTTGAAAACATAGGGACTGTGGCCTAGACTATCTTTATCTGATGTCTAAGACTGAGCTGTCCTGGAAATAAGCAGAACTTTCAGAATTTGGTAAGAAAAATAAGACCTTGTACAAGAATGGCAGATTGAGTAATTTAGGAAGAGGTTGCCTGGAAAGGTGACATGACTCCATTAGTAGGGATATAGTACTAGAAGCCAAGAGAATGAAGAACTCATAAGTGGCTAGCCTGAAACAGCATACGGTTGTCAGTGAAATAGTTACTGGGAGATACCCTGTAATGTAGGCAAAAGGACGTATCTTAAAATAACAAAAACAAAACAAAACAAAGAAACAACTCATCTAAATGCCAATGAGAGGAAAGTCAGTTGGGACGTCCACTACACTCAGAGGATCACAACAGGGTATAATAGCACCAGTCAAGTTTATTACATTTTCCCCTTGCTTACTATCTTCCCTTATTACTAGAAAGGCCAGAAATCACAGCTAGGAAAGAAGGAGAAGATATAGAGAGGAGAAAGGAGGAAACCAACCTGCCCACTCCTCTTATTCTTAGATTTTCAACCCAAGTGATACCAGAGCTAAGAGGAGACAGAGCTAAAGTTTACATGGATTAGACTCTATACTGCACTGGACTTTATACTACCTTGGGAAAAAAAAACTTTCTTTTTTTATTTAATACCTGTTAGTAAACAGAAAAGCCAGTGGAGAACTGCCTAGAGTTTTATTGGTTAGTGGGATTTGGAGGTTGGAGGTGAACAGTCAAAATATCAGGTTTGAAGAGGCATTGCTTTCTGTTTGCAACTTACCAAGCCCAGCTCATACAATAAATCAGTTTAGGTTGAATACATAAAATGTTTCTTTGGTGCAGAGTCGATTTAGTAAGAGTGCAATGTGATGTCACAGTCATTTTTTTCAAATCCTCGTCTTTATGATCAGCTGTGCTACCTCAAAGATGTGTTGGGCTATGGCAGCATTTCTGTAGAATGCTAATAGGCATTCTCTAAAAAAAGAGTTTCATGGTCTAAGATACCAGTAAAAAGCTAGTTTACTCAAAAAAATAAATAGATTTTCTTACTGTAGGTCTTCTAAGAGTCTTTGATAGGTTCATATGTGTTGTGAATCTATAGAAGGAGAGACTGTATATAGCATTTTCAAACTCATTTGTCCATGGAATGTTTTTATTCCCCATCCTTCTGGCTTTAATAAATATTTTCGTTTAATAAATATTTTCTGAATACCTACCATGTGCAGGCATGAAGGATGGGTGTTGGAATTATTTGACTACATAACACATGATCCCTTCCTTAAAGATATTATATTCTAATGGGTTGCTTACATTAGCTCCTTGTTCTGTAGAATTCTCTTTGGAGAGATCTTCTCCAAAGAAGAGGTCATTTTTCCAGATTTCTGCCACTGAAAAGCTATTTGTTAACACAAATACACAAATCACCTAAGGAGAAATTGCCTTGCAAGAGATATGTGTTTTTATAAAAAGTGCATGCATGACAAAATGCTTTGATTGCCTTTTCTTTCTATCCTTGGTCAGTTTTAGCTGAGGTTGAAAACTCTCAATAAAGTCACGAAGCCTACATCTCTCTTCTCTTTTTTCTGACTTTCTGTGAGGTATTTCTACAGGGGTTTTAGTTATATGTTGGTGAGTATTGCTAGACAGTTTTGGGCATTTAACTTTCTTCTTCATCAGCCTAATACACATGCACACACAGGCATGTATATGCACATGCATACACACACACACACATGTACACCATCCCTTAAAATAGGGCCAAAAGATACTAGCAAGACACCATTAAAGTACTAAAAGACAAAAACTGTTTACCAAAATTTCTTTATACAATAAAAATATTCTTTTAAAATTAAGTGAAATAAAGATTTTCAGACAAACACATGGAGAAGATTCATTACCAGAAAATGTTTACTTCGATATCTATTAAAGGAAATTCTTTAGGCAGATGAAATATAATAACAGGTGGAAATTTGGATCTACATCAAAAAATAAAGAGCACCAGAAATGGATAATATATAGAGAATTTTTTTTCTGTCATTTTTCTACATCTTTAAAATATGGGCAACTCTTCAAAGTAAAAAGAAAAAAACAATGAATTCTGGACTTAATGTCATAAATAGAAATGAAAGGTATAGCAACAAAGCACAAAGGATGGAAGGAGAAATGATATGTAATATAAGGTTTTAACATCATGCATGAAGTGGTGTAATATTACTTGAAGGTAATCTGTGATAAGTTAAAATATATACACCAAACCCCACAGAAACTACTAAAATATAAAGAGTTACATCTAATAAGCCGATAATAAAAATAAAACAGAATAATAAAAATACCTAAAACCAAAAAAAGGAGAATGAAGTAAACAAAGAGAAGATAAGTAAACAGAAAACATAACCATATGAAATATTTAAAACCAACAATATCAATAACTACATTAAATGGAAAGTTCTAGACACTTGAATTAAATGACAGATACTGTTAGCTTAGATTTAAAAAGGCGATAGGCAACTATATGCTGCCTGCAAGATACCACTTAACAAATAGATTTTAATAAAAATAAAAAGATGTTAAAAGATATACCATGGAAATCCTAATCAAAGGAAAGCTGGAGCAGCTATATTAATATCTGATGTTTTATGGTTCCAACAATTATAGTTGGAAATTTTGATACTTCATTCTTAGTAATTGATAGCAAAAATAGACAGTAAATCAGTGAGGATATAGAAGACTGGAACAACATTATCAGCTGACTTGACCTAATTAACAGTTATAGAACACTGCATCCAAAAGAATTCACATTCTTTTCAAGGGCACACAAGCACTAAATAAAATAGAGATCAGTATGAGCCATAAAATAACTCTCAGTAAATTTAAGGGGATTAATATTATATAAAGTATGTTCTCGGACCATAATTAAGTTAAAACTCAATCACAGAAATATATATGTAAAAATCTCCAAACATTTGGAAATTGAATCAAAGAGGAAGTCACAAAAGATATTAGAAATTTGATCTGAATGAAAATAAAACCACAGCATATCAAAATTTACAGAATGCAACTAAAACAGTGCTTAGAGAGAAATTTATAACATTAAATGGTTACATTAGAAAAGAAGAAAGATCTTATATGTTAATGATCTCAACTTCCACTTTAGGAAACAGAAAAAGAAGAAGAAATTAAACCCAAAGTAATAAAAAAATAATAACAATAAAAGCTACCCCAATCAAACACTTACTATGACATGACCCAGACATTGTCTTAAGTGCTCTATGCCCAATGTCTTTTCTAATCTGGTCACACAGCCTTATGTGTTAGTCATGATAATTAGCCCATTTTTATTTTTATTTATTTATTGTTTATTTTGTTTTTATTTTTCAATAGCAGTTGACATTCAATATTATATTAGTTTCAGATGTACAGCATACTGGTTAGACATTTGTATAACTTGAAAGTGGTCCTCCTGATAAGTCTAGTACCCCCTTGACACCATACATACTTATTACAATATTATTGACTATATTCCCTACGCTAGACTTTACATCCCTGTGACTATTTTGTAACTGCAAATTTGTACTTCTTAATTCCTTCACCTTATTCCACTTTTCAAATAAGAAAATTGAACCTTGCTGAGGTTCACTGACTTTCATGTCGTGTAGTTAGTTAAGAGTCAGAGTTATGATCTGAACTCAGATCTCTATGCAACATTCCACAGATTTGATTGAGCATGCTTATGCTGTTAAACATATTTTCTATCTTCAAGTTTGATATTTCTCTCTTATACATATACACATATATGTATATAATATGAAACATATCGAACTTTATATGTATGTATTTGATATATGTAATGTATATATATGTATATAATATGTATAATATATACACAATAGAGAAATATAAAAATTCATGTGTATGTATTATATATGTAACGTATATGTATGTATAATATATACATATTATATATGAATGTAATATGTAATAAATATCAAGCTATATGTTTTGTATTTATATGTATGTATTGTATATATTGTATATATAGTGTGTGTACACATATATGTGTATATATAATGTGTGTATATCTATATCGATATACACACATTATATATACACATATATGTGTACACACACAATATATAAAAGAATCAGTGTGTGTGTATACATATATGTGTATGATAATTAACCTGGAATCAGAAGGCCCCATTTTCCCAGCGTGTGGGAGAACAGTTCAGAGATCAGCCATTGCTATCATCATCTCTGAAAATTGTTCTATCCATAAAATGATCTACCATGAAGGACATCTGTGGAAAAACAGTCTGTGACTAGAGCCCATGAATAATTTCCACTTGTTCCTGCCAGTCTTTTAAGCTATGTGTCCTTGAGTCACAGAGACATAGATGGGCAGCTGAGCGTCACAGCATACTCCATGGCCACCGCAACTCACTCAAGTGTTAATTTTTGCTCAAAAGGATAAATCCAGCCTCTTTCAAACATTAGGCAATCATGCTTGTGTTCTTTCCATGAGAAGCTGAAAGCATCTCACTCCAAGCACAAAATATTAGAGAGCATTGGATGCCTGATTCCTATTTTTGAGACTGCTACACAAATACTGTGTCATCTTAGGCAAGTCACTTTTAAATTCTCTGTTTTCTCACTTAATATCCTCAGTTTTTTTCACTTGTAAAATGGAAAAAAGGAAGCATCTTTAATGTCCTCTCCCTGTTGACCATTTTCTACCCCTTCTCTCCTATACGGTTGATAACTTTGATTGTCTTCTCAGTATGACTCCTGCATTATCAGTTTCCAATCTGCATGAAGGTAATAGGTTATAATTCACCTGCTCAAAATCCTCCAATGGCTTTCTGTTTTACTAGAAAAAAATCTTAAGTCCTTACAATGACCTTACAAAGGCCCCACAACATAATCCTCCTCAGCCTCCCTGCCCAAACTCGTTATTCTTCTAACTTCATTTACTACTCTTCCCCTCTGTATTAGTTTTCTAGGGCCACCATAACAAAATATCACAGAATGGGTGACTTAAACAACAGAAATTTATTTTCTCACAGTTCTGGAGGATGGAAGTCCAAGATCAAAGTGTCAGTAGGTTTGGTTTCTTCTGAGGTCTCTCTCCTTGACTTGCAAAAGGTAGCCTTCTCACTGTGGTCTCACATGGTCTTTCTTCTGGTGCCGTGTCGTGTGTCCAAATTTCTTCTTTTTATAGGAACACTAGTAAAATAACATTAGGACCCACTCTAATGCCCTCATTTTAACTTAATCATCTCTTTAAAGTCCCTGTGTCTAAATACAGTCACATTCTGATGTACTAGGGGTTAGGCTTCAACCCCAACATGAAATTCATCCCTTAACACCTTTCCCACTCTGCTCCAGTGAAACTGGCCTTCTGTATGTTTTTCATAGTTTTGCCTTTGCACTCAAACTGCAAAGTTACAATAGTTTCTGCTGCAATCTCGTAACTTTAAGGACATTCCCATAACCTAATGAAATGAAAATGTCAACCCTTGACTAGAACACTATGTTTGTAAGATTTACCCTAAACTTCTTTTGGTCTTGTTGCTTCTCACTCTTTTTCAATTTGTTCCTTTTGCCTCCTTAACTCTGCACTCTTAAAGTTTGTCTTTATACTTTGGATCTCTTTGTTTCATTCAACTCAGTCAGTGTATGAGAGTCATACACTTACTTTTATCTTCACTTCTGGCATGGCTGCCATATTAGATTGTGCTAATTCATTCATTCAAAAGAAGTGTACCAAATTATGTGCCCATCACTGTTAGAATCTAGGAATACACACAAAAAAACCATTAAGGTTCGGATGATTCAGAATTAATGAATATAGAAGAAGTATACACGGGACACTGTCAGAGCCAAAAGAAAAGATGTTTAAATAAAGAGGCATCAGGAAGCCTTCTGGAAAGAGATAGCAATAGAGCTGAGATTTGAAGAATGAATAACAGTTAACCAGGCATTTAATGGGGAAAGGATTTTCTATGCAGTATTAACATCATGTGTGAAAATGTGGAAGCATGGAACAGCACAATATGGACAAAATAAAGGACATACTGAGAATAAAGGACTTGGTTGATATGGGCTGGAGAATAAAAATCTTACATGCTAAGATACAGTAACTTGAAAGTGCTAGGGAGCATTAACAAATTCTTAACAAGGGAATAATTTGGTCAGATCTCTAATTTAGGAAGTTGAGCCTGCCATAACTAAAGAGAATGATTTATAAGAGCTGATTCTTGGCAAAGGAGACCAGTTAAGAAGTCATTGTAGTGATTCTGCTGTAAAAAAAAAAAAAAAAAAAATGAAGATCAGAATAGAGGCTGAGGCAAAACAAATAGAATGGCATGTATGGCTGTGTAATAAATTAAGGAAAGTCAATCTACAGGATTGGTGTTGAGTATAGACATGGGAGTTAAAAAATCTAAAAAAAGAAAATAAGAAAAAATCCAAAATAACTCCAAGTTTTCTGGGTTTGCCAATGAAAGAGCTAATGATGTTATTCATTATGAGAAGGAAGAGAAACAGAGTCAGCTGTAGACACATTGGCTGTCTATGAGACATCCAAAAGAGCCGTTGTATTTATAATTCTTGGTAACCACCAAAGTGTTTAGAGTATATATTAGATACAAGAAAATCTCAATTGGTTGAGGCCTATCTAATTGCCTTGTTAGAGTTCTATTTTTCTAATAACATGTTAAAATCTTGAGCAAAAGGAGGAATGCTGGAGTTGCTTTTCTATGAGACCAAGTATAACTAAAAAGGTATAATATATCCTTCCCATCATGGTGCAGATGGTCCTCAGATCACAGAAATGTGAGTGAGCAACTCAATGTAGCATGGCAAAACCATTGACCACACTATAGTGACCACATAATAATCTCATGATCCCCACCGTAAAACAAAATATAGCGATCAATGCAAAAGCGTAGTTGCTTCCCAAATGACAAAGTGTTTTCTTTTGACCTCAAAAATCTAGTAAAGTAGGGAAAAGAGCCAATTGTTTTTGGTTTTCATTTTACTGATGAGGCAGCTGATGACTAAAGAGATTAAGTGACTTGTCCAAGGTCATACTGAGTTTACAGTGAATAAGACTGCTCTTTCTAGGACATCACATAGGTTCCCCCAAAAGAGCATACTTACAAAAGACATATAATCTGTTCCACATAACAATTTAACAGTAGTAGCAATTTAATCTTCTAAGTAATCAACCCAGGCTTTTCCACTTACCACTGAAATTGCAGGTGGAAACTACAGAACTTGAAACTCTACCTTTCACATTTCTGTATTGATTCTACTTGATGGTTAGTGATATTAAGGAAATACATGCTATCATCTTGTGTTTCACAACTAAGCCCTTCAAATCAGGATAATCCACAACACAGAAGATGCTAAATTCCCTTCTTGGTTTTAAAGGGTCTAGCTTTCATTCTAATAATTATCATCATCATTATTTTTTAAATTTTTTCTATTAAGAATCTCCTAAATTTCAATCTGGTCTAGAATACCTGCTGAGATCATATTCTTATGATAGTGTCATAAATTATCAACTGCAAAATACTAATATTTCAGAAGTTATAATTCTCCGTCAAGTTCATTATTGTAGTATCATAAATTGCAGCACTGCATGGCCTTTTAGAAAGTTAGATATATAACATATATATGATTAATCCTGCATTAATTACTTCTTTTGATTGTTGTTTCTCAAGAATGCAATTCACAAGGTTTATATACATTTTTTAATTTAGTGTGTTAAATTAAGACATGAATCTTTTGCAAAAGGAAGAAAGGAGAGTATTTTGATTCTCTGCAGAGGTGACAATATATTGGAGACAGCTTGAAATGTTTTATCTTTATCTACTAAAAATTCCAGGCTAAAAAGAATAAAATTATCTTCCCTCTCTAAATGATTTTACCCTAGTAGCATCATATAATTATCCACAAAAGAGTGTGTCATGTTACACAATCACTACACTCTCCTTAGCTGGAGATTTCAAAGATAAATAGATAAGAAATGATGCCCTTGAAAAGAAACATCAAAAAGTTTATCCAGACTAGCTTCCTCATATTGGTTTCTTTTTTAATAAATGAAATCATAGGTTTCATTTAAAAATATACAGAACTTCAACTTGTTCCTCTCTCTTGACATGGCTCAGGAGACCTTATGTGTATTTTTCTAACCTCATCTTCTGCTTTCTCCAACTACACTGCCATCTTTTCAGTTCACCAAACACACTGAGTTCATTCAGACGCCTCAGGGCCTTTGCACATCCAATACTTCTTCCTGATCTACCCTCCACAACCTCCAGTTCTATTTGAGATTGTTCCTACTATTCTTTTTTGTATCACTTCACCCTGTCTCTTTGTAGTGCTTATCAAAATTTGAAAAAAAAAATTTTTAGGTGTTACTTTTTATCTGCTTTCTCAACTCCATCAGGATTGCTACCATGCCTATTTTGGATGTTATATATAACCAGTGGCTAGTACGGTCCCTGGTTCATCATCAGTGTGCAATATATATTTGTTGAATGAATGAATGACAAGAATTTCTACTCAAATTTTAGTTTTTTGTCATATATTTACAACGTCATATTCTACCCATATATGCTAAACTCAAACACATTCTATAAGTAGAGGAAAGTTCACCCTCAGAAATAGTTTACGATACTCGGCTAATGTCCAATTTCTAATAAGTTTCAAGTATGTTATCAAAATGGAGGACCAGGCATCAAACTGTCAATGTGATATGTTTAAGAAATACAATCAAGGAGTTTGTTGACTATAAGGTCCCTGTTTACTTGGTAAAATGAAATACAGTACCTTTACAATTTCCCTATCTTCCTCAAATTATTTATTCCTTAAGTTACAGAAAAGAATTTCTATAGAAAACAACTACAATTTAAACTCAAAGGAAATAATTACATTATCTAACTTAAGTAGCACTCAACTTAATACTATTTCTTTTATTTGGTTTTCATTCATAATGAGGAATAGCCCAAACTTTTTCTTTAAAAGAAATCCACTCCTGAATCTTGGAAATCATTATTGAAGTGTTAAATGATTTCTGAGCTATCAGTAGCTTGAGTTTCTTAATATCAGCTTTAAAAAAAAAAAACCTTCTAATAAATATGGCCATGTTTTCTGATGTATAAAACATGCTAAAAATTTTTAATGCAAACCCAAATGTGTTAGTAAACTGAGCAGGGTCACCATGATGGCAGGGAGAACACTCACTTTGCTCACAACAACCTCACCAGTTCTGACTTCATGCAAACTCATTAATGAGGCCTCATCCTGGCTGTCTCCTTTAAACACACACACCTGAATTGCTGTCTTAGTTGGGTCCATGTTATGAGGAGTTTCTAGAAAATACAATCATTATATTAAAGTTAGGGCTGATAAACTTTTCCTGTAAAGGGCCAGGTAGTGAATATTTTAGACTTTGTGAGTCACGTAGTCTCTACCACAACTACGTGGATGATGCACAAACAAATATGAATAGATGCGTTATAATAAAACTTTATTTACAAAAACAGACCGGGGGCCGGATTTGGCCTGCTGTATTTTTCCGTGCCCTGAATTAAATGATCACTACATATACAGATGACTTTGTGAGGGCGAGTAAGCCATAGGGTAAATTCAGACTCAGCAAACATCATACACCTACTAAATGCCAAGGTTTCCAAATGTTGTCAAAACTAAACTTCATGAGCGAAGTAGTTTGGTAGGTATGAAAACTAAAACTGCTTGGCTATTAAGTTGTGTAGTCAGACCACGAATCCATTCTCCTCCTCTAGGACTTAACACCAGGGAGTCAAACAATCTGGATTTGAATCTTGCCTTGACTATTTACCACCTGTGTGCTCCATAGACAATTACTCAAACTTCGTGTGTCTCAGAGACTTCAACTACCTCATGCAGTGGTTATAAGGTTTAAGAAATAAACCACAAATAGTGCTTACAACAGAACCCTGTGCTAAATGCATGTGGCCAGCTTCAAACACAGGTCTATAGACACTTAAGGTTCCAGAGAGTTCTTTTAAAGGTTCCACAAATATTTGATCCAAACAATACTGTTAAAACATTTTTTCACTATTTCAAACACTTTAATAAAAAGAAACTTATACTCATGCAATGTGTACCAAATTCAACCTATTTTCTTCTATGTATTAACTGGTACTGTCAGTTTGTTCTCGGACATTGGAGCAAACCTTTTTCTGTTTTCTGTTTATTTAAAGATTTTGCAGAAAACTCAAGGTAAGCTGAAAAAAATAACTACCATTTTTAACTGCTTATCTATGTGAATCAAAATTGTCTTGACACTGTGCAACCAAAGGAAAAAGATATAAAATCGGAGGTTGAAATTCCTATCATAAGAATGATATTTATGTATCTTGTTCTATAAGTGGAGAAGCTGAATGAGATGCAGAGTATAAATGACTTCTCAAGATCATGCTACTAAGCAAGTGGCAAAGTCAAGATTCAAACCAGAAGACTTATGACTACTGGTCCAGAGCTTTTCCCCCACCAGTTTTGATACAGATGGCTGGGATTTTTGGAGTGGGGCTTTGGAAATTTAGAGGTCAACCTCACCATCACCGAGGCTGATGGAGACCCAGACCCATTAAGTATATCTTACTGCTTGGTTGTTTTCTTACATGCCGACTAGGCTCTCTAAGGATGAAAGGGCAGCCTAAACAGTTGTTTTTAATTTTTTTTTTTTGACTCTTTCCTACTTTCTGCAAGAGTCACTTGACATAACTTTGTTTAAAAAAATTCACATATAGGTCAAATTCAGTCTTAATTATGATCTAGAGTTTATGTACATGAGAGCAGGGTATTTATGTTTATAGCACATGGAGGTATCAAAATTATATCTGTGAATAAATATATGATGGAGTCAAGCACCACTCTATATTCTTTTCCCTTAGATCTCTTTTCTTTTTGTTACTACTACTTTCGGGCCACTTGTGTGGGAATGTTGTAATAAGTTTCCGAGTGATTTTTTAAAATTTTGAACCTACCTTCCTCAAACGTTTTTCTGTATATCATCATCAGTGTAATTTCAAAGCCTCCAGCAAGTTTCCTCTAGTGCTTATCAAAACAAGGCAAGATTCTCTTCCTAGGATTCAAGTTTCTCCATAATATGCCTTAGTAAGATCTGTAATGCATCTTCACTGTTCCAGTCTTGTCATCCTCTCCACAGTTCTTCATATAGGGTTGGTGATCACTGCTTTGTGTCTTTATCATTGCTTGTCTATCTGCTTGCCAGATTTCATTTCTCTCCATAGATCCAAATCCTACTCACGATTTTAGACTTAATCCAACATTCATTTTCCATGAACTCTTCTCCAGTTATCTTAGCCCTTTAGAATTTTCATAGCACAAAGTTTGTACTCGACGACAGATATTATTACATGGATTAATCTAATCTCTATGGGTACTGTAGGCAACCATGTAAATTATACCCACATTTCCTTACCTCCTCCACTATAGGTACCCACTAAATTGGAGTAAATCCTTATAAAATAATTTATAGATTTAACTAAATTGAAATCAACCCAAAACACAGATACAAAAACAATCATATTTCTGAGACATGTCCCACCCATGGTTCATGCTTATCTCAAAGTAAGTTTTTACTGTACTTTTAATGAAAAAGAAACTTAAATTATAATTTTATAGTTTGTTTTTCCTCCTTGGGCATTCCCATTGTGGATATTTATAAATAAAATCTGCCAGTGAAGCATATACAAATACCCAAGAATGAATTATAGCGAATATTTAACAACTGACACCTTCTAATTGGTTAAACAAAATGAGCTTTCACTAGCTAGTCAAACTCCTTTCCCCTGTAAAGATTTCTATTGATTTCCTTTAGTGTTATCTAGAAGATTTGGGTAAGTCTAATGATATTTCAAAAAATTTCAATGAGTGGGACATAATTCTACCTTCCATATACACTGATGAGAAAGAAAAACTAAATAAAAAAAGATTCTTTTGAGTAAAGTTCTCTCTGATTTTTCAACCTTTATGTGTTTAAAAAAAACTATACTATGAATGAAAGACAAATTTTATTTGTATTTAAGAAATGAGAAGAGAGGAGTTGTAGGTTGTTAACATCAGGGAACGTTTTGTACCTGTCCAGGAAGATGAATCTGCGTTTGTCTTGGAGCCAGTCCGTAAGTCAAATTCCTTCGAGACAGGCAAAGGCTAGCCTGGCTGTGGCCCATGTGGTGGAGGAAAAGATGAGGAAGAAGGGTCTACCACTGGCATGAAGTTTAATCCATTCCGATATGTAAATATTCTTTCTCCACCTGAAGTTGATGTCAAGGTGACTGGCAAACAAAAACTTTGTTGACTGGGCAGAAGCAATTTGTTGTACTCTTTTCTTCGACCCCAAAGATAATCAGACTGCTATTTCATCTCCTGGCTGACCTAATTTCTGAGTGGAAAATGAACTAGGAATGTGAGATAACTAGATAATCTAAGCATATTAAAAAAATCAACATGCCTCTTGAAATTGGTCAGACTTAGCTGGTATTTTTTGTTCTCTTTATTAGTAATGGATATTTTTTTGTTTCTGCATTCCAGACTACTCTGCCGCTGTGGGATTTAATCTATTGGATAAAAGTAAATGACTTAAACTGTAATAATATTTTCCAAAAGCACGGGAAAGATGTTAAGGCTTTAAACAGCATAGAATTATACCCTAGGGTAAGATATGAATTGTCTAGGTGAATCTGGACAGAACTCTATGACAATTTAATGTATTTTTGAATTCTCTGGGTCCCAGGTCTGGTTGTGATCCAGGCTCACGGCAAGTATGACTCAGCTTATTGTTTATTATGCATGTGTGGCAGAATGCCACTATTGTTTTCTGACATATATAAAGCCCATGTGGTCCCCTAGTACAGGAACACGCACTCCCCGCAATAAAGTTGGTGCGTGCTCTTTCATGTTCATGTCAGCTCCTCGAGCATTCTTTCAAATGGGCGTCTCACCATCGAAGCCTTCTCTTCTTGATCAGCTCCGCGCTGACATGTGGCGAAGCCGGCAGGATGGGGTGAGTACAGCCCCCAGCGCTCTGGATGGTTTCCAGGGAGGGGAAGATATCTGAGTGGAAGACATGTGGCCCCGCCACCTCCCAGTGGTATCCCGTGGCCGCGTATCTGGCTACGTAGACGTCCCCGAAGGATTGGGATGGAGTGAAGCCATGTCCAGAGGACATCCAGAAAGCCCTGGAGTTGCTGAAGCGGTGTCCCGCCTGCTCATGGGGAGGCAGCGGGTTGACTGGCCTGGATGTTCCTGGCGGTGCTGCGGCAGGTCAGCCTGGAGGTTCAGGACCAGGCTCAGCAGGTGCAACAATTGCAATGTCAGGAAGAAGTACTGGAAAGGCGGCTGGCAGCAGCAGAATGCATGCTACAGGGCCCTGATGGATCACTGACATCATCCGGGTCTGGGAGCCGGCTGGCAATACTGCAGCAGGCGCAGACAGTGATACAGCAGCAAGTTGAAGTAGAGCAGCCATTGGCCCGGGAGAGGGGGCGAGGCAAGCCGGCGGTGCCCCCCCAGGCTAAAAAGCATACCACCTTGATCCAGTACACCCCTGCCGAACTCTGGGGCCTGATGAAACAGATACAGCAGCGAGCCGGGGAGACGGTTCCGTGGTGGCTTCCGCAGCTATGGGATGACGGGGTTGAAGGGACTGAATAATCTCTGGAAAAGATGGTTCAGCTGGCCTCTGTAACGGTTATACCGTCCCTCTGGCAGCGCCTCCAGAATGTGGCACATCCAGCACGGGGTTCAGGCAACCAGTCTCTCATTAACTGGCTCACGTCTGCTGAAAAGACAGTGTGGGCCGACCCTGGGGAGCTGCCAGAGATAGTGAGCAGATGGACCATATACTCAGATCTGGTGCTGATAATTCGGAAAATGGGCATGCGACAGATGATGTTTCATACCCAGTATTCTAGCCCCGATGAGGAGGTATTTACAACCCGTATGAAAGACTTAATCTTGATCTCTGGCCCGGCTGGTACCTTTGGCACCATGGCAGCACTTCTGGCCCCTTATGTGGATAGGTGGATCCACTAGGTAAGGCCGCCATGGCAAGGTTGGGGGATGCGGAAGTGAAATGCAAGGAGTGTTCCACCCAAGCGCGTGCTGCACCACCCCCTGCACTCCTAAACGAGGTAGAGGTAGTGCAGGGATGGTGGTGTGGCTAAAAGTGGGGGGAGGGGCAACGCCCAACCCAATCAGCCTGAAAGTGAGCTGCAGACAAATGTGGTTTGATCTCCTCGTGGCAGGGGTTGCTGCAGAAAAGATTGAGCAGCAACCTAATGAAGTGCTGCTGATGCTGTGGAATCAGCTGCGCCCTGACCAGCAATTCACTCCTATTTCTGGGAAAGCCACAACTTGTGAGGTGCGACTGGACAATTATCTCCCTGATTAGGGATTCCACTTGGACACTTGGTTGGCAAGTGAGCCAGGTGACTAGAGGCCGCATGTGGAACTGACTATATATTGGT
>NW_006443138.1:24328331-24334400 GCF_000325575.1 Pteropus alecto
TGTACAGAGGGTATTAGCTATTGTGGACACCGGCGCTGACAGCACCCTGCTCTATGGGAATCTGGACAAGTTTTCCAGCCCACCGCAACCATAGAAGGCTATGGGGGTCAAATCATTCACGTGCAGCAGGTCCCTATGACATTGAGTATTGACAGATTGCCTCCTCAGACATACCAAGTACACATATATCCCCCATACAGGAGTACATTTTGGAGATTGATGTTTTGTGAAGCTTGACTGTAAATACCACTACTGGTGAATTTCACCTGAGTGGTGAAAACTATTATCCAGGGACATCGAAGCCATGCCCCATTGGTGCTGCCCCAGGCTACCCGGGTAGTGAATACAAAGCAGTACTGCCTGCCAAGTGGCCATGAGGAAATAGGACACACCATTCTGAAGATGGAAGAAGCCGGTGTCATTCATTCTACTTGTAGCCCATACAATTCCCCGGTGTGGCCAATGAAGAAGCCTGACAGCTCCTGGCGCATGATGATTGACTATCGGGAGCTGAATATAGTTACGCTGCCCCTGCATGCTGCCAAACCAAATGTCACTGACATCATGGACCCATTGTCACATGAACTTGGACAATATCGTTATGTGGTGGACTTGGCAAACGCCTTTTTCTCTATTGCCATAGCCCCGCAAAGTCAAGAATAGTTTGCCTTCACCTGGGAAGGGCAACATTGAACATTCCTTGTCCTTCCCCAAGGCTACCTGCACAGCCCTACCTTGTGCCATGGTTTCGTGGCTCAAGATTTAGCCACGTGGGAACGACCGCCTGCAGTGTACTTGTATCATTATATTGATGATATAATGCTAACCTCTGATTCTCTTACAGAACTAGAAGCAGAGGTGACCAGCCTGCGAGAAGCTCTCGCTGACTGGGGTTGGGCAGTCAATGAGGACAAGGTCCCGGGACCTGGTTTTTCTGTCAAATTCTTGGGAGTTGTCTGGTCAGGTAAGACAAAAGTAATGCCAGAGGTGATGATTGATAAAATACAGGCATATCTCCGACTGGAAACCATGAAGCAGATCCAAACCTATTTGGGACTGCTGGGATTTTGGAGAGTATTCATTCCTCATTTAGCTTCTATGATGTGACCCCTGCACCATCTAGAGTGATGGAATGCCCAATGAGATTGGACCCCTGAGATAGAAGAGGCTTTTAAGGCTCAAAGCAAGCTGTAGCACAAGCCCAAACTTTACCTGTAGTAGAGTGAGCCCTCCCACTCCTGCTTACGGTGCAGGTGGATGATGCAGGGTTTGGTTGGGGCTTGCAGCAGAAGCATAGTTCCCGGAAGGTGCTGATAGGCTTCTGGTCCCAGTTATGGAAAGGCATGGAAGTGCAGTGTTCTCTGATAGAGAAGCAACTGGCTACTATATTTGTAGCCCTTCTGGCCAGTGAGGCCATCACTGGCCCCAGTCCCATAACCGTGCAATGCGCGTACCCCGCAAAGGGGTGACTGCGGTTTTGGGTGAAGACTCCCCATATGGGCGCAGTTTTCTGCAATCCCCTGTCAGGTCAACTGCACTCCCTATTGGGACCAGTGCAGTTTCAAGCAGAGCTCCTGGTGGAACCTGCTGAAATGGAGGATGTGCCGAGTACCTATGTAGAAGGTTGGGCTCTCATCCCTGCGGATGCCTGGTACACAGACGGCTCATGCCACGGGCAGCCCCCAACATGGGCTGCCGTGGTGTTACAGCCATCCACAGAAACTTTCTGGTATAAGATTGGTGCTGGCCAATCCAGCCAGTGGATGGAGCTTCGTGCTGCATGGTTTGTCCTCATGAATGAAACTGGCATAGTGCATGTCTGCACTGACAGCTGGGCTGTGTATCGAGGTCTAACTCTGTGGCTGCCCTGGTGGGCTGCCCAGGAGTGGATGATAAGCCACCATCCCCTATGGGGCCGGGGGTTGTGGGAAGACCTCTGGAAGCGGAGTCTTCAACAGGGGGCCACTATATACCATGTCCCTGACCTTCGGCCTTTACAGGTCCCGGGCAATAACGCAGCTGATGCGCTGGCACAAGTCCGCTCCGCCCATGTACCACTAGTTCCAGCGGACATTGGCCCCTGGCTCCACTGAAAACTGGGGCATGTAGGGGCCCGTACCGTGCAACAGGTAGTGAAGCGATGGGGGCTATCATTGACCTGGGCACAAGCACAAGTTGCAGTGTCACAATGCCCCTGGTGTGCTGAGCAGCACCCAGAGAGACGGCGGGTAAAGAGCACCCCAGGGTGGTGCCCTGCGGAGCTAAGTCCTTCCAGGAATGGCAAGTGGACTACATAGGGCCTTTTCCCACAGACCAAGGACACTGCTATGTGTTCACAGGTGTGGACATGGCTACCGGTCTAGGGTTTGCATTGTCGGGGGCAGCTGCTGATCAATGCCATACTGTGACCGCTTTGGAGCTATGGCCGGCCTTTATTAATCTCCAGTGATTAATAAGGCACTCATTTTACTGGACAGGAGGTGCAGACCTGGGCCCACACCAATGATGTGCAGTGGCAGTTACATGTACCTTATTGCCCACAAGCAGCTGGAATGGTAGAGCAGTTCAACTGCACGCCTTGGGCATGGGCTGGTGCCGTTTGTATACTAACCTCCCACAGGCTATACGCCTTCTGAATGAGCAGCCCTGGTGAAGAGGGTTGTCTCTCCTTGACGGGGTTGTAGCAGGCTTGCTGCAGGCTATCAAAGTGTGCCTGGGCACCGCTGCTAAACAGTTCTTGCCCCGAGCCTACCAGGGAGCTTTGCTCCTGCCAGCCCCAGAACCTTTGGCCCCAGGTAAACAGACCACTTGGTCATGGCTCTGGATTATACAGGTAACACAAGAGCCGTGGGTGGCCTTGGTGGAGCCCTGGGGACAGGGCTTACGCAATGGGTTGCAGGTAGAACCCTGGATTTGCATTTGACCCATGCCCTTGCGAGTGTCACTCCCAATGACGGTGGAGGATTCGCTGTTACCGGAGAATTTTATCGTTAGCCTCTGGCCTATTCCTCTCTATATTGTGATGCCAGTGGAGACCCTCTGGTCTGCTATCCTTGGAGAAACTGTCTGGTACCACAAGCTAGGGCCAGCTCCTCTCCCAGCCACCCTTCTATCTCAAGATGAGCAGGTGGCCTGTGACCTCCCAGAAGGATGGGACTTGCCCCTAATGGCCCCTTTGTCTGCTCTATCCTATCGCCCAGGTTGACAACAGGGAACAGTGTCATGTACTGGGCTCATGTGTTTGCTGCTGTCCACAATGTTTCCCATTGCTGAGTGTGTACTGAACTACCATTGGAGGTGGCTGAGGCACTGCCGTGGCACATTACTCTAGCTACGGCTGAGAATTGGACGTGGCTGTGCACCTGGAACACCACACCTGAATGGGACCAGTGGCGGTGGGCCGTGGAAGTGCTGCTCCACCGCAATTATCGCAACTCCCTGCCCCTCATAGGCTATGCCATTTTCAATAGGTGGGGATGGCTGGCGGGAGAACATGTGGAATTGTGGGAGCAGACCCCTCACTGCAAAGAGCAAGCAAAATCTATGCCTAACCGTATCATGGGGTGAGTACCCCCTGAGCGGTGTGCTAACACCACCCTTGCTAATATTTCCAAAGTCTGGTGGAATGGGCAACATTATGTTGGTGCAGAGCCTATCAACTGTCTACCTGCAGGGTATCTCTGGGCCTGTGGGCAGTATGGCTGGCCCTACTTGATCAGTGATTGGACCAGCCCTTGTACCTGGGAACATCCCTATTTAGCTGGATGCATATTATCCACCTTGCCCCATTTGTAATTGGGATCCCATATATCACCGCTGGCACTCGCAGAAACGGGCAGCATGGTGGTTCTACCCCCTGGCGTTATTCATTCCAGAGGTGGGATCCATAGATGGAGAATTGTAGGTAGAAGCTTTAGCCCAGCACACCGCACAGACATTGAATGCTACGCATCAGGCTATAACCCTTTTAATGGCTGAAACCACACAAATGCGGAAAGTAGTTCTACAAAACCTCATGGCCCTTGACCTCCTAACTGCTGCCCCAGGTGGCACCTGTAACCTACTCCATGTAGAATGCTGTGTCTAAATTCCTGATCATGCCGCCCAGGCACAGGCAGCTCTCCAGGAAATGGATGCTGAAGTCTAAGCCATCCATGTTCTGGGAGAAGACCCCATGACAACTTGGTGGAATTCCTTGGGGTTCTCCTGGCGGTGGACAGTAGCCATCCTAGCCCTTGTAGCCTCTAGCCTAGTAGTATTTTGTTGTTCTTTATATTGTTATTGTAGATTGTGGGCCCAAGGTAGTGCCCTTTGGGCCAGATCCCACATTGCAACCCCGTAGGTCCGGCTGTGATCCAGGCTTGTGGCTAGGGATAGGACTCTGGATTTAAAATGTTACATTAATGTACTAAGGCGCCTGCACCTAACTTATGCAAGTATGACTCAGCTTATTGTTTATTACGCATGTGTGACAGAATGCCACTATTGTTTTCTGACATATATAAAGGCCATGCGGTCCCCTAGTGCAAAAGTGCTCACTGCCTGCAATAAAGTTGGTGCCTGTTCTTTCATTCTCAGGTCGGCTCCTTCTGCA
Organism: Pteropus alecto; assembly: GCF_000325575.1. Lineage (NCBI taxonomy): Eukaryota > Metazoa > Chordata > Mammalia > Chiroptera > Pteropodidae > Pteropus > Pteropus alecto. Next base: position 24,332,926 of record NW_006443138.1, read on the forward strand.
TTCTTTCAACTGGGGGCCTCACCACCAAAGCCTTCCCTTCTTGATCAGCTCAGCGCTGACAAATTCCTAATTGGAAATTGCTACTATTTGTGTTGCTGCTCATTAGTCATTTAAGCCTTGGTCGTATAGATTCTGTTAAGACTACTCTACTCTTGGGGCACAGACTAAAATGTTGAGTGAATGTGCTTTTTAGGAAAAAGGCACTGAACTGGGTAGAAGTTCAAAGACCTGGACTCCTGTCCGAGTACCTTGGACAAGTATCGTCACCTCTCTGATCTATCATCTAGGGTAAACAGAAGAGATTGAACTAGGATAGAATTCCAAATTGTGCTCAGTTAGTTGGGGTGTTGAGTAAGAGCGAAACCTGCCTCAGGATGTTCACACTCTCTTTTCACCTCTCTGGAATGTTCATCATGTCCAGCTCCAACCACTCCCTGATCTGAACATGGTACATTCCTTCCCTTCATTTAATGATCTGCTATAATGTACTTCCTTAAAAGGCCATGCCAGGCGGTTCTCTCTAATACTCTCTTTCCTAATTACTTCCTGTCCCTTACCCTGCTTCACTTTTCCTCTCAGCATTCATCACTACTTAATAAATATATACATTTTCATGCATTCCCTTTTTTGTTAAGTGTCTCCTTCCCTAGAATACAAACACTATGAGAGCTATCTGCTTTATATATGCTTTAAAAAAATATCTTGTATGTAGCAAGCACTTAATAAATACTTATTAAATGAATGAATGGATCAGTGAATCCCCTCCTTGCCAAGGCAACTATATACTAGAAGGGAGTAGCAGTTGCCCCCTCTAGACACATCCAGTTTGCCACAGTCCCCACCACTCCTACCGTATTTGCAGCACTGAGTTCATTTGTTATCGAAGCTGCTTTCTCATACCTCACTCTTCCCACTGATGTTCTTGTTTGTTTTATGTATTTCCATTTATGACACGATACTCCTGGTCTAAGATATTTCTAGCAAAAAAAAAAGAAAAGTCTGCTGCTAAAAATAGTTTGAAAATTCCTAGACAAGAGGACCTTTTAAATCTAGCTCTAACAACAAGTGAATTCATGCTTCACAGCCATTCAGACCCACGAGTATGAAATACAAGACGCATGTATTCAACTTTCCTTCATCGCCTCCTTTAAATGCTTTTTTTTTTCCTTTTTTGAGTAATCCTCGCAGGAGCAGACCACGTGAGCCCATTAAGACAACAGTTCATTTCCACCTGCCACCTTGAGCCAGCCAACAATCTCAGCGTCACCACTTCATTCTTGATTATGTAGAGCCATTCCAATCCTGAGTGGCAGGATTTGCAAAGACAGCTGTTGGGCTCCGGGAACATTTGGAGGAGGGGAAAATGTGAGGTAGGTTGCTACATGCTTCTACTCTCTTTTACTGAAAGAAACAGCTGTGATCTTCACATGTAAGACAAAGTAAACAAAAGCTGACAATGCTGAGCACCATTCAGC